>NC_081842.1:216597074-216915938 GCF_963259705.1 Myotis daubentonii | reverse complement strand
AACAAAGTAAGTAGGAAGCGGATGCTTATCCTGGTAGCTAAGAGTCACATTGTGGAGAAGGACTTACTTATGGTGAAGCACTTGACCATCAATATAAGGAGGTCGAGGGACCCCTCTGGTGCACAATTGGGGCCGGGGAGGGATGCGGGAGGTTGGCCAGCTGGGGAGGGACTGCGGGAGGGCTCCAGGGCATTTCCAGTCAGTCTAGCTCAGTCTCCGCTCCCCCCACCCCACCACATCAGCCAGACCCCAGCAGCAAGCTAACCTACCTGTTGGAGCATCTGCCCCCTGGTGGTCAGTGCATGTCATAGCGAGCAGTTGAGCGTCCTTAGCATATCATTAGCATATTGCACTTTGATTGGTTGAATGGCCTACTGGACGACCAGACACGTAGCATATTAGGCTTTTATTATATGGGAATTTTATTGATTTCAGAGAGGAAGGCAGAGGAAGAGAGAGAAAGAAACATCAATGATGAGAGCTGATCATTGATCAGCTGCCTCTTACATGCCCCCTGCTGGAGATGGAGCCTGCAACCCAGGCATGTGCCCTGACTGGGAATCGAACTGTAACCTCCTGGTTCATAGGTTGACACTCAACCACTGAGCCATGCTGGCCTGGCCTTGCTACCTTTTTTGAGGTAATACAGAGGTAATTACATTCCGAATGACAGCTAGTAAGTGAGAGAACTGCGCTATTTATATTGTAAAGAAAAATGTTGAAGTGGTTGTTGAAAGTCTAAACAGTCCTTGGTTTTCTAGGTTTATAAATACACTGAGTGGCCAGGTTATTATGGTCACCTGACGTTTGTAGGCAAATTGGCTATAATCTTGCGCTGAAGTTGCTAGAAGGCCAGACCATTATAAATAGAGAAGCAGGTTGTTTACCACGACAGAAGTGATTTTTTCCTGAAGATATGGGTAATATGGGTTGTATGTAATGCAGGATGAATAATCTAAACATTTAGTTAATACTGCAACCAAAGAAAAGGATATCAGGACTGAAAATAATTGGTTGGCAAGACTCACAGAAGATGGTTTTCCTTTTTAAACGTTACCATTGTGCTGGTTCTTGTATGAAAATTAAAATTTTACCTACACGAAGCAGCCTGGGAGCAGAGACCTGTTCTCCAGCTTCCTGACCTGTGGCACCTGCCCTTCTGTTTGTTACCTGGCACTCAGTAGATTCTCTTGAATGAGTTGGGTGTTGGGTTTACTGTTGGGAAATGGTTAACAATGTCATTGAATATGGACTGAACTGCAAAATGAATATGGCATTGGTTCTTCTTAGTAAAGATTTACTGTGGACAGCACTTATGCTTCCTTTAAAAAAGTTTTTTTTACAAGTAATACATACTCCCTGCATATGGCTTTCTTCACACACATAGATTTTAAATTTCGTAACATTCAAGTCTACAGAATAATTGTAGGTGTGGTGCAAAGAACCCGTTTCCCCTTGAACTATGTGAGAATAAGTTGCCAATATGTTTCACCCCTGTCCCCTCTCGAATTCTTTTGTATTTCCTGCAAACCAGAGCATTTTCTCCATAACCATAACATAGTGATAACCCAGGAAACTAACATCGAGACGTTTCTACCATCCCACCCTCAGATGCTGTGCCTGTTATGCTGGCTGGCCCAATGGTAACCTCCGGGCCTGCTCGGTCGTCTCCTCTGTCTCTAAGACACAGCAGTCCTCTCAGTGTTTGACTTTCACGGCCTTGACATTCTTCGTTCGAGAACAGGCCAGTCATTCTGTAGACTGTCCCTCCTTTGGGGTTTGTCTGATGTTTCCTCATGATTAGATCCATGTTGTGCATCTTTGGCAGGAAGACCACAGAAGAGCCAGTGTATATCTTTTGCAAAGATTAGTTTTACATTTTATTTTCTGTTTCCTTAGAGCGTTTCCCAAAGTGTATTCTGCGGAACTAGCACCTACTGTGTTCTCAACACCGTGCCACCTCTAGAAGGTAGGATTCGCAAAGCTTTTGACTTACAGGAAGGGGTGGGCTTGGCAGCGCGAGTGTTTGCGGCATTGTAGTGCAGGAAATAGCCTGTGAGCAGGACTTAGAAGACCTGAGTTCTGCCTTAACTTGTGTGATCTTAGATGAGTTACTTAATCCTTCTGGGGGTAGCAAAATAAGACTCCCCTTGTAACCTTTATGTGAGGATTAAAAAAGGCAAAGGGTTTAACCACATGGGAAATCCCAGGCACTCTGCAATGTTACAGATTGAAACAGTGATTCTGTAACTGGTGTCAAATTCCAGACGCAGAGCAGGAGTCCTGTGGGAAAAGCACCGGTTATGTTTGAATCCCGTGTGAGCCACTTACTAGTTGTGGATCTTGGGCAAATTAATCTGAGCCTCTGGCTCTTCATCTGTGAAATGGGGCGATTATGCCCTGCCGGGTTCTTGGGAGGGTTCAGTGAGAGTGTGCATGTAAGCTCCTCCTGGATGCCTGATACGGAGGCCCACAAGTGTTTGCTCCTCAGAAATAGCAGAAAGGAAACCTGCCTGGTCACGTGTAGCTCCATGGACATGGAAGGGGATGAAGCAGGAGAAGATGCTCCCAAACTCAGATTGAAGCAGTCGATTGCAGAGCTCCTATAGCCCACGCTAGCTGCCCCTGCACACGTATTTTAGATGGAAATATAAATGCAGATAAATAGAAGTTTATTGAACCTGGGTTATGAGTTGACCTAAACCTGGGCCAGAGATGTAATAATAAGAACGGCAGAAAAAAGCATAAATCTGGGCCACCTAAGAATAGGAAGGGTCAGGTTTGATGATCACACACTGTAAGGAGAGGAAAGGGGTAGTTAAAGAGCAAAACTAGTTACGTTTTTCTATTAAAAAACTTATTTTTTTAACCTTTAAATATCTTTTGGATAATTACAACAGAGTTTAATTCATTTTGGAGAATCTCTTTGAAAAGAATAAAGAGAAATCCTACCAATGCTGGCACATAGTTGGTGCTTAATTAATATGTATTTTGGATGAATAATGATTTGAAAGTCTGACATTAGTAATGGCAGTATTTGCTGCTGTGAGCACTGTGCTGACTTGAATAGAACAATATGTGGCTATGTTTTCCTGAATCAGTTCATATCCTGCTAATTAAATCTAAGCACATAATAATTAGAGCTAAACAGAAAATTGTAGAGCTTCCTTTTAATTTTACCACTCCAAGTTGATCAGATATGTTCCTGATAAGATCTAGCAGTTTGATACACTGTTATATCGACTTATTTTGAGCAGTTTGGTCTAGAGGTTGAGAGATTAACTGTAATCAACTTGATTGAATAACAACCCAAATTATTGAATTTTTATTAATTATGAACAAAAAGAAAATGGATGCATCATTTCCAGGTTAGTATTGATATAGTTATAATTTACCTTGCAGAAGTCAACAGGGTGTTCCAAGGAAAAGGTCACATGTATTTCTTTGGATTTAAATAAAGGATTTAGCAATGTGAATCTCAATTTTTAGCAATAAAACATGAAAACAAGAACTCTGCTTCTTGCCTTATTAAGTGACTGCACATTTTTGTGTATTTTAGAAAGCTTTAGTTAAATTATACTGTGTCTCTGAAATTATTATTTGGAAAATATTTGAAGGTTGACTGGAAAAGATGGTTCATTCTCTAGAATTATAGTTGTCAGCCAAGCAAATCATCTGTCAATTTCAGGAGCTTCACTAGTTATTTTTATTGTGAAGGAGGTTAGAAAATAATTTTCTGAAGTCATATATCAGACCTGAATATTATGCTAGATAATGATAATGAAGTGTTTCACTGGATTTGGTTGGCACTGCCATGTCGCAGTGTCAGAGTTTAACTATTTACATTAAATCCTGAGATGCCTTTGGAACCAGTGTATACATCAGGTTACTCTCAGGTGCTGTTACAAGCCTGGTGCTGAGACAGGATTTAAAAACTGGCACATGTATTTATCTAATTATTATGTCAGCATAGTTATTCCAAAAAGATGAAAAAGCAGTTCTTTTCCAATGGGAAAGCAAAGTTACTTTTTATGACACTTTTAACTGGAAAACAGAAATTTGAAAATAAGAGTCTTAACATTTTGCCTATATGAGTTCCTATTTTTCCCCAGCACTAAAATTGCCATCTTCATAATGCATAGTGGGAAAATTTCCCCGTTGTTATGTTTCTTAAAAACATCCAATCTATATTCAGCGTGAACCTAAAATTCTGGAAATGGCACAGTTTGAAAACTGATTAAGGGGAACTCATTGGCCTGTCATACATCTGGTCCCTTTGAAGCCCTGGCTGTATAGCCTGTGGCCACTATATTTAGAAACTTGATTGAGACAGTGCTTACACAGCCATCCTCCCGTTCCTCTTTAAGAGCCCTCTGCCTGATTCCGTATCAGCGTGGAAGACGGAAGGCTTTCTATAGCAGTTCCTGGTGCTGCTGAGAAGAGTGCGCTCTCACTCTCTCCCTCCCCCTTCCCCTCCCCCCCCCCCTCGCCCCCCTCCAGTCATGCAGACATACCCATACATAGATGTGCTTTAATATGTCACAGGGACCGCTGGTTCCTCCAAGAGGCTGAAAGGACAGGTACTTGACATCAGGTTGTGATCACAAACATAGAAATAGAAGCTGAGGCTTAGTATTCTGTTATTGTTTAAAGTAGTTTTTAAGTAGTTTTCTCAGTGATACGCCTAGACATACATACATTTCAGGGTCTGCCATTTACTGAGCACCTAGCATAGCACTGTTTTCAGAAAGGCACCCTGTAAATGTGAATATTTGAGTTAAGTATAGATTTTAGGATTCCTCTACTTTCAGAATTGTACACAACATGGGAAATTTTATAAAGTAGAATAAAACTGCTTTAGGGGCAGAGAGAAGGGACAGGAGGTAAAGGCTCCTGGGATTTGGTGTTCTGCTGTCTCATCTGCCGGCCCTGGTCCCCTCGGGGCATGAAGTGCAGGGCGCATGCGTCAGCACCTGAAGTTACAAGGGTTTTATAGGGTGCAATTAATATAGAACTTTCTATGAACATTCTCTTAGTTTAACATTCTTGGTTATATAGCAAGATTTGAAAAGAGTTTAGTTTAATTTTGCCCTTAAATTAAAAATTTGGATTCTTAAAAGCAGTCAGTTTTGAAGTTTTTATACTGCTTATAGAAATAGAAGATGGGCATTATAATTCAATTGGTTATGTAGTTCATGGACCAAAAAAGATTTAGTATGCTAAAACTCTCCTAAGTTCCGTTCTACAAAGTATTTCCATATGATGTAGTAAAGTTTTTTGGACTTTATTTCTATGCCCAATATTTTCCTGTTAAGATATTTTCCTTGAGGAGAAATGTGTAAATTAGATGAAAAACGCTTGGAGAGGATTTTATTATGACTAGAAAATACTTTTATTCTTTTATGTTTTTCACATGTTCAAGAAATAGACCTATGCTAAGTAAGCACCATTATAGTAAATGACTAGAAAGATATGTTATTGTATTTCACTTTTAACATTATTAACTAATACCAGTGTGCCTATAAAAGGCTGTTTAATTGCCAGATATGTAAAGTCATTGAATTACAGTCAGTACTATACGGGCTATGGAGGAGAATTAGAGATAGTCGGATTCTCCTTGATTTAGGAAAACTGAAGATATTAAGTAACTTACCCAAGGTCACACAATTAGAAAGTAGCAGAACTGGGACTGAAGCCTGGACTCTTACTTGGAGTTCAGTGTTTTTATATCTTGTTAATATCAGAATACGTTATTTCAGCCGTGCTTTCTGGAGCAGATTCAGCGTTTAGTATTTGGTGCATTGCTCCTTTGTACCTGGTTATGCTCTGCATCCTTTGGATATTGGGGCTTCTATTTAACATAAAAAAAACTGGAGTGGGTAATTTGAAACTTGGAACTAAATGTGCCAAAACTGGCAAGAAATTTTGAGCCAGGCAAAGGGGACTTTGTTATAGGAATGAAATAGGAAATGATGTGCAAATAAATAAATGAATGAAATGATACATAAAGGAAATGATCTCTTTTAGAAAATATCAGGGAGACCAATTAGCAGGTAGTGAGACATCCCATCTAGTCTGAAAGTAATAGATTTTTCTTTCACTTAATTTAGAAGAGTTATATTTTGATGAAATACATTAATGATATAGATATGTATATGTAAATTGAGTTAAGTAAAAGAGTATATTTTTACATTTAGGCTAGAAAGGCCAGCCTCTGTATTACCTAGCTAACTGCAGGCTTGAATTCCTTATATTTTAATATGTGTAATTTGCTTGTGAAAGGATAAGTCTCGTTTATATTCTAGAGGGTGAAGTAGTATTATTTTATGAATAAGAGTTCTATTTTATTAGAATTCTTCTTTCCTAAAAAAACTTAAACCTTTTCAAGTGGTTAATAGAGGGTTTCTGGGTTTTGTTGTGGGGTGAAGTCATTTTGCAATTCTGGGGGACTTCATGGAAACCTGGTGCGAGAACCTTTAAAAGTAACGTCTGGTCACAGGCAGCTGCTGGGGTCGTCCCTGCCCGCTGCTTGCCAGGGAGCAGCGCTCTGCTCTGAGAGTGCAAACCAGGCTTTCACTCAGAGGAGGGACGCTCTTGGTCTCAGTGACTCACCCGAGCTGCTGCTTCTGACCTTGCCAGTGTACTTAAAGGAGATTTTCTCTTATTTTCTCTGAATTTATTGTTTTCTTCTTTATAGATGATCATGGGAACAGCAATAGTAGTCATGTAAAAATCTTTTTACCGAAAAAGCTGCTTGAATGTCTGCCGAAATGTTCAAGTTTACCCAAAGAGAGGCACCGTTGGAACACTAATGAGGTAGATAACTTTCTATTTTTAGGGGTATCATTTCTTGAAGGGCAAACTTCTTAGGTCATTTTGCATAGTATTACTTTATATTAGCTTTAACTGGAAATACTGACCTAGGAAATTGTAAACGAGAAGATTATTTAATTTGGGTTTGACAGAAACCAACATGTTTCTTGAACGATCTATGCTCTGCTTGGCTTGCTTTGAACAATATAAACTGTGCACGCTGACTGACTAACCAAGGGAGCATGGGTTCCTATATCTGTGTTTTCTGCATTTTGGCGTCTTGCATTTGGTGGTTAACTGCCTGCATCTCCACTGAACATCAGTGCTTCTGTTGTCACGAGTTAGTAAAAGACAGCTCAGTGCCTATAGAACGTGCGGTGTCTTGAAGATGTGAAGTTTCAGTAGAGTTGGGACGCGTAGGCTTCCTGCTGGCAGGAACAGCCCTTAGTCCTGTGATGAAGACAGTTTGCATGGAGGCTAACTGGTGTACCGGAACGACGGGAATCTTTATTAAGAATGAAGACTTTTCAGTAGACTGTATACAGGGTGGGGCAAAAGTAGGTTTATAGTTATTTGTATGGCAACAATACAATAAATAAAATGTAATACAAGAATAAACTCTGTTTCTTGTACTCATAACTGTAAACCTACTTTTGCCCCACTCTGTATTTGGCATCCAATTAGAAAGAAATTTGATGAATTAGAATGAATAAAAGTCTGTCTTCTTGGATGATGTTTCTTTATTTTGGTAAGTCATAATCTGGGAGTCTTAGAACACTTTAACACTAGGGTTTGATTGCTTTCTCTTATTTCTTAGTTTGGAATCTGAATATTTGAATTTAGGCTGATACCCACTTAGTGTGGTGATAAGAATTGACTATGTGTCCATAACTTGGGGAGTTCTAGTCCTTTAATTCAAGTGGCTGGGTTACTGGTTTCGCAGAGTTGGTTATAATCAATTAGCGGCCCAGTGCACGGATTTGTGCACATTGAAAGTAAATTAATTAGAAGGTGGCCAGCAGGGCGGGACTGGGCAAGACGGACCAGACATGCCCTGGAAACAACCTCCCTTGGTCCCTCCCTGGCCAGTTGCACCTGGGGCGGCACTGGGGCTCAAAGGGCATCTGCTAAGTGAGTGGGGTCCCTCTGGCAGGTAGGGTCCCTCTGCCTGGCCTGCGGGGATCAGGTTAAAATCGGCAGTCCGACATCCCCCAAGGGGTCCCTGAGTGCACTCTGCAAAGTTGCTGTCGCTTGGCAGCTCCTGTGTTGAGCGTCTGCCCCCTGGTGGTCAGTGTGCATCATAGCTACTGGCTGGTTAGCCGGTCATTTAGGCTTTTATATATATAGATGTATGCTACCCTGTTAGAGTGTTATATTTAACTAAGACAAGAAGAAAACAGTGCTGTCTGTTCACCCTTATTTTTTGAAGATTATTTTGCTCCAGCTCCTCAATTTAGAATGCTTTCGTTTTGAGTTGTAAGAGGTTATATGGATGAAAGTTTCTTTACTTTTCCCAGTTTACAGAGTTAAATACTCCATAGAACCCCATAACTTTGTTACTGAATCTCAACTGACTTTAAATTTCTTTTAAGGTATGTATATTTTGATTATTTACATAACTTACATTTCTCCTTCAGACAGAATACTTTTGCTTTGACAAACATTAGCTAGTTTAGAGGACTATTGTTTCATGTGGTCATTTATTAGCTGTTTCAAACATTTAAGACAGATAAACAAAGTAGATATACTGTAAATTAGTTTTAACCATAGATTATTACTCTACCAGAAAAATAGTATAATTTGGGAGCCATTCAGTAAGTCACAACTAAGTTATGAACTATTTAAAATTCAGTATATTTCTTTGTAAAATTCAGTATGTTTCTGCAATATGGATTTGACACCATATTGTTATATATTAGCTCCAGTTTATTTATAAATGTATCAAAACATATAATAGGTATGTATTTTTAAATTTTATATGAAGTTGGCAATTTATTTTATGATTTGAAATTATATTTGAAACCAGCTATTGCTTAATTAAAATCAGTGGCCTTAAGAATCTTATAAAGCTAGAGGTTACAGTGTTAGAAATTTAGTTGGTAGTTTATTTAGATAATTGATTTCAGGTTTTTTGGAATGTTGGAGCACAGCTCTTCAACTGACTTCACATTTTTACTTACGAGTTAAAATAGTCTAGATGTTTTACTTTTACCTTAAATATAGTACAAAATACCCAATAAAGAACATTTATAGAGATAAGATTAAAAGGAAAATAAGTTCTGTGTTTGGTCCCAGCACTCCAGTTCACATAGCTCCCTGGAAACCGCTGGTTTAGGGCCCATGTTGCTGATGTCCAAGTCCACAGACAGGGACTGCATTCCTGTCTTGATGAGCGAAACGTAAAGCTGGGGTCCGAGAGATGTGGGGTATGTGCGCAAGCCTCACTGCTGCTGGGGCGGGGCGAGGAGGACGGTCCCCAGGGCTGGGGAGCACCTCCCTGGTCCCGTGCTCTTCCGTGACGTGCCCGCTCCGCACTGGGAAGCATGGGTATGGAGGCTGAGCGGGAAGGCTGGCCTGCGCTTCTGTGTAGAGGACATTGGCCTTTTTTCTTGTTCCTTTTTGGCTTTAGGAAAAATAGGGGAACCTCAGAGTGACAGCAGAAGGCTTGGATTAGGAGTTGTTAATTCTGTAGACTGTTCTGGGGCAATGGACCTGCCATTAAAAACACTTTAAAATTTTATTTTACTTAAAATTTTTTTTCAGTTACAGTTGATATTCAGTATCATCTTAGTTTCAGGTATACAACATAGTGATTAGTCATTTACATTCCTTAGGAAGTGATCCTCCCAATCAGTCTAGTGCTCACTTGGCACCATGCATGTTATTATAATGTTGTTGACTGTATTCCCCACGCTGTACTTTGTATCCCCGGGACTGTTTGTAACTGCCAATTTGTACTTCTTAATCCCTTCCCTTTTTATCCAGTCCCCACCCCCTCCCATTCATTTTTTTGTAACTGGCTTGGATAATTGGAGGAATAGATTTAGTATTCCCATCAAAGCACTTCTTTGTCCTAGCTGCGTGTCGTCGTTTTCCCACGGCCTTGAGCCTGCCACTAGAACCTGGAGGACTGCACGTCAGTGCGCTTGTCTCGCTGGGCTCAGCGGTCCTATGAAGGCAGGGTCCCTTTAGTCAGGCGGTCCCTTGAATGGCTCCTCGAGTACAGTGTGGCCATTCTGCCCTTCCCAAGGGCCGCGTCCTTGGAGCTGGAGCAGATTGCTGTTTCGGTGAAGAGCCACTTGAGGTGGTCGGCTTGTGCTTAGGAGCTGTGTTTACACACATGCGCTTCCTTAGATCTCATCGGGCCCAGGCACTGGCGCTGCAGAGGCGTGTTTCCAGTTCACCCTCTGCACAGCGTGTTCGCCACGTGGACTGGCGGCCTTTTGCCAGGACGAGGTGTCAGCTGTCCTCTCTCTCTCTCCTCTCCCGTGTTCTCCCCACCTCTCTGCGGGGTGTGCACAGTTGAATTCCTGGGAGTAGTGTGTAGAAATTTGGAGAAATTCCTTTATTCAGGTCCGACCTGTGCTGTAATATTCATGATTATTTGAGGAAGCCCAACTTTTATACTGCGTGTGTATATTAGTTGAGGGGGAGAGAGAGATTGCGCCCATTCAAAGGCTGCCATTTATGGAGACCTGTTCTTGGCTAGTGGCTGAGTACTGGATGTAATTATTTCTAAGCCTCATAACAGTATTACAAGATGCGTAACCTTGCCTTTGACAGATGAGGGACTGTTGGTGAAAAGTAGTTAAATTGGTGAAGATAGCTCACTTGATAGGGCTTGCCTTGATCTGACCTTCATTTCTTTGAATTCTTAGGAACATTCCTTCTCTTGTGTGTTGTCTAGGCTTTTAATCAAAGACCCATAACTCTGAACATCAGTGAACTCAGCAAAACTATTCTGTGATTTAGTTTTGGGTTAAAAAGAATTAATAGAGGGTTCGTATTGTGGGTTCATTTGGCAATATTTGGTGGAGCTGGAAGTCACTGAAAAGGAAGACTATTAGAGGATAAGAGAGACCTTAGGGCCTAGTTAAGCTACTCTTAACCTTTCCAACGCATTGGGATGGGTGAAACCTCTTCCTTTCTTGAGTGCTATTTGCGACTGCAAATCAAATGTTGTATCTAAAAACGAATCCATTCTAGATCGCGCTTTGCCCACCACACACACCCTCTCCCCAGGTTCCGAAGACGATGAAGGAAATGAGGCTGATGATAGCAGTTCTGGCAGCTAGCATTATAGAACACCTGCTGCATGCCAGGCACTAGGGGCGCCTGGGCGCGGTAATCCCCCGTACCCCTTGGTGAACCCTAAGAAGTAGGTCCTGTGATTATCCTCATGGAAGAGAAGAGGAAATTAGGTGATGGACTTGGGATCCAAGCCCGCAGTCGCTCCAGTTCTGTCCCATAGAGAAACTTACAATGGATTTCCCGAGATCTTGCAGCTGTTTAGTGACCATGATCCTTTGTTTTATAGAATTGTTTGGCTTCTTTATTTATTTGCATTTTGAAGTATTATACATGAACTTAATGTATTTTTGCATGAAGGTTTTTTAAAGTAGCACACTCATTTCTTGTGGAAATAGTTTCATTCTTAATGAATATTAATATGGGGGCTCTGGATAATGAAGGATATGTATTACCAGTAGGAATTTTGTGCCTCTAGGTAGCTGGAGGGTTAGGCTTGATATTAGATCCAGGGCAGGAGAGAAAGAATTAAACACAGAGCGCATTTGTCAAAGAGCTAACTTTTACTTCATGACCCGTTTGGTATTCACATCTTTATTAGGTGAACTATTACCAGGTTTTTTCGTTTTAAGTTAATATTTTTAAGGCCCAGGGCCAGAAATAATTATGCTAATGCAACTTTCTGATTGCACAAATGACTACTTCGTAATTACACATATTAGTACTCCATGAGTGTTGTTGGGACTGAAATCTCTTTTGTTTAGTCATTAATTAGCTGTTTGACTGAAAATAGCACCCCTGGTCCCACAGTCGCCAGGTCTGCTTCTTCTGCAGGCAGCTAAGTAATGGCGCCCGGGGCCCATTCCTAATGAACATGTACTCCTGAGCCCCTTCAGGTCATCTCTGGGTTTGCCTGGTAATGCTCTTTCTTCTGCTTGTTTTCCCTCTAATGCAAAGTTTCTCCAGAGGAAGCAAACGAAATCGAATTCTAGTTTGTACTGATCTTAAAGAAAGTTTCATCAAAGGTTTTTATTGGTGGTAACTTCAGAAATTTTCATATTAAATGGTAATTGAATGTTTTTAGTGGTAAAGATGTTTGTGTAGACAGCAGTACAGATACAGACTGATGCACTTGAAGGCGTACCACAGAAGCCCAAGAAGAAGCCCCTGAGTATAATGCCTTTTATGGGGAGAAATTTATCCTTTTAAATGATGAATACTCCCCTCCCCTCACTTTTTATACTGAGGTAAGAAAAATGAACTTTAAGACCATGAGAATTATTAAATTATGTTTCATTTAAGTGATTTTAATAACAAGAAGCCACCTTACTTAAAATCTCCTCGGGGGAGGACAGGAGGAATGGGCTGGAAGAGGTTAATAGGGGAAAAAGAGGGCCTGTGCAATGCTTTCAACAATAAAGATTTAAAAAATAAATTCCTTCAATCACTGTTGTGTGTGTGTAGGCATATATTCTTGTATTTTTAATTTGTCTCTATAAATTATAAAATCAGTTATAAACTCAGATTTTATAAACTCAGATTTAGGGGTGTAATTTTTTTAATGATTGGTTTTGCTAGTGTATTTATATATTACCTTTTGGGAAAACTTTTTTTGGGATCACTTAGAACTTTTCAAACTTCCAAAATGTCAGCTAAACTGACAAGCACGTAATACGTGCTCCGCTTAGAAAGGCGAGTGCGCTGTTTTGGCCCTGATGACTCGGAAAACAGTTAACCCGAGGTAGAGCTTCGTTTTGTTTTAGTGTTTGGCAGTGCCAACCATTTGAATGGTCCCAGGTTATCCTCCGAGTCCAGGCAGTGCTTTGCAGATTATATTGCAAGTGGGAAAATGCAGATACAACACGGAGAGCCAAGTTTTAAGAGTGACACTGCTTGATTTTTGAATACAGTATATGGTACCAAATTTCAAGTGAAACCTATTTTGTAGCAATTGGGTTAACTACAGTTCCTCCGTTGAACTTAGTATGAAGTGAGATGATGGATCCCCAAATCCAAGTGAGCGCATGCCTACTTGTCAGCCTGTGTCACTCCAGCATGGTAGTGGCCCAGGGAGACTGGGTGTGTTCACACGCATCGTGAGGCTGCCAGGTGAGGAGGGGTCAGTACTGCAGGTGGGGCTCTGAGGAACGGTAGGGAAGCAAATCTTAATGCAGAGTAGAGTCACGTTCGTGAAATTGGAACATGAGGCTTCTGGTACAGGAAGCAGGTTCCCGTGGACCCGCCTTCATTTTAACCTAACTCTTTTTATTACAATACTAGAGGCCCGATGCACGGAATTCGTGCAAGGGGCTTGGCCCTCGCAGCCTCAGCTTTGTCTGGAAGGTTGTTCGGCTGTCCGGTTTAATTAGCATATTACACTTTGTTATTACAGATTACTTCAAAAATGTAGCACTTAGAAGACTGCTTGGCCCATAGTCAGTGTAAATACAGGGTGTCCCAAAAAATGTATGCGCGCTTTACCAGCTGATAGCTCAGTTTTGAAAATGAAATGTATTTAAATAAGCACTGTCTTTATAATTACTCAAAGTGTATGTGTACATTTTTTGGGGACACCTATATTTGTTGAATGAATGAAATCCATAAAAACAAAAACTTAATATAAATTCTTGGACTTCTGTAATTATAAAGCTCAATAGATATGTACACTGCATGAAATCACAAAACTAATAAACTTTATATGAGCAACATTAATTAAATCAGTGCCTGATGATTTGCCAAGACTAAATTGTGTCTTGCAACATGAATATCATGCCGCCTGTTCTCAGGCAGGTTCTTTTGGATTTGCACGTGTGCTGTCATGAGCCCTGCAGTTATGCCACCCCTCCCCCCGAACGATCCAAAAACCGTTTGTGCTCAGCAAGCATTTCTGTACGTCTGCCGTTAGGCCTTGGCACAAATATATCATCTAGTCTTAAGTTCACTTCTGGTTCTTGTCATTAGTCCAAGAACAACGTCAGTGACCCTCCTGGGTACCCAGGCGATTGTAATCACAAATCAAATGTGAGCAGTGACTTTGTGCGTTGGAACATATTAGTCATAGGTTGTACTTTTTCAGCTTACAAATTACATTAAGATGTGAAATCCAGACTTTCCTGGTGAACCCAAGGGTCACTGATACCTTGGAAAAGATACAGCGCTGGCAGAAACGGGGTAGTGTTGGCTCTGCCACCATCAGCTGAGTGTTTGGTGGGACACCTGCCTGGCCTTTTTGAGTCTGTGGTGATTGTGCTTAGAGACCTTTCAAGATTTGCCTTCAGCCCAGTTCTCAAGGCAAGGCTTTCGGAGTTGTTTGGGAGTCCAGGTAGCCTTCGGTCTAGCTCGGGAGTTTATTTTTATTTTTAAAGTGTACAATCCAGTGGTCTTGAGTTTGTACACAAAATTGTGCGACCATCGCCGCTATCTAATTCCACAACCTTCTCATCACCCAGCCCCTGTAAGGGTTTTCTGTCCCTCTGACTTGGTGGAGTTGGTGCTCTCAGGGGGCAGTCAGCCTCTTTTCAGGGGCTCTAGGTTCTTTGGTATCTTCTCCACGTTTCTATACCTGTCTAGCACTGGAGTTGAATATATTTTTATTGATTTTTTTTTTTTTTGAGAGAGAGAGAGAGAGAGAGAGAGAGAGAGAGAGAGAGAGAGAGAAACGATATGAGAGAAACATCAATTGTCTGCCTCCCATATATGCCCAACCAGGAATCGAATCCACAACCTAGTTATGTGCCCTGGCCGGGAATCAAACCTGCAACCTTTTGGTGTTTGGGACGATGCCCCAACCAACTGAGCCACATTGGCCAGGGCTAGCACTGGAGTTGAAATTTGAACAGTGTCTTTTTGCCCAGGTTTTTTTCTTTTATTATTATTTTTAAATATATATTTTTATTCATTTCAGAGAGGAAGGGAGAGCGAGAGAGAGAGAGCGAGAGAGAGAGAGAGAGAGAGAGAAACATCAATGATGAGAGAGAATCATTGATCAGCTGCCTCCTGCATGCTCCCCACTGAAGATCGAGCCCGCAACCCAGGCATGTGCCCTTGCCTGGAATCGAACCCGGGACCCTTCAGCCCGCAGGCCGACGCTCTTATCTACTGAGCCAAACTGTCCAGGGCTTTTTGCCTAGGCCTTAATACACAGTACAGTGGGGCCTTGACTTACGAGTTTAATTCGTTCTGAGACCGAGCTCGTTAACTCAAATTACTCTTATCAACTCAATGCAAAAAATCGGCCCAGAGACAGCTGGTAACTCAAAAAGTTGGATGAAGAGGGCTTGAGGAGAGAGTTCAGTTGCCTTAAGACTGTATTCTGTGCAGACTCTATTGCCGGGCTGCGTGGGGGCGGTGGTACTGATGTTCCCTAGGGAGAAGCAGAGTCCTGAGGGTCAGCTGGGGCGGACAGGGGAAGAATTCGTCAGAAGGCTGGCATTCTTTAGCTTAGTGTTTTCCAAGCTGAGCTGGCATCTGCATCACCTGGATGGTTTGTAAAAACACAGATCACTGTGCTCCCCCCCCGCCCCCGCAACCCCCCCACGAGTTTCTGCTCCCGTAGGTCTGGGGTGAGGCCTGTGAATGTGCATTTCCACCACGTTCCAGTGAAAACACGCTGGCGAAGAATCGCAGCCCCTAGAAGGATGTTCTAACTACCTCACTTGACTGTAATCTCAGCTCTGCTCCCACTGTACAGTCAGCGTTTGGTGTGCTTGGCTGTGTAGAGGACAGTTGAGCTTTCTGGAGTCTTTTCTCATGACTCGTGTACTAGAAGTCAGGGAATGCAGCGTTATTTTTGGTATCTAAAGTATTTGTTAATGTCTTGCTCTCTGGGAAGCCCTTTTAAAGTGTGGTGGCGGTGGTGGGGGTATGTGGAAGCACAGTGCCGTTTTTGTGATTTTTTTTTGAAGAGGTAACATCTTCAAGTATAGCCTCTACCTGCCTTCTTTTCCATCAGCATTTGGCCCCAATAGCTGAAACAGCAGAACCCTAAAGCTACATGTCATGTCTACTTACTTACCTACTTGTCTACCCACCTTCCAGTCCTTTTCATACTACCTTCCTAAAGGACGGGGTAACAGTGCTTTATCAGACCTGTCTTCTGCAAATATTTCCTCCCAGTCTGTGGCTTGTCCTACTCTTTTGATGCTGTCGTTCACAGGGCAGACATTTTTAATTTTAATCAAGTCAGCTAATCAGTGATTTCTTTTCATGGATCCTGCCTTTGGTGTTGTAACACTATACGTAAGGTCATCCCGGCTTTCTCTGATGTTATCTTCTAGGAGTTTCACGTTTTGTGTTTTGCATTTAGGTCTGTGGTCCATTTGGAGTTAATTGTGGTGAAGGACATACAGTCTGTGACTGTGTTTATTATTTCCCATGTGGATGTCCAGTGTCCCAGCACCATTGGCGGAAGAGGCTCTATGCTCCATGTGCTCCATTTGCTCCTTTGTCAGAGTCCTGTTGACTGTATCTCTGTGGGTGTATTTCTGGGCTGTCTGTTGTTCCACTATCTGTGTGTTCCTTCACCAGGACCACCTTGTCTTTTTTAAAAATATATATATTTTATTGATTTTTTACAGAGAGGAAGGGAGAGGGATAGAGAGTTAGAAATATCGATGAGAGAGAAACATCGATCAGCTGCCTCCTGCACAGCCCCTACTGGGGATGTGCCCGCAACCAAGGTACATGCCCTTGACTGGAATTGAACCTGGGACCCTTCAGTCCGCAGGCTGACGCTCTATCCACCGAGCCAAACCAGCCAGTGCTAGACCACCCTGTCTTGATGACTGTAGCTTGTTAGTGGGTCTTGAAGTCAGGAAGTGTCGGTCCTCTGACTTTGTTATTCAATATTGAGTTGGTTGTTTTGGGTCTTTTTCTCTTCCTGTAAACTTAGGATCACTTTGTTGATACCCACAAAATAACTTGCTGGGATTTTTCAGTGGGATTGTGTTGATGCTATAGGTCGAGTCGAGAAGAATGGACATCTTAGTAATATTGAGTCTTCCTATTTAGGAACATGGACTATCTCTCCATTTGTTTAGTTCTTGATTTTATTATCAGAGTTTTGTAGTTTTCCTCATGTTATATTTATATCTATTTCATTTTGGGGGGGGGTTGCTAATGTAAATAGTATTACGTTTTAAAATTCAAATTCCCCTTGTTCATTACCGGTATATAGGAAAGCAGTAGGCTTTGGTATGTTAACCACGTATAGTTGCTTATTAGTTCCAGGAGTTTTCCAGAAGGCCAAAGCCATTTGAAAAAAGAGAGACCGTCATTGTGTGTGTGGCTCAGTTCTGAGTGGTTCCCTCTGAAAGAGGTCAGTGTGGGTAGCTCTGCAGGGAAGGGGGAAAGTCCCAACACAGAGGTCAAGGACAGGGGTGTCCTTGTGGGGGACAGGAGCTATTCAGAGAAGCTGGCCAAGGCAAGGCTATCCCTTCGGAAGCTGGGGTTCTTATTTAGAAAGGGCTGCAAAAGGCATTTTTTTTTTTTTTCGGAAGAAGGGAAAAAACACTTAAACTATATTGACCGTTTTAAAAATTAAAAAAGAGAAGAAAGGGAAGATGCCATTCATTTCTCATTTCTGAGAACAGATATATTAAAATAGCTTGAAATTAATAAGTAGGATCTTTAAAATTGAGGTTAGAGTATAATCATTTCCCATTTTTCCTGACATGTCTTTAAACTCTGTAGCAAGTCTCTCCTTTCCTGGCCTCAGAAGGTAGTTGTTAATGTGTCTGGTAAAGTTTTATTTTAATATTTGTACTGTGAACAGAATTTAGAATCCCCAACGCTAATTGTTTTATTTAAGAATAATTTTTGTTAAATGCCTTAATTGTTATTAATAAAAATTTTTATATTTAAGCATTTTCTAGTAATTTTTAACAATCCATTCCTCAAGCAATTCAGAGCACCTGCTATGATGATTATGTATTTTTTATTTCATAAATGAGGATAGTGAGACATAAGTGTTTGGGAATTAGCATTTATCACCCTCTAATATATGGTGTAATTCAGTTCTTTCTGTTGTGAGCTGTCTGGTTGCCTGTGTTGGACTGTAAGGTCTAGGTGGACAGGAATCTTCATGGCTCTGGTTACTGATGGGTCCTGGGAGCTTAGAACAGTGCCTGGCACATAGCGGGTGTTCAGTGACTGTCACTGAATGGATGGACGGCCCCACTTGCACCCGCTGACGGCACAGAGCGGTTGGGGCCGATGCCAGCAGCAAGTGTGAGTGGGGCTGGCACCATCAGTGGGTACGAGCAGTGGCTGCTGCCCCGATCGCCCCTCAGGAGCAAGCGGAGGTGGAGAAGCCCTCAGGAGTGATCGGGGCTTGCACCCACTGACAGCACTGAGCAGTTGGGACCAGCGCTGGGCGCCGGCAGTGGGTACAAGCGGTGGCTCCGGCAATGGCTGCGGGTGTGAGCAGGGCTGGTGTCAGCAGTGGGTGCGAGCAGCAGCTCTGGCACCTGCAGCGGGTGTGAGTGGCGGCTCCAGCGCTGGCAGCAAGTGCAAGCACCGCAGTGCATGGGAGCAAAGAATTTTCAGTAACCACCAGACACTCGCCCCGATGACAGCAACCGGTGCCCTGCCTTGGTCTGGCGCCCCCGCTCACCTGCTCCACTGTCCTGCGCTCTGCTGCCTGCTGCCGCTGCCGCCTGTCTGGTGATCAGTGCACGTCATTGTGACCGGTTGTTCGGTTGTTTGATTGTTCCGCCATTCAGTCTGTTTGTATATTAGGGTTTTATATGTATAGATACAGTTATGTTATTAGAAAACAAGATTGTTGGAACCCACTGATACTTGTGAATTTGGCTTAAGTCTTTTAAGCCATGGGTAACACTCAGTCTGGTATCTGTTAGGACAGAGATTGCCCCTTTGTTTTTCCTCCAGCCTTCTTTATCCTTTTTTTCTTTCTGAATATTTCTGCTCAATATGATGAAACACCTATTGGTAACAAATTTGTTTTTCTCCTTTCCATAGTTCACCTCCATCAATTAGCTACTCTCTTCTGTCCATAGTTTAGGGTTCTTTGATGTCTGTTATGTTTCCCACCCAACCCCAAAGCACTGGGCCAGTGAGCACTCCTGATAAAGTAAGCGGTCATGCAGTTCAGAAAAACTGTATTTTGCAAGATGATCAGTTTCTGAGAAACTTCAGGTATTAGAAAACTTTATGTTGTTGGTGTAGTGAGGCAGAGTTCTGGAAAGATGACTAACAGGTTAACCACATGTCGGGAGTTCTCAGAGTAGGTATTGGCTACTAATGATTCCTTTTTTCCCCACAAATTTTATGATATTTTAATATAATGTCCATATAAGTGGTTTCCTTTTTATTCTTTTTAAGTTATTCTTTATTAATTTAAGTATTATATATTTTTCCCCCTCATTGACCTTTCCCAGCCACTCCCACCCCCCAGCACATGCCTTCACCCCCCCTAGTGTCTGTGTCCATTGGTTATGCTTATATGCATGCATACAAGTCCTTTGGTTGATCTCTTACCACCCTCTCCCCATCCTCCTCCCCCTCCCCTGCCTTCCCTCTGAGGTTTGACCATCTGTTTGATGCTTCTCTGTCTCTGGATCTACTTTTGTTCATCAGTTTAGGTTGTTCATTATATTTCACAAATGAGTGAGATCATGTGATATTTATCTTTTCTCTGACTGGCTTATTTTGCTCTTTTGCATTCTTTTTTTAAAACATTTATTTTTAAATCTTTATTGTTGAGATTATTACAGATGTCCCTCTTTTCCCCCCCCCTTAGTTCCCCTCCACCCAGTTCCCACCCTGCCCCAGGTCCTTACCACCCTATTGTCTGTGTCTATAGGTAATACATACATGCATATAAGATCTTTGTCTAACCTTTTCCCACTCCCCCCACACCTCCTTCCCTCTGAGAATTGTCAGTCTGTTCCATTTCCATGCCCCTGATTCTATTCCATTCACCAGTTTATTCTGTTCATCAGATTTTTTATTTGTTTGATTTTTAGATTCAATTATTGATAGATATGTATTTATTGCCACTTTGTTGTTCATATTTTTTATCTTTTTCTTCTTCCCTCTTCATAAGGAATACCCTTCAGCTTTCATATAATACTGGTTTGATGGTGATGAACTCCTTTAGCTTTTTCTTGTCTGTGAAACTCTTTATCTGACCTTCAATTCTAAATGATAGCTTTGCTGGGTAGAGTAATCTTGGTTGTAGGTTCTTGCTATTCATCACTTTGAATATTTCTTGCCACTCCCTTCGGGCCTGCATAGTTTCTGTTGAGAAATCAGTTGACAGTTGTATGGGTAACTAACTGCTTTTCTCTTGCTGCTTTTAATATTCTCTTTGTCTTTTGCCCTTGGCATTTTAATTATGATGTGTCTTGGTGTGGTCCTCTTTGGGTTCTTCTTGTTTGGGACTCTCTGTGCTTCCTGGACTTGTAAACTATTTCTTTCACCAGGTAGGGGAAGTTTTCCGTCATTATTTCTTCAAATAGGATTTCAATATCTTGATCTCTCTCTTCTTCTGGCACCCCTATAATTCAGATGTTGGTACGCTCGAAGTTGTCCCAGAGTTTCCTTACACTATCTTCATATTTTTGGATTCTTTTTTCTTTTTGCTCTTTTGGTTGGGTATTTTTTGCTTCCTCATATTTCAAATTGTTGATTTGATTCTCGGGATCCTTTAGTTTACTGTAAAATCCCTGTATATTATTTATTTCAGTTAGTGTATGCTTAATTTCTGACTGGTTCTTTTCCATTTTTTTGGCATTCTCACTAAGATCCTTGAAAGTCTCACTAAGTCCCTTTGAGGCTTCTAGAAGATTCTCGAGTAACCTTATAACTGTGGTTTTGAACTTTATATCGAGTAGTTTGCTTTCTTCCATTTCTTTCATTTGTGACATGTTTCTTTGTCTCCACATTTTGGCTGCTTCCCTGTGTTTGTTTCTATGTATTGGGTAGAGCTACTAAGTCTCTCTCTTTTTTTGTTTTTTTTTTAATAAAGATATTGCAGTTCTTTTTCTGATGAATTTCTATATCTTTATTTTTATTTTTTAAAATATATTTTTATTGATTTCAGAGAGGAAGGAAGGAAGAGGGAGAGAGAGATAGAAACATCAATGATGAGAGAGAATCATTTATCGGCTGCCTCCTGCACACTCCCTACTGGGGATTGAGCCAACAGCCAGGGTATGTGCCCTTGACCAGAATCGAACCTGGGACCCTTCAGTCTGCAGGCCAATGCTCTATCCACTGAGCAAAACTGGCTAGGGCTACTAAGTCTCTTTGAGTTGATAAAGTGGCCCTGTGTATTAGGTATCCTATAGGGCCCTGTGGCTCAGCCTCCCCAATCACCTGAGGTGGACACTCGAGGTGCACCCCTTTGTGGGCTGTGTGCACAGTCTTGTTGTAGTTGAGACTTTTGATTGTTGGTGTCACTGGGAGGAATTGACCTCCAGGCCAATTGGCTGTGAGGACCAGCTGCAACTACAGTGGAAAGCTGCTGTGCAGGAGACACCTTATGGAGCAGGACTTGCTTCAGTGGGGCTTTGGTGCTACTTGAGTGTGTAGCTTATGGATATGAAGAGTTGTTATCTGACACTGACCACTGGGTACACTGGCTCTTGGGCCTTCAGGGAGGTGCAAAGTCAGCCACTGCCTGGGGCCACCCAGCAGGAGCTACAGGGAGATCTGCAGATTCTTCCTCTTATATTGGGTTTGGAAGTGCCCTGATGAGGCCCAGCGGTGAAGCAAGACAGGCTGGTGCTGGTGCCAGTCTTGGGCCTTTTATTGATAGGTTTGGGGCTCCCTGACCCAGCTGCAACTTGTTTGACAGGTTTTAGCCTGAGAAAGGACAGACCATTCATATGCAAAAGCTGCTGCAGGCAGTTTGGGTGGGGTTGTAAATTGGGTGGAGCAGCGTCTCAGGGAAATCACCAGGGCAGAGCAAACAGAAATCGTTGCCAGTCAGCCCTGCAACCTGAGAGGTCCCAGCATAGGAACAATGACCGCTGAGAGCACCTCTGTCTGGAAGAACACCCCCCCCCCCCACCCTCCAGTTTCCCCTAGTACGTGTCTGGGACCCCCAGAGCCTCATCCGGCACTGGAGCTGAGAGGAAGTGGGAGCTTGTAAGTTTTGTTCATGGTGCCAGCATTTTAAGAGGAGCAGCTGGCTCTCTAGCAGCCTCTGTCACTGAGCCCCAATCCCCGCTGGTTTTTACAGCTGGTAGTTCTTACTGCTCGTGGGGACTTCTTTTACCAGCCCTGGGACCCTGGGCTGGGTGTCTGGGATGGGGCTGGGACTCCTTGCTCCTCTGGGCAGCCTCCACAGAGGTGATCTCCTTCCTGATCAAAAAAACGGCACATTGGGTGCAGGACCAGCCCACTGCGCGCCTCTGCACCTCCTACCAGTTTCAGTGTGCTATCTTCTTTACTTCTCTAGTTGTAGGACTTCCACTCAGCCAGCTTTCCCGTGGTTCTGGATGATGGTTATTCTGTATTTTAGTTGTAATTTTGATGTGGTTGTGGGAGGCGGTGAGTACAGGCATTTGCCTATGCCACCATCTTGGGTCTCGCTCTACTAATGATTTCTTGTAAGTTTTCCATTGAGGGTGGTCTTATCAGTATGAGAGTAATTATAGCCACCCTTATTGTAAATTTCCAAGTTTCTTTCACTGCACTGGTCCTATCTGACACTGACATAATCTCATTGTCCACAGATTTAGTTGGTTTTTAACATATTTCACAAATATGTAGTGAAGATTAATTTCACTTTGCTTTCTTTTACCAAAATAGTTGTTTTCCTCCAAGCCCACTCATTAGCTTTTGGTTTTCCTTCTTTTGCATTATTGATCTTTTCATTGAATTATCTTCTTATGATTTTGTGTAAATTGATGCCATCGTAATGGTTGAGCCCTCTCTCTTTTCACTCTATTATGAGATTGCTTTGGAAATGCAACTTGCTCTTTAGTCAGGTTGGCTTCTTTGGTTTTTGAAATGTGGACTGGAAATGTTACATGTGTTTGTGTATACATGCGTGTGTTCTCTGCATGTGGGTAAATGTTGCATGCATGTATCTGTACATGTGTGTGTTCTGTTTATGGGGTGAGGACTGGGTGTGGCTATAAGGGCACTCTTGGTGGGAGTGGTGCTCTCACTAGTGGGCACGGCTTAGTGGGCAGCACGGACTCCAAGTGTCTGTTGGCTGGTCTGGCCACCTCCCCTTCTGTTCAGTGCACTTCCAGCACTCTGTGCCTCTGGGATAGTCATACTTTTAAAGGACAGTTTGGAGGATTCAATGTGTTAACAGGTACAACACTTAACATAATCCTCCTGTATAATAAAACTCTAATATGCAAATCAGCTGAATGGAGGAACGACCGGTCGCTATGATGTGCACTGGCCACCAGGGAGCAGACGCTCAACGCAGGAGCTGCCCCCTGATGGTCAGTGCGCATCCCAGGGGGAGCGTCACTCAGCCAGGGGCCAAGCTCATGGCTGGCGAGTACAGCGGTGCTCCCGCCTCTGCTGCAGGAGAGGTGTCCTGGACTGTAAGAGGGCGCGGGCTAGGTTGAGGGGCCCCCTCTCCCCCCACGCCCCCCCCCCCCGTGCACGAATTTCATGCACTGGGCCTCTAGTATATTAAAAAATGGTTCACCTGCCCATACGTATAGTAAATATATATTAAATAAGACACAAAAAGTACTAACTATATAAAGTTCAAGGTTGATATGTTGGATTACACTTCTGGTTTTTTAAAAGGCACCATCAAGATAATGAAAAGTCAAGTCATAGAGTGAGATTAGCCAACAGAGACCTATAATCAGGATGTTTTGGGACGCCCTGCAAGTCAATAGAAAAAGAGGGACAAGCCCAATAGGGAAACAGAAGTAGCTTGTGGGTGTCGGTCAGGGTTCAGTTGGGGAGCTGCACTACTGTGAGGTTTATGGAGAAGGGATTTACTTATTCCAGGAGTAAGACCACATACAGCTGTGGGAGATGCTGAAAAATAGTGCCCGGGGAGGAATGAGAAGGTCCCAGAAGAGTCATGAGCATGTCCTAAAGAACTAGCAGGGATGGCCCAGGCAGCCTGCAGGAGTCTTGGGGGTCAGGGAAGCCAGCATGACCTGCCACAGAGGGACCTGGGATTAGCTGTCACCTCTGCGAGGCTCCTGCTTTCCCAGGTCTGCCACCCAGGATGTCGTGGGGGTGGGGGTGGGGGTGGGGGGGTCTTCCTTTGGTCAGCAGGACCTGACCAAAGAAGCTAATCAAACGCTAATTAGCCTGATCAGAGCTCATCTTGGACGAGGAAAGGTGGACCAGCTGGAGCCCTCTGCCACCTCGGTTTCTGTCTGTCACCACTTCTAGCCGCACGGGCCTTCGCGGGCGGAGGCTGTTCCACTCTGCCATGTAAACCTTGGGCAGACCAGGAGGCCCTGGGAAACGCCACTGACCAAAACCTGGGGGTGAAGCTGCCACAGCGGTGCCTGTAACTCAGCGCCCTCAGTGCTCTCTGGTATATGAAAGATATCTCATTAAAGCTGGTACTTAAACAAAAGCTGCCACAAGTTGAAAACTCAAAAGGAAAGCAAGGGAACGCTTAGTACACAAGTCAGGAGTTGTGAAAAGAAGTTTTGGGGTGAGAAGACATTTTCCTTGTTGTGGCTTGGGGTTCCACCAGCGCCTTGCCGATCGCGCACGCGCGGGCTGCTGTAGATGCGGATTGCAGCGCACAGGGAGAGGACTCCCAGCCCAGCGAGGGAGGCAGTGGCATCAGCGTGGTTTATGACATCCGGGGCACAGCCTTCCAGCATAATGATTAGAAGATGTTAGATGTTAGATTCTCTTCCTTGGGATCTAGAAGTGGGGTGGCCATTGTTTCTTACAATTTGTACCTGTGTAACTTTGAACTGCTATTAGGGAAGCCAGAGGGTAGTGATCTGTTTGTTAACAAGGTCTCCAAGTCTCCTGGCACATCTGGGAGGAAGTTTTGAAAATCAGTTAATGGAATGTTTTTGCCACTTTTTACTATATATGTGTTGTGTGTGTGTGTGTGTGTGTGTGTGTGTGTGTTTTTAATCCTTACCTGAGGATATGTTTTTTGTTGATTTTTAGAGAGAAAGGGAGAGAGGATGGCGTGGGTGGGGGTGGGGAGGAGGAGAGGGAGAGGGAAATAGCGATGTGAGAGAGGAACCTTGATCAGTTTTCTCCTGTATGCGCCCTAACTGGGCTTTGAACCTGCAACCCTTTTGGTATATGGGATGACACTCCAACCACTGAGCCACCTGGCTGGGGCTTTACTGTATATATTTGATTTCAGAATTTGAACTAAGATTTCTTGGTATTTAAAAGTGGATTTTACAGATGCATTAAAACGTTCATATCAAATCTGTTTTGATAATCTGAGAAATCAAAACATTCTCGTCATCTAAAGCTTACTAGAAGACGCCTGCATCTGCTTTCATTGACACGAGCCACTTTTCATGTGAGCGTTTCTTATGGCTCTTTTTCTTCTCTTGGTAATGAGGACACAATTGTCCAAATAAAGCGCTGCAGCTCTCCTGCCCGGGGCTGTGGCTGTACCATGGTTAGGAAAAGGATGTGAAGGTTTTTACAAAAGTGAAAAGCAGAGCGTCTCGTACCAGATGTCTGCAAAGACTGGAAGTATTTTTACTGTAGTTGTGTAGACTGTTAGCTTCTTTAGGTGTAGAACATAAATAGCATGTTTTTTTGAGTGAGGTGATTACTGTACTTAACTAACAGGAGCCCCCAAATCCTTATTTCCACATGGGTTAGATTTATAATATAAAGCCTCATCAGTATTAACTTATAGTGCCTCTGATCTACAAAACTTCAGAGATACATTTGTTATAGAATAAGGTTCTAAGGGTTTTATGATTGAGTCAAATGTCACTCTTTATATTTTTCCATTAAGAAATACATTTTTTGATAATTTTTATAAACCAGTTGTTAACTAGGCATTGTTAATCTCTTTGTTCAGTAGCCGTTTTGAATGCCTACTGTGTGCCCCAAGCCCTGATGTAGGCCTGGCCATTGGAAGTAAATAGAAGGGGGCCGCAGTCACGCAGGGAAGACAGCAGAGCATCATTGCAGTGTGGTTCTGTAAGGGATACAGTGAAGTGTGTATGTACGAGAGAAACCTGAGGCGTGTGAGTGGTGGATGTGTTCTAAAACAGATCACTAAAGCTGTATTTTGAAGATGACTGGGCGTTCGCTAGGCAGAGAGAGTCAGCAAGAAAACTTTCCGGCTGAAGGGACTGCTGTGCAGGCTAGAAGGCAGGAATTTGACTCACCCAGGTACTTAGGTGTGGCCGGCTCAGGGCTCCAGGGCAGAGATGGAGGAGTTAATGTTGGAGAGAGAGACAGCAGCCAGAGCACAGAGAGCCGTACAGGCTATGCTGGGTTTACATTTTTACCTCCTAAGCCATGAGGATCAGTTGAAATATTTTAATCAGAAAAGTGAAATGATCAGATTTTCAATTTACTCAGTCACTCTGTGGGCAGTTCAGGGAATGGTTTGGAGGGAAGCTGGAAATCTGGTGGAATTCAAACCAGAGATAATAAAAACCCATTTTTAGGCACTGCTGGTAGAGAAGCAGCTGAGCAGAGATCTAAAATCAGTAGGATTTATCGTGGCCTCTGAGATGTGCTGGCGAAGGAGAGGAGAAGTTAGCAATTCCGGCTCGAATGATAGTGATACTATAGATAATAACATACAGAAAGAAGAGCAGTTTCAGGCGACATTGAATTCCTGTTTGTATAGTTGAGCTTGGAGCACCAGTGGAACATCTAGATAGAGATCCCAGAGGCAATTGGATGCAAATTTGGGAGCTCCAGAGACCTCAAAGAGGCTGCAGTGCAGGTGAAATTTCCCAAGGAGAGTAGGGAGAATGAGAAACAGGAGAGCGTCTAGAAGTAAACTGTTTGGAAAATGAGAGAGGATGAGAATCGAAGGGAATTGAATAGGAAGGAGACTCAGAGGGAGTAGTTGGAGAGAAAGAGAACTGGGTAGTGGGTTACAGAAACCTAGGGAGGACGCGTGAAAAGGAGAATGGGCGCAGGGACCCGCAGTGCTAGATCGCAAATGAAATTAAATAAATATTAAGAAAACAGTTTCAATTTCTGTGTGATTAAGGTACTAGGAGGAAATGGAGGGTTATTTACTTAAAGGGATTTGGGACAATTGTCTTACCAATTAAAAAAATAAGCTTAGGTCGCTATCTCTTACTTTATATATAAAAAATCTAGATATTAAGTGTAAAAAGAAATATAATACTAGAAGGAATACGAGTCCATATTTGCATGGTGCTCAGTGTTTTTATCATGACACCAAAATTAGAAAGGAAAAGGCTGGTAAATTGAACTGTACATAAGTTTACCATTCCTATGTGATAAAAATACCATAAAATGTAAATGACGTATTGGGAGAAGTATTTGCCACATGTTTGACAGACAAAGGTTTAATATCCTTAATATATAGAAGGTCTCTCAATAAAAATGAGTAACTGGAGATCTCTGGTTAAGCAATGATGAGTAACTGGGTAAGCAGTTATTCACTGAAGATGTAATTTTCTCTACCAACGTTTTTATAAAATAACAAAAGGAATCAAAAAGTATAAACCTATAAAAATAGAAAATAATGGAGTGGGGAAAACTTTTGTAGACTAAGCAGTTGGACCCTCTTTCCTGCAAGTAGAAAAGCTGGACAAAATTTAAAACAAAGTTTTTGTGCAGGTAATTGAGTGCCGGGGTCCAGCCCCAGCGGGTCCAGGGGTCCCCAAAGGTGTGGACGGAGTCGGCGAAGAGGGAAAGACTCGGAGGCAGCGTTCAGTTGATCAGCATGGTTGGGTTCTCTTGCCTGGTTCTATTGCCAGGTTCTGTAGGTTCTCTTTTTTCTTTAGGTTCTCCAGCCAGGTTCAGTAGCCATGTTCCCTCGCTAGGTTCTCCAGCCAGGTTCTGTCTGAGATCTCCAGCCAGGTTCGGTCACCAGGTTCTAGTCAGGTTCTCTTGCCATATTTCTGTAGTCAGGTTCAGTCCAGGATCTTTTGCCATGTTCTCTCCAGCGAAGTTCTTTTGTCTGTAGGTTCTGTGTAGGTTCTGTCTTCTGAGTTCTGACTTCTAAGTTGTGTGTTGCTGTCTTGTTACATCTGTATTTATACCAGTTGATTCAATCCTATCAATCTCTATTACAAAGGTTAGGGCGTTTCTTATCTCCATTCCAGGGAGTAAAGATTATGTAGCTTAAGCATGATTGTTCATATTTAAAGTGATTAATTACCCGCCTGGCACTTAGTTGAGGGGTTTTATTCCCTCCCTAACTTCAGGGGAAAATCCCTACCTGGGGATTCAACCTTTCTCGGAGAGGTGACCTTGGTTAAAACACAGCGCCAAGAAGGTGAGCAAACATATTAAGAACCATATGCCATATATGCCAGGTCCCTTGAAACAGCAAGGATGGACCGGCTCCCTGCAATTGAGAGCTAGCAAAACAGTGAAGCATTGTGGGGCCAAGAACAGGGAAGCTCATGGAAGTGAGAGCAGATTTGCAGATCTGCTGATTCAAGAAGAGGCAGGCAAATGAGAAGCTGGGAAGCTGAACAGAGGTTTTGATGGACTCGAGGGATGGGAGGGTACAGGACAAGTGCAGTTGGTATAGGTCGGGGAGGAGGGACCGTGGGAAGCTTCTTCAGCTCCGAGTAGAGTCCCGAAGGCCTGTATCCTAGACCAGTGGCCTCTCCCAGTGCAGCTGCAGGTGCATCGCTCAGTCCTTGATTGGATGCAGGTGACATGGACAGAAGCAGTGGGAATACTTTCTGGAAGAACGTTTCTCTTAGGAAGTGACATTTTTATGACACGAGGGATGAGGCCTGAGCTTGATGAGATCAGTCATCGTGGGAAAAGTGTTCTGGGCAGAGGAGGCTTGTGGGAAGGCTTTTCAGTGGAGAGGAGCTCGGAGCATCTGAAGAAGCGAGGGCAGGGTAAGGTAGAGAGAGGCAGGAGAAGTGCACACTCCCGCATTTCTGCGGCTTCTCGAAGGGAGTGGAGGACTGGGGGAGGGTCTGGGTTGGAAGCATTATGCTTTGCTTCACAGATGGGGAATGTATGAGCGGCTCTGTTGGGAGGGGGAGCCGTAGAGGGAAGGCAGATATTTGATTGTCTCTGTGGGAGTTGTCCACGTTTGTGGAATACAGAAGACATAGGGAGCATCCCTGTCTACAGGGGGCTTATGTTCTAAAGGGGAGACTGAAAAGAAATACAATAAGGTGATAAGTGCACTGTGAACAAGGAAATAGAACCTGTTAATGGAGAGGTATTGAGCTGAGGTGGGTGGGCAGTGGGGTAGTGGGATGTAGTTAAAGTGGTGGTATATTGGTGTATTTGCTGCCACTAGAATGTGAGATCCAGAGAGTTTTGTTTTATTCACTGCTACATCCCCAGAGTTTGGAATGATGCCTGGCAATAGAAGGTGCTCAATAAATCACTGTTGTGTGGATGAATTAGTGGTTCAGGATCCCAGGGATGGAATGAGTTGTGGAATGCCAAGTGTATTGGGAAAACTCTGTTCTTTTCCTGTGTGTTTCCTTTCCTTCCCCACCACCACCATACTCACACTTCTCATACCAGATGTAGGTCCTTTTCCCCCACCAAGGATTTCTCTGCCACACCAGCTGGGTGTCTTACAACTCAATTCGGACACAGTCTATCTGGGGAGTGTCAAATCCCTGGAGGGCTCAGTCCCACAAGACCATCCCCCCCCCCCCCCCCCCCCCCGCAGAGGCCAGTCACAAGTCCAGCTTGTCACCTGTGCTTCTGAGCCATTGGCTATAAATATGAGGTTCCCACAGCCCCCTCATTGAGTTGGATTAATTTTTTTAGAGTGCTCACAGGATTCAGAGAAACACTTATGCTACCAGCTTATTAAAGGATATAATAAAGGATATGATGAAGATACACAGGGCGAGGTATGGTAGGGTTCCCAGTGCAGGAACTTCTGTTCCATGGTGTTGACACAGGTGTTGAGGTGTGTCACCTTCCCTGTGCGGATGTGTTCACCAACCTGGGAGCTCCCCGAACCCTGTACTGTTGGAGTTTTGTGGAGGCTTTCTCATGACCAATGAACAACTCCCTTTTTAGCCCCTCTCCCCTCTATGGCGAATGGGAGGCAGGCTGAAAATGCCAATGTTCACATCATAGCTTGGTCTTTCCAGTAACCAGCTGCCATCAAGGAGCGCACCTAGAGTCACCGCGTTAGAACAAAAGATGCTACCAGAACTCTTAGTGCTTAGGAATTCACAAGGGTTTTAGGAGCCTGTGTCAGGGACAGGGGTCAGAGACCAAACATTTTAACAAAAGATGCTCTTGCTGGGCCAGTGTGGCCCAGTGGTTGAGCATCGACCTATGAACCAGGAGGTCACGGTTTGATTCCTAGTCAGGGCGCATGCCTGAGTTGTGGGCTCGATCCTCAGTAGGGGGCGTGCAGGAGGAGCCAATCAATGATTCTCTCTCATCATTGATGTTTCTATCTCTTTCCCTCTCCTTTCCTCTCTCTGAAATCAATAAAGATATATTAAAAAAATAACCGTGAATTAATAACAAAAAATAACCTGTTATTTAAAAAATAAGAAAGAAGAAGATGCTCTTATTTGGGGAAGTACAAGGGTTTCAGGAGCTGTCTGACAGGAACCTGGGCTGGAGGCCGTTACGTCTTTCCTATGATCTCACACTGAGGGATCAAAACAGCATCAGTCGTGGATGAAGACACGTCGTAGGGACATTAGTACCGATACCCCCAATTCAGAGTTTAATTATATTTGTTTTTAACGGATTTAACTATTCAATTATATTTTGAATTCTTTGAGTTAGCTTAGTTTCATGGCATTAGTTTTGTCCACTGTGTATTTCTCAGCTGTATTAGTATAATTTACAGATCTACTTATCCTTCGGGGCATTGCCCAATTGAGAAGGGACTGTTTTTAGTAATTTTAAAATCAAATTAGAATGATATATATTGAAGTTCTTTTACAGCCTGTCTTGCTTTAAACACTATATTGTTTGAACGTGATGGAGGAGGAGGAGGTGGAGGTGGTGGAGGTGTGATGGTGGAGATGTTGGTGGAGGTGGAGGTGGTGATGGTGGTGGTGGAGGTTGTGATGGTGGAGGTGGTAGTGGTGGTGATGGTGGTGGAGGAGGGGTGGTTGTTTTATGGCAATTAAACCAGTTTAGCTACAGCTCAACTGCAGTACTTGTGTATTAAGCTTAAAGTTATAGTCCTTGCAGTTACTCTTTTGATCTGTTATTGGGCGGATCCTATGGTGTTTCATGTGGCCATTGCTAAGTTTAGCCTCATGCAGATCCTGTTTGCTTGAAATCGTATAAGTGCTTCGGTTTAAGTTCTGCATGAAGAAGATTGTCTTTTCTTTGTTGGGTCTCCAGGGCCATCTAAAACTTTGTCATAGCTCAAGACCTAACTTTTTATGACTGCTAAGTTAGCGCCTTCCTTTCTCGAAAATAATTTCACACAGGTGTTGTAAGACCATACAGTCATACCTGGAAGTTCGCTTATATTTGAAGAACTTTACCTATTAACAAGGAAAAGGGGAGCATTCAAAATCATCTACGTCCATTTGCCATAGGTAACTACTCTCTCCCATAGAAATTGCTTTATTATGTTTTTTTGTAGAAAGGTGTATAAACATATATTTAGTTATAAAAGTAATAAATGGTCATTGGAAAAATGCTAATAAGACAGGAGTATAGAGATTAAAATTGAAAACTTTTTCTTAAAATTGTTCACCCTAGGTGCTCATCAGAGTGTAAACATTTGTCACATGTCCGCTAGGGAGGGTGCACTAGCTTGTACTCTCAGTAGCGGAATATGAGTGTCCATTTCCCCAGACCCCGACTGACACTAGGTATTATCAATTTTTTAAGTCTTAACCCATTAGGTGAAAAAATTATGTCTCCTTTAATTTGCATTTTTTGTATGCTCCTGAAATTTAGCATGTTTGGGCCACTTGTGTTACTGTATTGAATTGTCTATTCATTCTTTTGCTCTTTTTCTAGTAAGTTCTTCATCCTTTTTCTTTCTGATTTCTATGTCTTTTTCTTTTTTTTAAAAAAAAGTATGTATTATTTTTTTTTCTGCCTAGTCCACCTGTATTTTAGTCTTAATTTTCTTTAATGTGCTCCTGGCAGACCCTATGGGTCATGCAGTCAAACTTGGAATTATTCTGGCCTTGATGGCATACCTAAGAAAGTTTTTACCCATTTATTAAGTATTCTCCCTACATTTTATTTTATTTTTTAGAAAAATATATTTTTATTGATTTCAGAGAAGAAGGGAGAGGGAGAGAGGGATAGAATCATCAATGATAGAGAATCATTGATCGGCTGCCTCCTGCACTCCCTCTACTGGGGATCAAGCCTGTAACCCGGGCATGTGCCCTGACCAGGAATCCAACCGTGATCTGACTGACGCTCAGCCACTGAGCCATACTGGTTGGGCTACATTTTCTTTTGTTTTGAATTTTTATCCTTAGATGTTCAATACAGATAAACATTTTTATGTGTGGGCAGGGTGAGGTAGAGCTCTGACCCCCTTCCCCCCAGATGCTTATTATGAGTCGTTTATTCTTTTCTGCTGATTTGAAATTTTGCCTTTACCTTGTGGTTTATCTGGATGTTCTCTGTTCATGGCTCTGTTTATTCTTGGCCTGCTCAGTACCACATTTTTTTTTCTCTTTCCTTATGCACTGATTTAATTTTTGTCAATCTAATGTATTGTGAAGAAAAATTGTTGTTCCTCTTCTATTCCTAAAGATCTATCAAAACTGGAGTGTCGTGGAGCGCCATTTGTTTCTCTGAGTGACCTGTTACTAGTTTTTATCAGTTGGGATCACATTCTTTTTTTCTTTTGGCAGCAGAAGTCGTGGGTTGATGAAGAAAACTAATGAAAGCAACTTTTCTTACACCTGGAAATCAAATTGGCCTAATCTCCAATCGTCCTTCTGTAGTCATCGCTTCCCAGCCTTTCTCATGTCTTAGGACACATCACACATAAAAATATTTCTAGTGCACACAGGGCTAATGGGTGTGGTCAGAGAGCACTGGTGGCGGCCGGGGTGGCTTGGTCCCTTTGCACAGCACCACGGTTGAGCACCTGTGACACGTGTGTGTCACCCAGCTTTGGGAGCGTCTGGGAAGCGCTGGGCTGGTGGAAGCTCCCCGCCTGAGCTCTTTCCAGTATAGGCATCAGAGCTTGGTATGGAGTTCACCTTTTGGGAGCTGGAGTTCTTTTTTCTTTTAAATTTAAAATTGTGGTAAAATATACATAGCATAAATTTACCACTTTAACCATTTTAGGTATACAGTTCTTTGATACAAAATAAATTCATATTGTTGACATCCTGTACTCTTTTCATCTTGCTAAAGGGACACTCTGTCCTCGTTAAACACTCACACCTCGTCCCCCGCCCCCCCCCCCCCCCAGACCCTGGCAACCTGCATTCTCCTTTTTGTCTCTCTGCATTTTACTACTCTGAGCACCTCATATAAGTAGCATCATGCTGGTATTCATCCTAATAGGACTGACTTATGTCATGTAGCATAATGTCCTCAAGGTTCATCCACAATGTAGCACATGTTAGAATCTCCTTCCCTTGAAAGGCGGAATGACGTTTCATCAGGTACATACTACACTTTGCTTAGCCATCATCCATCCACGGACACTTGGGTTGTTTGTACCTTGGGCCTTGTGAATAATGCTGCTGTGTACATGGTTGTACAAATCCGAGAGCCAGATTTCTTGTAAGAGTTATTTTCCCCCCAGTTCCTCATCTCTTACTCAAACACTCCGCTCCAAATTTAGCTTCCATTATTCTGTTGAAACGTCTTTCTTGGCTCATCGGGGACCTCAGAGTTGTTAAATATAAGGAGAATTTTTCAGTGTTTATTTTATTTGCCTTTTCAACCGTATTTAAGCAAGTGGACCATGGCTTTCCCCTTGGCCTGGCCGGTCTTTCTCCCAGCGCCGTATGTTGCTTCTTAATCTCCTCTCCCCGCACCTCAAGGTAGAATTTCATCAGAGCCTGAGACTAGACCTCCTTCTGTGTGACTGCTCTGTGGGTATTTCTCAGGAATCAGACTGAGGCGCTTCACTTCCTGCTATCCATTCTTTCTCTAGAAACTACTGCCATAGTTTTGCCTGCTGAGGCTTCTAAATTCGTGTTTGGAGCTGAGCTCTCTGCCAGACTCCAACCCAGAACTGCCTGCCTGGGCCTGACCAGCTGCTCCTCTCAGCGGGTCTGAAATAGAGTCACCATCTTCCTCTCTGTGTCCGCGTCTCAATAAAGGGCCCCTCCCACGTGTGCCGGTTAGTGTTAAACTTGACACTTATAGTACTTGTAGATTCACAAGAAAGTTGCTAGAATGTCGCAGAGAGTTCTGGTGTTCCCTATACCCGGACATTACTGTGGTGCATTTATCCTATCCAGTCAGCCATTATTGATGCGGCATTATAAACTAAACACATGCTAGTTGGATTTCCTCAGTTTCCCCACGTGTCCTTTTCCATTCCAGGACCCCTTCCAGGATATCACAGCCACTTAGTCCCGCGGCTCCGTAGACCGCTCTGGGTGAGGCATTGCCGAGACTGGCCTTGCTTTTGTTGACCGTGACCGATGAGTTGTTTTGTATGATGCCCTTCACTCTGGGGTTTGTGCTGCTTCCTTCGTATTTAGGCTGGAGGCACAGGGTTGGGGAAGGAAGACTCCAGGGCACAGCGCCTTTCTCCTCACTCGCATCAGCCTGACATGGCCTCGATGTTACCGCGAAGCCCTGGCTGGCGGGGGTTGTCAGGGTCCTGCCGCAGAGTTGCTGTTTCCCTCCTTAGCGGCCATTTTGGACCCCTCCCCGCCCCTTCTTTTACTCCATATGAATCCAAACCTATAGGTATTCCCAAATAACCTCTTTACAGCCACCTCTCCACTCCACGCCAGACTGCTCTGAGGGATCTCCTGACTCCTGTCCCTGCTCTACCCTCGTCCCCTCCCAGCCCTGTCTCCACTCAGATGCCAGAGTGGTCTTGCAAAGATGCCAGTTGGATTTTGGTTCCCTTTTTCCCGAACCTTTCAAGGATTTCCTGTTGTGCTTGCAGTCATGCCCACCCTCCAGCCTCCTGCCCAGCCCCTCTCCCCTGGTGCTCTGTTCCAGCCACTGCCCCCCCCCCGCCCCCCCCCAGTTCTTCTGCGTGCTCAGGTCCACCCCGCCACGTTCCTTTACCTGCCATTTCTTCTGCTTAAAGATGGTCACCCTCCAGCTTGTCACCCTTTACACCTCAGCTGAAGGGTATTTCCTGGGGAAATTTCCTGCCCGGCAGCGGCGGGGGGTCCTGGCTGTGAGTTTCCAGAGTATTGAGCGCTTCTCCTTCGCTGTGTTCACGGGCCTGACTGACCTGCCCATGTCTGAATTCTTGCCTCCATGGCTCAGACAGACGAGCAGCCTGGCACCCGGTCCAGAGTCTCTCCAGAGTCCAGTGCTCAGTAAATGCTTGTTGATGAATGAATTTAGTGAGTAGCACTGCAGAATGGAGAACAATTATTCTTCCTTTTTTGCATACAAATATGCAAATAAGTCCTTGACTCTATTTCTATTATTTCACTGATTTAAATCCCACATGTATCCTTTTAAGTATATCGTGTCGGTGCTGTAATAGGTGCAGCAGTGGGTCTAGAAGTGTGAGTCATCCCTGAGGACCTACCTGCCCATCCCCCACCGCTCGCTGGGAGCCCCGTGGGCTGCCCTGTTCGGAGCGGGGAGACAGACTGCCAGGCGGTGGACTGTCTGCCGTTCCCTTCAGGGCCGGGGTGGGGTCTGAACAGTTCCAGCTTGAATTCTAGCTCTGCTGCTTTTTAAGATGCGTGTCTTGAACTGAACCTTTGCCCATCTGCAAACATGGGGATAGCAGCATCCCTCTTGTAAACCTTGGGAAGAATCAGGTAAGAAAAAGAATGCAAGGTGATCATCATCACAGTCACTGTAACCAGCGCTAATGGTTATGGCTTTTCAGGTCCTAAGCACCATGCCCGGCAATTTCCATCATTATTTTCACTGATTCTCTCAGCAGCCCTGTGAGCTAGGGATGTTATTATCTTCATGTGATAAACGAAGAAAGTGAGACTTAGTTAAAAAATGAAATAATTTGTCCAGTGTCATGGAATTGGAAGCGGTAGAGCTAACACTGGAACCCAGAATCGCTTGGGGTGACTTTAAAAGCCCAGAAAGGACGCCACATTCCTTGTATAGCCACCCTGCCCTGTCACTATAGCTTTATTATTTTGAGTTCTAAAGACTTTTTAGGCATGTATTGGCATTTAAAAAAACTTAATAGTCTTGGGAGGGAGGACCACTGACAGCTGTTTGCAGCTGGAATTTGTTTCTTACTTTACACCTTTGCAGCCTGCCAGCTGTGATTGGTGCCCAAAGGAGGCAGGTTGTGTGTGGGGACCAGGGGATCGGTTGGGACCCACCGTCGCAGTTGTTCTTAAAATGAGAATTGTGGACTCTCCTGGGGGTTTTACTGCAAATGCATATTGTTCAGCTCCCCCCCTTTTAATATTTATTGTTGAAAGTATTACATATGTACCCCCCCAATTGACCCCTTCTAGTCCATCCCCGCTCCCCACCCCAGGCCTTCATCACCCTATTGTTTGTGTCCATGGGTTATGCATGTACGCATACAAGTTCTTTTGTTGATTTCTTCCCACTCACCCACCCACCCCTGCCTTCCCTCTGAGATTTGACAGTCTGTTCTGTGCTTCCATGTCTCTGGATCTATTTTGTTCATCAGTTTATTTTGTTCATTAGATTCCACATATGAGTGAGATTATGTGATACTTGACTTTACTCTGACTGGCTTATTTTGCCTAGCATAATACTCTTCAAGTCCCTCCATGTTGTCTCAAAGGGTGAGAGATCCTTCTTTTTTACTGCTGCACAGTATTCCATGGTGAAAATATACCACAGCTTCTTTATCCACTCATCTGCTGATGGGCACTTGGGCTGTTTCCAGATCTTAGCTATTGTAAATTGCACTGCTATGAACATAAGGGTGCATACATTCTTTTGATTGGTGTTTCAGGTTTCTTAGGATATATTTCTAGAAGTGGGATCACTGAGTCAAATGGCAGATCCATATTTAATTTTTTGAGGAAACTCCTACTGTTTTCCATAATAGCTGTAGCATTCTGCATGCCCACCAGCAGTGTATTAGGGTTTCCTTTTCTCCACATCCTCGCCAGCACTTGTCATTTGTTAATGGTAGCCATTCTGACAGGTGTGAGATGATCCCTCTTTGTCGTTTTAATTTGCATCTCTCTGATGATCAGTGACTTTGAGCATTTTTTCATATGTCTCTTGGCCATCTGCATGTTCACTTTGGGGAGGTGTCTATTTAGGTCGTTTGCCTATTTTTTATACTAACGAGGACGGCGCGGGGCCTTTGCCTATTTTTTAAATTGGATAGTTTGTCTTCCTTTTGTTAAGTTGTATGAGTTCCCTACATATTTTGGAGATTAACCCCTTATCGGATGTATCATTGGCAGATATGCAGTGGGCTCTCTTGTTGTTTTGTTGATGGTTTCTTTTGCTGAGCAGAAGCTTTCTATGTTAATGTCGTCCCATTTATTTATTTTCTCTTTAGTTTCCATTGTCCTAGGACAGGGGTGGGCAACCCCTGGCACTCCTGCCAAACATGGCACGCCAGTAACTTTTGCTGGCACGCGAAACCCTCTCTTATAATCTTCCATTTACATTTGTGAATCTTTGTTCTCAGTGATGAATTTTGTTAAGTCTCGTAATAGTAGTAGCCTGATGGAAGAAAGTAGTAGTTCGTGCATATCTCTGAAGGTCACGAAATATAAACCTGATGTAAAATCTCTGTCATCAGTGATGCAGCAGCAAAAGTCCCACTGATAATATCAAACAGAGTCATAAAGTTTTCTGTCGCACTATCAGTGTACATGTATACATTAAAAAATAAATGTATTTTCATTATCAGAGACTGTGTTTTTGTCACTCAAATGAATTTTATTATTTCTTCAAGGTTCTTCACATACGTACACCTTAAGAGATATCAAGTAGGCGTAACATGTTCTCAAAAAATTAGGGTTGGCATGCAGAAGAATTTTGAGTCAGAGATTTTGCTGGTTTTGGCACGCACTCACAAAAAGGTTGCCTACCCCTGTCCTAGGAGATGTATTGGTAAACATATTGCTGTGAGAGAGTCTGGGATTTTAGTGCCTCTGGTTTCTTCTTGGACTTTTATGATTCCACCTCTTACAGTTAAGTCCTTTACCCATTTTGAATTTGTTTTTGTGTATGGTGTAAGTTGGTGGTCTAGTTTCATTTTTTGGCATGCATCTGTCCAATTTTCCTAACATCATTTATTGAAGAGACTATCTCTGCTCCAATGTATGCTTTGTCAAATATTGAGCATAGTGGCTTGGGTCGCTTTCTGGGTTCTCTGTTCTGTTGTATTGACCTGTATGTATGATCTTATGCCAATACCAGGCTGTTTTTTTTTTTTATTGATTAAGTTATTACACGTTACCCCCTATCCCCCCGCCTCATGCCCTCACCCCCCTGTTGTCTGTGTCTGCATATAAGTCCTTTGGTTGATCTCCCCCCCCCCTTCCCTCTGAGGTTTGATGGTCTGATGGATGCTTCTCTGTCTCTGGATCTGTTTTTGTTCATCAGTTTATGTTGTTCATTATACTCCACAAATGAGTGAGAACATGTATTTATCTTTCTCTGACTGGCTTATTTCACTTAGCATAATGTCCTCCAGGTCCATCCATGCTGTTGCAAATGGTAAGAACTCCTTCTTTTTTACCGCAGTGTGTATTCCATTGTGTAGATGGACCACAGTTTTCTAATCCACTCATCACTGATGGGCACTACCAGGCTGTTTGAGCACAGGGGCTTTGTAGTATAACTTGATGTCTGGTATTATGATTCCTCCAACTTCGTTCTTCTTTCTCAAGATTGCTGCAGCTATTTGGGGTCTTTTTTGGTTCCATATACATTTTTGGAGTATTTGTTCTAGACTTGTGAAATATACCATGGGTATTTTAATAGGGATTGCATTGAATCTGTAGATTCCTATGTGTAATATGGACATTTTAATGATGTTGATTCTACCAATCCATGAACATGGTATTCTTCTACTTGTTTATATCTTCCTCTATCTCTTTTCTCAACGTCCTGTAGTTTTCGGAGTACAGGTCTTTTACCTCCTTGGTTAAGTTTATTCCTAAATATCTTAATTTTTTTTTGTTGTTGTTTCAATGGTAAATGGGATTGTTTTCTTAGTTTCTCTTTCTGAGAGTTTACTATTGGTGTATAAAAATGCTATTGATTTCTGGGTGTTAATTTTGTAGCCTGCTATGTTTCTGAATTCCTTTATTAAATCTAGTAGTGTTTTGGTAGAGTCTTTAGGGTTTTCTATGTACAATATCATATCATTTGCAAATAATGAAAGTTTTACTTCCTTCCTCCTTTTCAATTTGGATACCTTTTATGTTTTCTTCTTGTCTGATCGTTGTGGCTAGGATTTCCAGTACTATCCTTATTAATAAAGGGCTAAGTAGTCGTCACGCCCTCACGTGTGATGCCCTCATGCCATCACAAGATGGCTGCACGCACAGCGAAGGCGGGCTTCCCGCGGTCCTGCACGTGCGCCGTGAGGGCGGGGCCCCTGGCTCCGGCCAACCTCTTTGGGGCAATCCATTGAGGAGCCCTAGATGGGTGGGCGGGGCCTACCTCTTTGGGGTGATCAATCACAGGGCTCCTGCACTGTGAGAGGGCACAGGCCAGGCTGGGGGACCCCCCTCTCAAGTGCACGAATTTCGTGCACCAGGCCTCTAGTCCTATATAATAAAAGCCTAATATGCCAAGTGTCCAACCGTTCGACCAGTCACTATGATGTGCACTGACCACCAGGGAGCTGCTGGGGTCCAACCCCAGCATGTCCAGGAATCCCCAAAGGTGTGGACGGAGTCGGCGAAGAAGAAATGACACGGAGACAGCGTTCAGTTGATCAGCAGCCTTGCCAGGATCTCTAGCCACAATCTCCAGCCAAGTTCTGTTCAGGATCTCCAGCGAAGTTCTGTTCAGGATCTCCAGTGAAGTTCTGGTTAGGATCTCCAGCCAGGTTCTGTGTCCCATGTTCTCTTGCTAGGTTCTCCAGCCAGGTTCTGTAGCCATGTTCCCTCGCTAGGTTCTCCAGCCAGGTTCTGTAGCTAGGTTCTTCAGTCAGGTTCTCTCCAGGGAAGTTCTTCTTTCTCTAGGTTCTGTGTAGGTTCTGTGTCTAGGTTCTGTGTCCTGTTGTCTTGTTACATCTGTATTTATACCAGTTGATTCCAATCCTATCAATCTCTATTCCAAAGGTTAGGGCGTTTCTTATCTCCATTCCAGGGAGTAAAGATTATGTAGCTTAAGCATGATTGTTCGTAGTTAAAGTGATTAATTACCCGCCTGGCACTTAGTTAAGGGGTTTTATTCCCTCCCTAACTTCAGGGGAAAATCCCTACCTGGGGAAACAACCTTTCTCAGAGAGGTGACCTTGGTTAAAACACATAGTGCCAAGAAGGTGAGCAAACATATTAAGAACCATATGCCATATATGCCAGGTCCCTTGAAACAGCAAGCATGGACTGGCTCCCGGCAGGGAGCAGACGCTCCGACCAGTAGGTTAGCTTGCTGCTGGGGTCTGGCCGATCAGGACTGGGCGAGACAGGCCGGACATGCCCTGGAGCCCTCCCACGGTCCTTCCCCAGCCCCAATCGTGCACCGGTGGGGTCCTTCGGCCTGGCCTGCGCCCTCTCACAATCCGGGACCCCTCGGGGGGTGTTGGAGAGCTGGTTTTGGCCCGATCCCTGCAGGCCAGGCTGAGGAACCCCACTGGTGCACGAATCTGTGCACCGGGCCTCTAGTGTTGAATAAGAGTGGTGAAAGTGGACATCCCTGTCTTGTTCCTGTTCTTAGGGGATATGTTTTTAGATTTTTTCCTGAGTATGATATTGGCTGTAGGTTTGTTATATATGGCCTTTATTGTGTTGAGGTATGATCCCTCTATTCCTACTTTGCTGAGAATTTTTATCAAAAATGGGTGTTAGAGCCCTAGCTGGTTTGGTTCAGTGGATAGAGCATCGACCTGCAGATTGAAGGGTCCTGGGTTCAATTCCAGTCAAGGGGCACATGCCCGGGTTGCGGGCTCAGTCCCCGATAGGGGTTGGGCAGGAGGCAGCCAATCAATGATTCTCTCTCATCAGTGATGTTTTTATCTCTCCCTCTCCCTTCCTCTCTGAAATCAATAAAAATATATTTTTAAAAAATGGTTGTTGGATTTTGTTGAATGCTTTTTCTCTGCCTAGTGATATGATCATGTGATTTTTGTCTTTCAGTTTGCGTATGTGATGTGCCACGTTTATTGATTTGCAAATATTGTACCAGCCTTGCATCCCTGGAATAGATCCAACTTGGTCATGGTGTGTTATTTTTATAATGTAATGCTGGATCCGATTTGCTAATATTTCGTTGAGGATTTTAGCATCTATGTTCATCAGGGATATTGGCCTGTAGTTCTCTTTCTTTGTAGTGTCTTAATCTGGCTTTGAAATTAGGATAATGCTGGCCTCATAGAAAGAGCTTGTAAGTGTTCCTTCCACTTGGATTTTTTGGAGTAAGTTGAGGAGTGGAGATGTTAGTTCTTCTTCGAATGTTTGGTAAAACTGCCCTGTGAAGCGCCTGGACCTGTTCAGCTCTTCTTTTGATGCACTTAACTGTACTCTTGCGGGGTAGGACTTGGAAAACTATTTTTACAAATGATCTGCCTTAAGTAGGGGTTCTTATTCCATCTGAAGTTTGAGAATCAATGAACCGAGGAAATGGGAAATGTAGGACTTTTAATGACTCTGACCAGTGCAGGAAGCCAGAGGAACATTAAAATAAGCACTGGCGTGGGCCTCGGCAAGCGAGCTCGGAACAGCCAGCACAGAAAGAAAGGCAGCGTGGTGAGCGCGTCCCTGGTGCTGTTTCTGATATATTTGTATGTGGAGGAACGTGGCATATATTCTGTTATTCCTTCTCCCTAGTGGGATAGTCCAGAAAGGAGTGGGGCATTGTCTGACAGAGTTGACACAATACAGACAAATCTGAGGGAGAAAAGGTGAGACTATTTGGTGAATTTACATGTCATTTGCAAAGCTAGGAGTGCCTCAGAAGCTGATTTCGAAGTCTCTTCTTAGAAAAACTATGTCAGATTGCCCTGCTTTCAATTTAGAAAATGTGATAATTTCATGTTTGTGGCTAATCTGAAGGTGATCAATATAAAATGTTTGAACTCTTTAGTATTTGCATATTATTTATTTCAAACAACGAGGATTCTTTATGTCACCTAACAAGACCAGCGGCAGTGGTTCCAGAGGGGCCGGTGGGGCAGGGAAGGGGGCTCCTGCTGTCTCCCCCAGGCCCCCCCACTTTCCTCATGGGGCCACGGCAGCGGGCAGAGCCCTGCCTTGTGCCTGCCTCCCCATCCTTACACAGTCTTTTGAGGCACAATGGACATATAAGTGCACAGGCTTTAAGTGTAGGTTGATAAGTGTGCACAGGTATGCACCACACAGCCAGCACCTTCCCCCACAATGAGCGCTCTGCGGCCCCCTCCCCTCTTCATCGTTTCATAAGAGCTTTGAAGCTTTTGGGGGAAATTTACTTTGTTGAGGATCAAGCACTAGCTGGAAAGGCATTTGATTTGTAGTTTTAGCTTTTGTTTTCTTTTTGAGGACCATAGTGGAAACAGTGTGATGATTGTAGGGATCGATTGCTGTATCGTTTATAGAAAGTGTTAGGTTGTTAATAGCCATTTTGAGAAACAACTATCTTAGAACAGACGCTCTTTGAGCAGCTGACGTAGGATGTCTGTTTTTAGAGAGGCTGACACCTGGGGGCACGGCTCCTGTGTGGGAGGAGAGAGGGAGGGAGTTGCCCCCCTGCCCCCTCCCCGCACACGCAGGACTCCAACTTGAAAACCCAGTGCTTTGTCTTTTTTGTTTTAGTAGATGGTATGTCCATGGTGCTGAGCAGCTAACACCACTGCTAACCTGGAAGAGGGTAGAAATACAGTCCCCACTTAACGGAAGGGTAGTCTGTGCTCCCGTGTGCTTTATTCTAGTGAGTTGTTCAGTGAGTTGAATGACACATTGGTGATTTATTTATTTGTATTTATAGATTAAAAAAAATTTTTTTTTTTGCTCCATCCCTGTTTAGAACATTTTCATGCGTTTATTTGGGCCAAACTGACAATTGCCGGGAAGCAAAATCTCCTGAGAATGGCAATTTTGCACCTTATTTTATACATTAGAATAAAAGGAGAAGACGTAGGGCAAGCATGTCAAACTCAAAGGCTAACACGGGCCAAATAAATGAGGCATGCGGCTCACGGGCCACAAGTTTGACATGCTTAACGTAGGGCAGTGATGGCGAACCTATGACACGTGTGTCAGAGGTGACAGGCAAACTCATTTTCTTGGTTGATTTTTCTTTGTTAAATGGCATTTAAATATATAAAATAAATATCAAAAATATAAGTCTTTGTTTTACTATGGTTGCAAATATCAACAAATTTCTATATGTGACACGGCACCAGAGTTAAATTAGGGTTTTTCATAATGCTGACACGCCGAGCTCAAAAGGTTCGCCATCACTGATGTAGGGGGTTACATAAAATCCCTTGGTGATAGATTAGGGAGGTGGGAGAACGCAAAGTGGGGAAACCTGGGATTAGATAAAAAGTAAAAAGAATAGATACACAGGTGGGTGCAGGATAGTTAGCTGTTAGCAGTTAACACTGCAAAAGTAACAGTGAGGGGTTTTGTGCTCTGAGGTCTGGAAATCGGAATTACCTTGACCTTCCAAAGGTATGTTATCGTAGATCCCAAAAGACAATAGACAAGGTCAGTTAAAGTAAAGATTGACCTTTGTCAGGAAGATACGGGCCTCAGACATGACTACACACCATGACTCACTTGTAGTAGTTGGGAGGTTTTCCTTTCAGACCATCCTGTGTGGTACTTGAGGCCTCTGAGTGTGTAAGGCCGCCATGCAGGTCTCCCCTGAGCTAGTCAGGTTTAGTACGTGGCCCCTTTTTCGTCCACACCTGTGGTAAGCGTTTGGCTGGGCAGTTCTATTTTTAATCTTTGAAGCCTCGCTGAGGTTAGTTTCTGCTGCAGAGAGCATTATGTTGTTGAGTTACTAGCCATTTTGTAAAGAATTAGTAAAATATCTGGGCTCAATTGTACTGGGTTTCTTCCACTGTCTCCTCGCTTCCTTGGCTCTCTGAATTTTCTTGGCTCTTTATTTCCACTTCTTTCTGCTCTTCTCATGTGTTTTGTTTAGAAACTAATATGTTTGAGGTGAAAATGGCAGCACTTCTGTCATGATTTAACCTTATTAGAAATGGTGTTCTTTGTTCTGTGTCTGTTTAGTTGAGAAATGAACCAATTCTCTGTGCTTATAAATGCTCGCTGGTCCTTGGTGCCAAAAATGAATGAGCGCAGAGTACAGACCGAGTGTGTTGGGAACGTCCGTGTACAAGCTGGCCAGGCATCGAGGCCTCAGTGTTTTCTGACTCTTTGCCAGAACTCTGGTGACTTGATGGTCTTGTGAAGTGACGCTCGGTGGGTTTCTCTCTTCAGTCACATGACACAGTGTGGCGGTACCGCCTTCCAGTGGTCGGCTGTGAGAGCGGGATGCTAGCTGTGCCCATCAGCTAAGGCAGTGATGGCAAACCTTTTGAGCTCTGCATGTCAGCATTTTGAAAAACCCTAACTTAACTCTGGTGCCGTGTCACATATAGAAATTTTTTGATATTTGCAACCATAGTAAAACAAAGATTTAATTTTTGATATTTATTTTATATATTTAAATGCATTTAACAAAGAAAAATCAACCAAAAAAATGAGTTTGCGTGTCACCTCTGACACGCGTGTCATAGGTTCGCCATCACTGAGCTAAGGGCTGGGGGTGGTAGGATTCCTGCGCAGTGCCTGGGGCCTCTCGTGCAGGAGACGAGCCCGCTCTTCCCTGGATGTAAAGATGTCGGCTCTCCCAGGTAGGGATTTGGTCGGTTAAAGAAGCCCCTCGGTCTGCATGCACAGGATTCATCGAGTCAGTCCACGCGAGTCCCAGTGTGGCCTTTCTGAAGAAAAGGGGCTTCAGGAGAGAGAGGCGGGTCCTTTTGTCCATGAGGCACACTCTGGCTGGGCCCAGGAAGGGGCCAGGAGAACGTTGGTGTCAGAAAGCTGAGGCCAGTCCTTGGGGAAAGTACAAAGCTGCGTAGGCCCCACCGCCTCTGGAGTTGGGAGCAAAAGTGTCGCTGCACCAGATTGGAGGTCATGTGGGCAGCTGGGAGGCTGCGCCTGTGGAAAATGTGTGTGTCCAGGCACCTGCTCCGCAGAGGGCGTGGCTGCGGCTCCTGGCTGCGGCGAGGCAGGTGCGCCCCCGGGTGCGCTGCGCCAGGCCTCTCTTGCCTGAGGGCCTCTGATCCAGGGTCCTTGATGTGGGGACATCGTAAATCCCGGAAGCCTTTACCTTCCTCCAGCCCAAAGAGCAAAAATGTTGGCTCAAATCCTTCACAGTTTTTAAAATTACTTAACCTTTGGGCTAACATACTTTTGTGAGTTGGTGAATTTTAGAAATGATTTAGAAGACTTTCGAAAAGCTTCTATGAGTACTTTACAGTCTTGTTTTCAAGAGGAAATTACTTAATAAATACGTGTGTTTTGGTAATAAAAGGGGAGTTACATGGAGATACTTGATCTGAATACTAGACTTTTTCTCATTTTTAATAGGAAATTTTTTAGTAAAACAAAATTTGACTAATGTTATATTGCCAGCTTCTTGCCTTTTCTTACAAAGATGCTGAAGTGGCCTGAATAACAATGCTACTAAAACACGCACGCATCGTTTTGATGGGGTATGGATTGCTTCTGTAGTGTGCAAACTGCTTGCATGCCTCCTAGCAACACATACACATGTGACAGACTTTATGGGAGATGCGCATTCTGGAGAAATGAAATGCTGGTTTACTTCTCAGTAGCTATGGAACTTTAAAAAAATCATGTTTTTAGAAACGAGGCCTCGAGGCACTAACACACTTGTGTGGGGAAACTCTGCAAGTTATTTTTAACAAAACCTAATAACGGAAAGCAGAAAGCTGATGTTTAAGGAGTTTATTGACAGGCAAGACTTCGGAGATGTTTCAGATTGGGGTCTGGTATCTCAATAAAGTGAGTCGTAATCTTTTTGCTGGTGGCGGGTCTTGTCTTCAATTTGTAAAAAAACAAACAAACAAACAAAACAGAAGAAAGTGCAACATCTGTGAAACTCAGTAAAGGGAAGCGCGGTCGAATGAGGTCTGCCTGGATTTATTGATTTCCCTAAGCTGCCAGAAAGGATATCCTGTTCCTTTTAATAAAATCCGTCTGGGCACTTGTCAGTATTTAAATCTAGAAGTATTTTTGGAATTTGATTTTAACAAGGTAAACGCAAATGTTGGGCATTGTGGGATGAAACTGAACTAGAAGACTGGAGGAAGGGGTGGGACTTGAGGTGCTTTTCCGGTAGTTAGGCTCCCATTCACTCTCGTACTGGGGAGCTATTGTGCGCATCGCCTGCTAGCACCTGCTGCCCAGTAGGTACTGAGGAATCTGGGCTTGGGAGTCAGGGAATGTAGCCTCCAGTTCAATTGTAGTGAGGAGACTAAAGATGACTGTCCTCATGGCTGCGTCCATCTTATTTCCTAGTGAAATGGACATGGAAATTACTTAATGTAACAATGGTTATGCCTGCTGTTGCTGCAAAGTTGTGTTTGTCATGATTTAGGTCAAGCATGTCAAACTCGCGGCCACTGGGCTGCAGGTTTGACATGCTTGATTTAGGTGGTAGCTGTATGTTGCAAAACAAAACCTTAGCTCTTTCTGTTCTTTTGGAAACAAACTATTTTAGTTTGTTAACGGGGAAGGTAAGTAATAACATTTGTTGAAGAAATTGAAGCCTAACCTGTCAGATACTTTTCCCTTGTGAGATGGGCCTCATGTCAAGCTGCTGTTAGCTCTGTCTAATTCCAGTAGAACTAGCACATTATTTTGCTTAAAATGTCTTTTTCCCCTGTGCAGTGAGAGTTGATGTGAGAACAGATCTTAATAGATATAGTTACACAGTTTATTTTATCATGTATCACTTTATTGCTATCTTCTAGAACATTGTTATATTAAATGTTCCAATAATGGAAATTTTATGCAGCTACTTCAAATGAAACAAATTTGCAAAACTCAATTTTGGAACTCATTCCTTGAGGAGAGGGAAAAAAACCTCACCATGCTGTGACCAAATTAGATTTCTCATTTGTTGGCAACTTGTCAAATACAGTCGTTTCCAGAAAACAGGGTGTTGGGGTCCATGGAAGTGTCAGTATTTCAGTCACTTACAATTGGGCTGATTATGGGTTTTAATGTGATTGAACTGTTAGTTGTGCACAAAAACTGTGTTGGTAACAGGTAATTAAAGTCTGGTTTTGTACCTAAATAAAAGCGGCTCTCCACGGAGTCAGGAGTGGCTGTTCAGTCACAGGGAGTCTGCTGTTCAAGAACTGAATTGTGATTTCTCGGAGATGTCAGTTTCACTTACTAGAGCTCCTTTGTTTTGCAGAGATCATGATGCAGCCGTCCTTTTGGATTTCTTTTTAATAATGTGTGACCCTTCACCTTTGATCCCCTGACCTGCATTACCTTGGTAACCATTTCATTTTTTAATTTAATTTCATTTTTTAATTTTGGTGTGCAAGCTGTAACATTTCATCTCTCAAAGTGTAACATGCTGATTTTCTCAAATAGAGAGATCCCTTTGAGCGATAAATTTGCAAAATGCTGTCTTCATTTTCTGTATTAAAATTCATTTCAGTTTTTAAAATAAAGTGTAATCTGTGTTTTCATCCTTTTAAAATTTTAGTTTAATGAGTACATTTCCCCATACAGTATATCTCCGTTTCTATTTGTATTTTGCAATAGCTAAATTAACTTGTGGTTCACACAGACACCTCTCTCTCTTTCTGACACCTCTCTATTTCTTTCACACCGACTCTCTCTCTCTCTCTCTCTTCTCTCTCTCTCTCTCTCTCTCTCTCTCTCTCTCTCTCACACACACACACACACACACACACACACACACACACCAGGCTCCACAATCCCTCCCCTTCCACATGCACACCCTCATCTCACCCTCCCACCCCTCATTTTTTGCAGATTAATTTCTGTTTCTTTCAAAAACTGGCAACTTGAATTTATTACCCTTAGCTGCCACATTCTAGCACCTCAGATTACATTTTGTATTTTCAAGTATTACTAGGAGAAAAAGTTTAGTCCTTTAATTCCATGTATGGGAGATAAGAAAGTTGTCTCATTTCCAAAATTCACCTTTCTCCTCTTTTAATATTTTATTTAATTATTTGAGGCATGAGTTCAGAATAAGCACATTTTATTAACATGATCAAAAGTGTCCTTTTGTCTCTGCTGAAGCCTGGCCAGTCAGCTGTGATGATCGTATACCAGATTGCTTGATGCCATATGCTAGTTTGGGACTGTTTTTCAGACGATGCATTTTTTATTGTATTCTTTTTAGCAAATTGTTATTCCTAAGCAAAACAAACCAACATCTAAAAACAAAGGTCGAACTTGAGTTTATTCCTTGAACTGGCAAGATATTTGTGAGAAATCATGTCCTTAAGAAAAATGGTGTGAGATCTCATCGCATGGTCTACTGAAGCACAGATTATTTTTTAAGAGTCTCAGTATTTTATTCTCTAACATTTAACGCTGATGCTTTAATTGCACACAGCTGACGCTGCGAAATGAGCACTGAAATGGATGTAAGTCCTCTCTGAGCGTTGTTGTTACCTATAAAAGTTTATGTCATTCATTAGAGCCACAAATTAAAGTTAGTTGTAGTGAGCTGCTCATTGGAGAGTGGAACTCGCATGAACTTTCTTCAGGCTCACCAGCTGGTTTTTGTCTGTAACACATACGTACCTGGAAAGCTGCCTTTGGCCTATTGGGTGTCTTTCCACAGAATCGCAAAATGCTAGAGCTGAGGAATGCAAAGAAGGTAAAACATCCTGTGATCATAAAGCCAGAGAGAACACAGAGTAAATGTCCCAATAGTTAGGAGCAACTTCTTACCAAGCCTTGCGTCTTAAGGATCGTTTTAATGAAAATGCTTTCAGTGTTGTGTGGAACGTTTCCCCATCCCATCCTCTACTCGTGCCTCCCATGCCATATGCTTCCAGCCCCAGGCGTGCTGTCAGCTCGGACCCTGTTGAACAGAGACTCGCCGGGCTGGAGGGCTGTGCACCGGGGTCGGTCGCTCCGCTCCTCTCGCTTAAGCTGCCCTGCGCCGCCCGGCCCGGAGGGTGAGCTGGCTGGTGGTCCCCAGAGTCACAGCTCCCTGTTGACAGAATCAGGGCTTCCTCACACCTCCCCTGTGGGCTCCCGTGTCCCCTAGAGAGTGTCTAATACAGTGGTTCTCAACCTTCCTTATGCCACGACCCTTTAATACAGTTCCTCATGTTGTGGTGACCTCCAATTTCATTGTTACAAATTGAACATAATGAAAACATAGTGATTAATCACAAAAACAATATGTAATTATATATGTGTTTTCCGATGGTCTTAGGCGACCCCTGTGAAAGGGTCGTTTGACCTCCAAAGGGGTCGCGACCCACAGGTTGAGAACCACTGGTCTAATATTTTATTCAGAGGTCCGTCCAGTAGGAGCTGGAGGTACAGAAGAGAATTTTTAAAATTTATTTTGATGTTTTAGTTTGCAGTTAGGTCAGATTTTCTTTTAACGTTTTCTGCTTAATAGCACCTTGTAAGTTAATCTAATTTTCTAAGAGATCCTGTGTATAGACATGCTACTTCTTTTCAGTGATCATTGCTTATTTGGTTAGTATTTAGGGATTCTAGTGGGTTAGGCTTGTGGATGTGGCTTTTGTGAGCAGGATCCAAGGAGAAAACCCTGGGTCCCTGGTGGCCACTGGGGTCTTTTCAGGCAGCCACACCGAGCTGAACACTCAGGCGGAAGGGCTCCACAGACCTGCATGTTGCTCTTGGAAACAGGGAATTCGTTGTTTGGCTTCCTGTGCAGTGTTTGTTAAGCATTCCATTGGTTCTACATTAGGGGCACCCACTGTGCGTGTGGATAGTGTGTCTCCTACTATCTGGTTTTGTGCGCCGGGACCTGAGGGCGGGACCCCAGAAGAGGTGCTTTTGAACTTCAGGGCGCCCTGTGGCTGTGCTGATGGCAGCTGCAGTCCTGCTGAGAGGCCGTGGGGGCGAGCCTGTGGGGAAGGGCCAGGAGCATGGTCGGGCCCTGGCAGAGGTCTGACTCAGACAAACGCCCTCCCCTCTCAGTGCCTCAGTTTCCTCCTCTTTAAAATGGGGATGATAATAGTACTCACTCTGGTGGCCAAGGGGAGGGTGAGGTGAGCTGAGGGGTAAAGTACTTTGCGTGGCCTGCGGGCAGTGGCTGTGGCCTCCCGGCCAGGCCCTCTCACCAGAAGCCCAGCAGGAAGGGCTGGCAGGGAAGTGGCGTTCTGGGGGAACAGAAGGTTAAACTTTAAAGACTTCCCTGTTAGTCTCTGCCGTTGTCTCGGAGCTGGTGTGCGTCTGTAGAGAGGAGCTGCATGGTTTCTGGTGATGACGTGCCTCTAAGAGAGGCCAGGTTCAGGTGCAGAGAGGTAGATCTGGGCTCCTAACCTTTTGGGAAGGAAAGTTTAGATGATCAAGACTTCCTTAACCTGGTGCTGATAGAGGCTTTTGTGTTGGCTGTTTGGGGCTGTGTAGACTCGGGGAAAAGGGACCCGTGGGAGACCCCAAGTCAGCACTGCTCGTCCCTTTTGGCTCAGTAAGCTGTCTCCCTAGCTCTCAAGGTGTCAGGAAGCCTTGACCTGATTAAAGATTTTTACCCAGAGGCCTTAGCGCTTCCTCCTGCTAGATCACATGTCCTTCCAAGTGCTTCACTGTTTTAATGATCCAAGTTTACCTGGCAGTAGGCCTTGTGTTAACCCCGTGTGCACCTGAGAACACTGATGTGCAGATGGGTAAGTCAGCTCTCGCAGGCCACACCCCTAGTGAAGCGCAGACCAGGCCTGAAATCCGGGCCACCTTTCTCCCGGCATCTGCCGCCTGATACCTGGCAACCCTGCTGCACCTACAAGCAGTGATTCCACTACCGTCCCCCCTCCCTCAGCACGCAGACTTCATGGGGCCTCCAGCAGGCTGCCACCAGCACCACCTCCAGGAAGGCTGTCATCCGTGTGGCACTTGTAGGGACTCCACGGCAGCGGCTTCCTCAGTTGTGGCCGCACATCCAGGGTCGCATGTATAGCCTTGAACTACAGAGCACCGGCCCCATCCAGTCTCGGCCGAGAATCACTGACCTATAGGACAGGAAGACAGGAAGTGCATGTTATAAACAAGACCTGTGCTTCCAGAACGTGGGCCTGTGCTGTTCATTCTGTAGTTAGCCACATTGTAACCTAACACGGTCCTCCGTGGGCAGGGTTAGTAATTCAGACACCATAACCTGCACCCTGTCTGTGGCAATTTCCAGAATGTGGTCTCCGGTAAGTGGGCATTTGACCCCCCACAAAAACCAGGCTAGAAACGAGTCCTGAGCCAAGTGAAGGTAGGGAACCACACTGCTTCCTCCTTCCTGCTTTTACCTTTCTTTTACCACCTTCTCTTTTTTTTAATCCTCACCTGAGAATATTTTTCCATTTATTTTCAGAGTGGAGAAGATGGGGGGAAGGGGGAAGAGAGAAACATCAATGTGAGAGAGAGACATCGATTGGTTGACTCCTGCATGCGCCCTGACTGGGGCCTGGGGTCGAACCTGCAACCCAGGTATGAGCCCTTGACCAGAATCATACCTGAGACCCTTCAATGTGCAGGCTGTTGCTCTAACCACAGAGCCACGCATGCCAGGGCCTCCCCCTCCCCCTTTAACTCAGTTACTTTTTCATTCCTTCATCTTCTCTCAACTCCTCCTCCTCTCCTTCCTCGTTTTCTCTTTGTCCTTCTATCTAGCACATGCTGTGGGCGTATCAGTCATCAGACCGGGAAGTAAGTCTTCCCAGGGGCCCAGCATATAGTAGGTGTTCCAATAGATGTTTCTTGATGGTCACAACTTGCCTTTTCAAGGAGCAGGCACTGCCCCTCTCAGTGGTCAGGTTGTTTGTGAATGTCTTTCGTAACATGGGTGGTGATCTTGAACATGTAGATGATTTCGCATGACGGATTTAGATGGTTTGAGAAATGCCAGTCACCAGCCCTGAATAGGACAGAGTTGGGCAAAGGACAGCTGGGCTGTTCCCGGGGCACCCTCTCAGGCTTGTAGAGTACCTGCCGCATAGCCTGAGAGCTGGAAGCTCCAAGGTCATGGGTCGGACCCCACCTCTTGGTGATGAGGAACCTGCTCCTGAGGGGAGAACCCTCCCTTAAGGCTGCTCAGGGCACCACCTCCTGCTGTCACATTAACTGAGGGCAGCAGAGCAAAAGCTGTGACACCAGTGTCCCCGAGAGATGGCAGGGACATAGAGTCACTGTCCTGCACGGCTCCCTCTCATGTCCCTCCGGTGAGCAAGTGCCAGATCCTGAGCGAGCAGAGGCCCCTGCGCCGTCAGGTAGGCCCGGCAGCAGAGGGGAACGTCCCCCTGGGCACGGTGCTGGTGGTCACCGAGCTGCTGTGTGACTTGCCTCAGAATCACGGCCTGAGCCGGGCTTGCACACCACCTGTGGGTTAGCTCAGAGCCGCGGGGGAGTCGGCAGCGCATCTGCTGCCCCCAGTTGTGACCTTCAGCTCGAGCACCAGCCGCCCTCAGTCTCCTGCGCTGACCCCTCTGAGGGTTTCCCTCCTCCCAGCCCTCAGTCTCCCAAACAGGCCTGGACCGGTCCCTTCCTTTGGCATCTGTCACGCACGAGGACTGGCGGGAAGGCCGAGTTCTGCGAGGCCGTGGCTCTGGGCTTCTCTCGCCTGTCAGTGCTCGCACATAGTAGACACTCAGCAAACGTTCCTCTGCCTCCCGTGCTCATTAGCACAGGTAATTAAGAACAGGAGCGGATAGGCTGCACGGATCTGCGCAGAGATATACCTGTAATTAAAGTTTTAATTAAAGAAACACCAGACCAGGCAGATGGTTCTTATCCCCGCATCTTGTAAACCAAACAGCCCCGGCTTTTCCCTCTTGCAAACGAGCAAAGCAGCGACACTCTGGGGGGCTCCCGCAGGGAGGGGTGCTCCATTGACTAGCCATAATCTAATTTTGGGAGCACTCTGTGTGATGCCAAATCCAGGGGTGATCATTGCAGTTTGAAATGGAAAGACGATACATCAACATTATGCCCCAACCGAAGCTCTTAAGCCTCCAGTCAAGGGCACTGCCAGGCCAGCTGGGATATCACAAGGCGTGTGGTTTGCTAGGTCACAAGAGCTGACAGAGTGTTATTTAGGCTCCTCAGCTAATGCAGGTTCAATTAGGGCCCAGCCTGCGTTTCCAGGTTTCCCACCGAACAGCAGTGCGGTGCTGAGAGGGACGGGCCAGCCGGCTCACGCAGGTCCTCCGCGCTGTCTGTGTCACTGTGACCTTAATCACCAGCCAAGTGCAGAGTTTAAAAAACAAGCACAGGATAAGAGAGACAGCGCATCCCTCCCGAGGCCCTTCCCCCGTGCGCCACGGGGCCCTGCTGCTCACCTCCTGGGGGCCCCTCGGCCCCTTCTTCCCCTCGGGGTCCTTGACTCAGCCCCGCTCAGGGTGTGGCCTTCAGTGCAGGTGGGCAGTCACGCGGCGGATGCTTAGCAGCTGCCTGTGTGCTGCCCCTTGCACCTCGCTCCCGGGTGTTCTCTGGTGGATCCGGTGCCCGTTTATTTGAAAGGAGGCGGGCCTCTCACTGCAAAAGAGTCCTTGTTACACCGGGACACACATAAGTTACCTTCACGTTAAAGACCTGGTCCCCAGACCGCAGAGCCTGGGAGTGTGGTCACCGCCTTAACGCCCCGTAAATCAACTCAGTTGTCCTGCAGGAGCGCCGGGCCACGCACCTGGGGTGACGGGCAGATGGAACGTTCTTACACCTCCTGCTCGGGGCGGACTTCTCCGACGGGGCGAGATGGTCTTTGTTTCTAGAAGTCAGTTCCGTATCAGCTCCTCTGCGTAAGCAGTCTGTCGGGGCCCAGGAGGCTCTGCCAGGCTCTGCCGGGCTGGCCCAGAGAGAGCTGGCCTTTCACAGGTGAACTTGAACCCGCCCCACATCAAGTCGGTGTCTTCTCTCATTAGGTCAGAGCCCTGAACGGGGAGCTTTTGAGCCCACAGCACAGTGTTAGGTTGTGGGGAGTTTCTTGTGAGGTGATGTGGTCGGCGGCTATGCCTCCCTTCAGGGCAGCACGTGAACACCAGCAGCGGGGTTGCGGGGGTGGGGAGGGGGGGGGTCCTCGCTCTCTCTAGCGGGTCTGAGGGAAGCTTGACTTCCCTGCTGTCTGTGGGATGATGGGCGGGTGGTGAGTATTCTCCCACCTCACGGTGACTCAGCTCAAACCCGTATTCACCTGTCCAGGAAGTAGCTACTGAGCTCGAGCACCAGCCCTGTCCTGGGTACCAGGACCTAAGCCGGACAGATGAGGCACTGCCCCTCCCAGAGGGTGGGGCGGGGAGGTCGAGAGACAGAAATCAAGTACTAGGAATGGAGTCATTCTCAGCCCCAGTGAGCTTGGTCACGCATTCCCTCCTGAGCTCTGCGCAGGCAGGTGCACTTGCCCAGGGTCACCCTGCCATCGAGCGGTACTGGGGCACACCGGCCAGCCCCCCGCCTCCACGTTTCATGCCCCTAAACACCAGGCTGTTTTGTTTCTGTTAAAAAGCGGCCTAGTCTGTGAGTTTCTAAGCAGACAAAGGGATAAATGCCAGATGGTAGTAAATATGGCAGAGCAATGAAGCCAGGGGAGCTGCATAGAGGGTTGTAGCTGCTTAAATGTCCTGAGGCTGCAGATGCTGTTTTAGAGGGACTTGAACAGGGGTCTCGCTTGAGGGACATGGCACCGTGGGCATCTGAGGAAAGAGTGTTCCCAGCAGAGGGAACAGCAAGGGCCCGCCCCCCAGGGGTGGGGTGGGGTTGGCAATAGCAAAGTGAGGCGAGGAGAACAGGAAGGGGCCAGTGGGGCCGCTCTGAGTGTGGGTGGTGGGAGGAGGAGCCGAGGTAGTGGGCCCCTGGGTCATGGGAAGGTCTTCGATGTCCCTGAATGAGAAGGGAAGCATCTGAGCAGGAAACGGTGTGACTCAAAGGGTCGCTGTGCACGCAGGGCGGAGAGGAGTCCAGGGCAGGGGTTGCAACGACGGCCTCGGGGCCAAGGTCAGCCTGTGGCCTGCTTTTATGCGGCCAGCAAACTCAGATGCTTGTTACGTTTTCCAATTGTTGAAAAAAAAGATGAATAATATTTTGTGGCACATGAAAACGGTACAGAATTAAAAAGTCACTGTCCATTTCAGTTCCTGCTTTATGGAATGGGGCCACGCTCCTTCACTCACCTACCGTCTGAGCTGCTTTTGCGCTGTAAGCCAAGTGGAGTAGTTATGACAGAGACCATCTGGCCCGCAGAGCCCTAACTAGTCTCTGTCTGGCCCTTTAAGAGGAGTTTGCTGCTCCCTGGTGTAGGGATAGGGATGGGGCGAGGAGACCATCCTTGCAAGGGCAGAGGGTGCTGGGACCTGCGGAGGGAGTGGTCAGAGGCTGATGTGCCTCAGAGAGCGAGCAGATAGGCCAGGAGCAAACGAGGCGGCGGGGTGGTGCCCTGGCTCTGCACTGACCCCTGGAGGGATGGGAGCACCTTGACTGAGGCTGGGACCCCGAGGACGCCGCAGGCTGGGGAAAGGCTGAGGAAGAGCCACAGTTGTGCTGTGGACGTGTTAGCTCTGCCTGCCACGTGGAGGTGTTGACATGGCAGCCACGCAACCTGAGTGTGACGTGGAGAGGAGGGCTTAGACTTGAGCTAGACTGTCGGGTTTTCAGCATGTAGCACGCTCGTCCTTCAAGCTCCCAGAGGTGGAGCCCTGTAGGGTGTGAGTGGATGGGGAGAGAAGTGCCTGCAGGGGCAGGGCTGTCCAGGGTTAAGAGGCAGGAGAAGGAAGCAAAAGAGGATGAGAAGGGACAGCAGAGGAGGGGGAGCCTGGAGGGTGTCAGATGCAGCTCAAGGTCACTAAGAGTCAGACTGAGAACTGACCATGGATCTGGCAGCCCGGAGGTCACTCGTGACATTGGTGAGGTGCAGAGGACAAAAGCCCGGTTCCAGCTGCTTCACGCAGAAGCGAGGACAGGAAGGGGAGCCGGGGCTTGAGGCGCTGCTTGCTAGAGGCGGGGGGCGGGGGGGGGGGGCGCTTTGGTTTGTTCTGAAGGAGGGCAGATTCGTCTGCTTCACGTCGAGGCGAGGGCAGTGCTGTCCAGTAGGAGTATGGTCTAGGCCACAGGTGTAATTTTTAATGTTCTAGTCGCCATGCTTCAAGAAAGCATAAACAAACAAACCAAATTAATTTTAATAATATATTTTATCTAACCCAATATATCTAAAGTATCATGTGGACATGTAATCAATATAAAATTATTGAGGTATTTTACATTTATTTTGTACAAAGCCTTGAGCTCCAGTATGGGTCTTCACGTGCACACATCTTACTTCACACTAGACACATTTCCAATGCTCAATAGCCGTGTGGCTCGCGGGCTTTGGGGATGACGGTGGAGGTGAATCCAAGGTCGTCGGAGGGGAGAGGGTCAAGGATCAGAGAGGCCAAGGTTTATAAAGATTTTCTATGTGGACCTGAAGCCACTGATGACTCCTGGTGAGAGGAACAGGGATGGAGAGGCAGGAGGGGAGGCCATGGCTTCTGCAGGGGCCGGTGCGTCGTGGGCACTGCTGTGACCTTCTGCCCACCAAGCAGGACTTCCCGACCCTGACCCTCTCCCCGCTTCTCCAAGCATCTCCCAGGTTCTGCCTCATTAAAGTGGCACCTCCTTGGAATCATGGGTTTGGGGCGATTTCTGGGTCAGATTTCAGGACACAAGGCCATAGTTTTGACAGGATCTTCTAAAAATGACACCTTTCCACTTGGGGTTTCACTTGTATCCAGAAGACCGTTCATTGAAACACCGATGAAAACACTGACGCAGTGTGAGCAGCTCACCGCGCTGTGTCCCTCAGGAGAAAGTGCCCTTCAGATCCCTGTTTTTATTTGTCGCATCTTAGATTCCTGTCTTTATTTTGGCAGAAGCCTCCCCTTCTCGGAGTTGTACGTAGCTCAGCAGTCCTGCGTGTGTGAGTCCCGGCAGACGCCGCGTGCGGTAGCTAGCTCTGAGGCTGTCACACAGACCCCGCTCACAAACCCGCCGGCCCTCCCAGGGCTGAGAGGCGGGCATGGTCACCCTGAACCAGGGGTCCTCAAACTACGGCCCGCGGGCCACATGCAAATACAAATATTGTATTTGTTCCCGTTTTGTTTTTTTACTTCAAAATAAGATATGTGCACTGTGCATAGGAATTTGTTCATAGTTTTTTTTTAAAACTATTGTCCGGCCCTCCAGCGGCCTGAGGGACAGTGAACTGGCCCCGTTTAAAAAGTTTGAGGACCCCTGCCCTGGACCATGCGGAGAAAGTATATCTATTTTGATCCACACCGTGTCTTTAAAGGTTAATGAAAATTGACATGGGGTCAGGACGCTGTTTTTTATGTTGTCATCAGGAGGAGGAGCCGGGGCAGCACGCGCTGCGACCCTGCCGCGCTCCCAGCACCCGGGGAAGGTAGATGGACACCGACCCCGTGAGTACCTTTACCAAGTTCAAACGACTTTAGGTTCCCTTCAGTTCGTTTCCTGCTGTATTAAGATGAACCAAAAAATGGCCCCAGATCCTGCCCGCCCCATATTTAGAAGAGCCCCCTCAGGGCCATGTGTTTCTGAGCCTCCTGCTCTTGGATGACTTCCGCGTTGGGGGAGTGATGAGCCAGTGTCATAGGCGTGAGAGCTGGGCCGTCTGTGTGGTCAGCGTCCAGACTGGTCGCCCCTGGGAGCTCACTGGCTGTGCGCGTTGAAATAGATTGTCCTTCTCGCACCCTTGCATCCACATGCAGGAGACTCGGGAGACACCGCGTAGTAATAGTGAAGGCTCACTCGTGACACAAGTTTTCCTAAGCTCTCTTTGTTCTAATTAAAGTGTTTCCATCTGATGGTGAAGAGTATGAATACCAAACACTGGAAATTAAGCAAGAAATTAAAAGAGCATTAATGGCTTTATTGCCATTTGTTTTGAGGTTTTTCTCCCCACTGAGCGGTGTTTTGCTTATAAAGTCACTCCTCACATAAATCTTTATGACATCAGAATGGATCCCAGCACAAGAAGAGCCATTTTATGTTGCCACTTGTAAATTATAAGACATTATGTAAAAGAGCCAAAGTATTAGCTTTTCGAAAGCATTGTGAACATAATCACTTAATTTGGTCCTGCACAATCCCAGCTTCTTTGGAAGCGAAGGTCAGCGTGTCCAGGAGACTAGTGAGCGTGGTGACATTTGCTCGGTGTTTTTTATTTAGATCTGGGTCACTAGCATATTTTCCTTATAATTTTTGCCTCAAAAACGCCAAAGTATTACAACATTTAAGCTTGTAATTTATTCCTTCAGAAATTTACTGCTGAAACTTCACCTTTAGCCAGCATAGCCCAATCACCTTCACCAAGACAGATGCGTGGCTACAGTAGGCCAGCCCCTGCCCCCTGTCCTCAGGGGACACAGGCTGGGTGCTCACCTGCTCTCTGCGTGGCTCTGTGTTGGTGTCTGGATCTGCCTTTACCAAGTATTTGTGAGTTAGTATGCATTAGCCCCGAAGCTCCATTCCTGGGTGTAGATGTAGGTGAAGGTAGAGAAACACCAACCCCCCCAGGCCATCATGGTCAGACACAACCACCAGCCTCCCCTGCCTCCCCCACCCGGAAGCAGGCGCTCAGTTCTAACCTTTCACACCCTGTCCTCTCCACCCGCTCTTCCTCCAGCTCTGCTGTGCCTGGCAGGCAGCTTGTCAGGCAGCCCAGGGCTCATTTCTCAGTTTCTCTCTGCACAGCCTGTCCTGTTGGTTCTCCCTCACACGGCACTGCTTTCCTTAGCCGGTGCGGCCCTTGCCCTGCACACTGTAACTGACCTCTTTCTGGGGGTCTTTAATCCACTCAGCTGGGAGCTCCTTGGAGCAGGTGCGGGGCCTCACCTATTTCTGTTTCCCTGGAGCCCAGCCCAGCGTCTGTTCTTCGTGGTTGTGGGGCATGGGTGGGGTGGGTGAATGGGGGACGTGGCACGAATGAGGGAAGGATAACGTACCTTCCAGCCAAAACCGTAAACTGAATAACTGCTTTGAGGGACGAGAATGAATATTGTTTTTGTTTACACAGGTCTTAAAATTTTGGTGGCAGAGAGCAAATGTGCAAAGAGTAATGGAAAACCAGTCAGAAGCTGCTGATCCGCAGAGATGATCGCATTTTATGAAAAAATGTCATTTACATTTGATCACCTTGAAACCTTCAGTTTGTTGTTTGTTGTTCTGGTGTCTTAATGAACCACTTCATTAATTGAATAGCTCCTAGGGAAGTAGGTCACAGATGTCATGACGAGGACTTTCCTTGTAAGTAGCCCCGCTCTTCTTCCAGTGCGTCCTTGGAGTACCATCTTCTAGCTCACGGGTGGGTGACTGGCACTGAGCACTGGACACATATGCCCAAGGACGAGCGTTCTGTCACTTAACTTGATCCACTGAAATTCAGTAGTGATGCTGATGGTTAGCCATTTCGAGGGTAGAAATGAGTCCTGAACTGGGCATCTCTCCCAGCATGCTCTCAACTTGCCCTGTAAGACTCGTCAGCACAGCGTTCAGTGTTTTCCCCCAAATTATTCCCTTTGTGGTTTTTCCTCCAGGAGTACCTCAGCGGGGGAGGTACCGAGAGGCGGGTTAGGAAGGGCCGGTCTTTTCAGGCTCCCTCCCAGCGTGCATTAGGGTAGTTCTGCGGCTGCTGTGGAGTCACCTGTAGCGTGCTAGCATCACAGATAATTAGGGAACGCTAGGCCCTTTCCTCTGCAGTATCCCTTTAAATACTGTATTTTCCAACCCGTGAAACTGGCCTAGGAAGTAACGACTGGAAGTGCTGGGGATGAAATGTGAGATGGCCGCCCTTAGTCCTGTGTGCTGCGCAGTCTGTAGCAGGGGACACTCTGAGGCGCGGTGTTCTGGCACATCAGTGTGTCATCTGATTAGAGAGCCCCTGGTGCACACTCCCCGGGGACGCTGTTAGAAAAACCAAACCAAAACTTAAGGAGTTTGCTGAATAAGTCAGTAAAAATTACTATCAAATTAGTGTTCATTGAACCTTAACCTCGATCATCTTTGAATCTTTAATTTTTAATTTGATCCTTTAAAAAGTTTTGTGGCCTTATAAAGATACAATGTACAACCCAATAAAATTATGCTGTAATAACTTCGTAATGATTGCATAAAAGTCGATTAGGAAAGTCCCATTTTGAGTTCTTGTAGGAAGAAGTCAGATATGTGGGTAGATATGTCATGGTATGTGGGGTACGTATATGCATGTACATATGTTTAACGTGTACTTCAGTTTAATGTGTACTTCGTTTTGCCTTTATCCAGATTTCTCTTCTCTCTGCCTCTGGAAATGGGGCAAATTTTCTTCAGTTAAAAACAGAAATAGAAGCGATGGTCTTGACCCATTTTACACTTGTTTATTTCAGGCTCTCACCACGCACTTGTTCATGGGCGCAGCAAGAAGAGGGTCCACAGAGCTGGAGCCGGGAGGGCTGGCAGTGGAGAGAAGCTGGCGGCCTCGTAGGGGGAGCTCTGCCATCCTGCCAGCTCATATGGCTCCGAGACGATTCTATTAGGGAATTAATTGTACTCAAAACCCGAAATTAATTTGAACTGAATGTTATGAAGAATGAATAGATTGAAGTGACCCGCTCTGGCTTCATCCAGAGTTACTGTGACTGAGATCCCACGGCCTGGTCTGGCTTGGGAGAGCAGGTCTCTGTCCACGTGCCACCTGGTCACCAGGCCTCCATGCCCAGGTGCCACTCCCAGTCCCTTCGGGCGGCAAGCTTCTCGTCTCCTAAGAGTGCTCACCACCCGAGCGATGACATATTTACATGCTGGTTACACCTGTCCCTACGAGAATGGAAGCTCCACGGAGCAGGGCCTCTGTCTTGTCACCCTTGTATCCAGCAGTGCGATGGTGCCTGGACGGCGTAGAGTCCGAGCAATGCTGTGGAATGAATGGATGGATGGAGGCTCAGCCAGCAGTGCATCTGAATGTTTTTCTTTCCATTTGCCTTTTACAGATGACTTGAAAAAATGACAAGGCAGTGAGATTTGGGGTAAATGTGAACATTTGGTTGAGATTGAAATGACTGGCGGCCTTGTACAGGGTACCTGGGAGCTGCCAGGCACAGCAGGACTCTGGGACTGTGAGTTGCAGGTGGACTCTGTGTGACGGCATCCCTGCCCCTGGTGAGGAGGGAGAAATGGAGAAGAACATGAGTCATGTCTCTGGATGACTTTACTATCAAGCCATCTAGTCTGTAAAGAAACATCGAGAAATAAAGACAAGGAGGTAGGAGATAGACAAGCGTTTAAAATATTTCTTAACATTTAACCACTTAAAATAATAAATTTGGAATCAATTATAAAACAACCCCAAATATATCCTAGATCAAAGTGGGCATTGACAGAGGTGTAGGTCGGAGGCAGTTATTTAGATAATACTAACTTAAGACCTTTGTTCAGATCACCTGCAAGACGTCATAGTCAGTCCATCTTTAGGCTCTGGGTGGGGATAGGCCAGATGCCAATACTGTTCTTGAAAACATTTGAGGAAGGTTTTTTCTTTTTTTTTAAATACAAAGAGCAAAACCAAAACCAAGGAGGCAGCATCCTGTGATGCAGGCTGTTACCTCAAGGTGAGTTTCTTTGTGGTGCGAACTTGTGAAGAATTGTGTAAACATTTTTTCAGGTGTGGCATATATGATGTGTCAGATTTTGTCCGTTTTGGTTATTTATTGCACACTGAAGGAATTAACTCAAACCAGAGAAAACAATGGCCCAGCTGCTCTTGAATTTTCTTTCCCAGAGAGAAGAAATATTTCTGATGAACTCAGTGATATGTTTCAGTTTCTTGTAAATAAAGTGTGAAAAGCAAAGACCAGATTTTTATGCACCACGAAGCAAAACAAACGCAAAAATCTTTCAGGGCATAATGCATTTTTCATTAAACTTATTGCTGAACTGTTGTGATCATGTGCTCTTACCCGCCATGAAAGTATCAGAAGTGTGAATTCTGGGGTGAAGAACTAATTGCAGAAGGTGGTTAATGAGGCAGAACCCACAAATCTGCATTTACAGTTTTGTGGGCAAATAAATCATCAGTGGAGGATACAACTGTAAAGAAAATTCTTGATTGCATTCCAGAAATGCAAGGTTGAACTTTTTACCAAAATAGCATTTTTCAGCCTCTCAGAGGGATGTTGTGAGTGTTAAGTGTGATGTGCTCCGAATAGCAGCCCATGGTGGCGTGAACCCTAGTAAATGTTCGCCATTTATTCTTCCAAGGATTGTCATACGGAAGATTAAATCATGTCTTAATCACGCATAATAAACTGTACTATGATTTTATTATGGTGAATGTCCACTTGTAATTCAATGGAGAGTGGCTTTTTAAGGCAAAGAAGCAGCGGAAATGTTTTTCTTGGTGCGCTTCTGTGTGTTCCTGTCAAAGATGCGAAGGTTTCTCTGCGTGACGGCAGAAGATGCAGAAGCCACTGTGTAGCTCTTCGTTTTCTTTTCAGAATCTGGACATTTGATTAACTTGCTGTTTTTGGAACCCCGCCCCCCAAATGCTCCTACCCTTGGCGCTGCATGTGTGACTTGCAACTTTTATGGGGTTCAGTTTACATGTATGACCAACAGATGTGTACTAGTAAGCCTCTGTCAGATCACATACTTAGCACTTCACTGATGTGAAATCTAGTTTTCATTCAACTTTCCTGCAGCTTAAAATGTGTGATGTAAGCTTTTCAAGAGTGATGATGTGGGTTAGTGCCCTCTGATGGCACTCAGCACATCAGGCGGAGGGGGAGTGACCCTCAGCCCCGACAGCTCTTCTGGACAGCTCTTCATGGGTTCTTCCTGTGAGCTCTTTGCTCTGGCGGGGGTTGGAAAGCCCCGCGGTGGCTGGTGTATGCCCATCTAGAATGTTCTGTTTCTCGTGGGTTTGGTGCTTGTCAGTTGCCCGCTCCCTTTAGCCCTGGCCCCGTAGCTCCCTGGCCTTCCTGGAGCTGCGGCGAGCGCCCCCTGTGGGTGAACTTGTGGTGAGAGTGTTTTCAGGTGGACTTGCTGTCAGAAGGCTGTTCCCGCCTTTCCCGGGTTGGTCCCTCGGCCAGACTCAGCTATTCTGTGGTCTGTGGGGCCAGGCGACCAGGCCCTGGATCCACCCGCCCGTCTGGAAGGGCGGGACTGGGAGAGCCGCTCTGCCTTTCACGAGCTTCTTGAGCTCCTGCTTCTGGCCTGTCAGGAGATGGTGTGAGGTTGGAAAGAGCTGATAACGGGAAAAAGTCTTAACACAGTGACCTGTGAGTGCTGTTAAATACGTGCTAATTTCCTTCTCTTGCTAGAAGCTCCCTCACCTTTACATCTAAAAATAACTTATTTTGGAATAATTTCATATTTCCAGCGAAGTTGCAAAGATGGTACAGAGGTCCCATACCCTCTCCCCTAGTGTCTGCGAGCATCGCTGAGCGGGTGAGTTTTCCTGATGACTTTTCCTGCGTAATCCCCGTGAACTGGGGTCAGATTGGCTCACGTGCCAGGTTAGCACTTAGCGGTGCTGCAGCTGAGATGACTGCCTTGCGTGCCTCGGTTCTGCTGTGGATGTGGAACTGGCTCCCAACCATCCTGTTTTTACCTTGGTCCATGCTGTGCCCATTTGACATTAGAATAACCTTTGATTTTCCAGGATCTTAACACCTAAACACTTTCCCTGTTTATGCAGCTAATAAGCTGTGGGGCCAAAGGGGAGGCCGGTGGGCCGTTCGTGTCAGGTCTCAGCCGGGCATGTCTGCAGTTTCATGGCCACTCCTCGTGCCTGGCGACCTAAGTCAAGGCAGAAGCACATGTGTTCCCCTGCCCCCAAGATCCCAAACCATTCCTTATACTCAGAAACGTACTGGGCTTCCCATTGGGAAGTCCACTGGCTAGTTGTAATACATAGAGAATCTATAAATTGTTATTATAGAAACAAAAAATAATAGCAGCTCACATTCTGTGTACCGTTCTAGTTTAAGAAAATGATTTCCCAGGCAACATCTCATTTGGTTTATTTGAAAACCATGACAGGAGGGGGCAGGCTAGAAGGGGTTAGTGGGGGAAAAGGGACATCTGTAATACTTTGAACAATAAAGATTTTAAAAGAAATAACTAAAAGCCAGGCAGCTAGGCAGGGAGAGGTGTCACTCCCTGCATATGTCAGGGTGAAGTAAGGGAGGCCACATTGGAGAGTCAGAGCCCAAGTTCACGGAGCGGAGCGGCTGAGCCCCTGGCCTTGCCTCCCAGCACCTCCTGCAATGATGTGGCTTTGAAAATGCTGCTTCCCCCTTCTAAACGGGCCGAGTCCTACCCCAGTGATCATGCTTATGCTTTTAATAGGCATAACAGTGCTTTGATATCTAATTGCCAGTTTATATATTTTGTTCAGCCAGATCCTATTGAATATCCTGAGGTCAGCATCTCTAAGCTGATGTAACAGAACCTCGCAGCGCCATGTCTTCGGGGCATCATGGTCTGTGCCGCCCTGTGCGGCCACAGGCCCCGGCACAACTGCAGCCTCTTTGAGGCCACGTCCCCTTTGTGAATTTGGGGCTACACGTTGTGCTGCAGAGAAACCTTGACATTCGAGACACGGGCGGCATCTTTCTTACGAGAGCCACGGAGACACTTGGCTGAGGAGATGATGTAGTTTGAAAAAGTGATAAATGGGCCTGGTTCTTGAAAGGCAAGCGGAGCGTCTTATTTAAACATCTGGATCCCGTCAGAAGTAGAAGTCAGCGTCGTAAAATGTTTGCGCAGGGATGGGGAGGTGTGTGTGTGGGGGATGCTCTGTAAAGTCTAACAGCTACTCCCGTGGGGGAGGCGTTGACTGTGGTCATGTTGGTTTTGTTTCGGGTCCGTCTCCATTTCTGGCTGCCTCTCACCGGTCCTTTCTGAACCGTGAGCGGCAGCTGTCCTTAGACTGTTCAGTCGCACTGACCGCTTTTGCTGAGTTTGGTGGGTGTTTTTTGTTTTTTTATTTTTGATCAATAACATAGACGAATCTACAAAGCCAAAGTCAAGTGTAAGAAGTAAGGTATTTTTAACCTTTTGAAGTTCTAACAGTCTCATTAGAGAACCTTTTTTTCTATTTTTTAAGCTGACAGAGCATCCCAGTGCCTGCCTGGTTCTAGCCTGGCCCCTGGGATTCTGGGGTGGCCTCAGGTCGCTGCCTGGTGGTGTCCCGTGCCTCGAGCAGGGCTGGGCTGCTGCTCCCTTCGGCAGTTTGTACGAAAGCTTTGTTGTTGTGGGTCCCTCGTCAGGTGGGATGCTGGGAGGAAGTTACACAGCAGACGGCTGGCTGAGGAGCTGGGTGACCATTGCCCGGAGAGCGCCCTGTTGGTGTATGTGCAGAACTCCAGACAGAGGCGCCAGCGTCAAGTGCACATTCCGCGGGAGTCGCATGTGGTGCTAGGATGTTCTGTTTCTCGTGGGTTTGGTGCTTGTCAGTTTCCCGCTCCCTTTAGCCCTGGCCCCGTAGCTCCCTGGCCTTCCTGGAGCTGCAGCGAGCGCCCCCTGTGGGTGAACTTGTGGTGAGAGCGTTTACAGGTGGACTTGCTGAAAACGGATGCCCTGGGACTCATCCGGAGGAAGTTAGCCTAGCGGGGGCCCTGGGTTTCCATTGGCTGGTGACTGGGCTGTGGGCCACTGAGTGCTCTTACCCCTCCCGTCCTTGAGTGTTGGAGTCCTGTGACCCAGGTCGCCCCTCTGGGAGGGAGGTGTCTGTGTTCATTTGTAGTTTACTGCCACCGACTGGAAAACATGCAGATGTGGGTTGTATAATTTACAATAATGACCAAAAACATCGAGCCCACTGCCTGCAATCAAATGAGCCAGCCAGCCAAATATTTATTCAGCGCGCACATTTCTTTCAGCCATGGATGGATTTTACTTGCCTGCTTTTTCCCTTTCCGTTTTCTTTACGCACCAGATCGACTCACATTGAGAAATGAAGCAGGCTCCGGGATTTGCATGTTGAAAATGGAGATCTGCGCAGTGGTGCTGGGCCAGCACCGGTGCGGAAGCAGAGCGCTGTGCACTGCAGCCGAGTCCTTGCAGGCTGGGTGTGACGCAGGAGCGAGCCTGCCTCTAATGCCTGCGTCTGTCCTGGCCTGAAACAGGCCTTCCGAGTAGGTTTTGCATTTGCAGTTCAATTTCAGAACCAACCGCTCACTGAAGGCGAAGTTGCTGGGAAGTTTGTTGCAAACATGATGCCACCCTCTATTTCTGTGAACCCAATAAAAGCCAAGAAGAATAGCGTGGCTGAAATTAATTATGCTGTGCTGAATATTTCATGTGGAATTAGGGGCAAGAGTTGCCTTTAAAAAGCTGTAGGTTTGGAAGGAATAAAGGCTCCGTAGGTTCTTTGGAAGATACTATCATGAAAAGATTGGCTCAGAAGTATTTTTCCTTTTTTGAAGAGTTTAAAGCAACCCATCGCTGTCTTCCTAAATTGATTGCCCTTACACATCAGCCCTGCTCCGAGAGGTGCGCAGGCTGCTTTCTGTTCAATGTAAAGTAGGTTTAATCTTCTGGGTTAGATGTTTAATAGAAAGTAAATGTTTGACTTGCTTTGCTTGCTGCTGAACCTGTATTTAAATCCACACAGACAGTTCGAATCAAGTGAAAACATCACCGGACCAGCTGTTTTAAACATTGCAGGATGGAAGAAGGCTAATTGGGGTTCCCTTTTAAAAATAGAAGTGGCTGCCGCAGTTCCATAATTACTGCCAACGAGCACAGCATTCTAAATGGTGGCAAACTCGGGGCAGAAACACGCCGGTTTCAGACAGCCTGGTAACCAAGCTGGAAGTGTTCCGTGAGCAGCTGCTTTGTTCCGAGGGCCTTTGCGAAGCCTGGACACAGGCTTTTCCGTCGGGACTCGAGGTCCTGGGAGGCGGGGCGTAGCTCCGGGCAGTTTAGAGCCAGGACTTGCTAACCTTCCATTCTGAAGCCCGGTCAGAGTGTGAATCCCGAAACCGGCCTGCCCTTTGAGAGGACGCAGTTTCTCTGCTGTTAGAAGGTGAGGGTTGAAGTTCAGGGTCAGCGGACACAGCACGGAAGAGTATTTGCAAAAATGAGGACGAGGGTTGCATTTCAAGCCTGAAGCTCAGAAGAGCCTGGATTCTGCCCTCTGCATCCCGGGCACGAAGTCCACCCTCGGGGCTCTGCCCGGACACTGCCCCCCCCCCCCATTTCCTTGCGTGGACCCCTCATCTGCAGGCTCGTGCCTGTGCAGGGGCAGGGCAGTCTGTTAAAGCTAACGAGGGTGAGGCCACTAGCTCGCTCAGACCCTGTGCTGACGTTTCATCCGTGCGGTTGGCTCATGCCATGTTCCTTAACGGTGGTTGGGAAATACTAGATGTTAGTGTGTCCTGATGGAGAGAAAACCAGCAATAAGTGTACTTTATGAGTCCACCTGTGTGCCTTCCTCAGTGATGGAAGGAGATGCTACAATCCGGGTTTCAGGCAGATGAGGTGAAGCTCATGGACGTGAGAGCCGAAGCCAGGGTCGGGGACAGTCCTGGGTGGACTTGGCCTGTAGTGGCCCTCGGGGGTACAGGGTTTCCAGCGGCCGCTCTGGAGGGACTAAATCTCCTTTGCTTCCGCTGGCCTGTCTCTCCTGCCTCCTGGCAGGGCCGCTCCTCACATAGCGAACCAGGCAGGTACCTGGCTGACCCAGAGCCCTGGTTGGTTCTGTTTGGACAGAGAAATGGATGCTGCAGACCAGCCCCAAGGTGCTCCTGACTCCATCCCTCCGTGCCCCGCGGGCTCTCATGTAGATGCAGAGGGCGACCCAGCAGGGCTCTGGGTGCCTCTTGGGGTGGGGGCCTGCGCCATCCTGCAGGTGTGCCAGGCGGCTGCTGTCCCCCGGACGCACTGCAGGTGATGAATGGCCGTCACTGCGTGTGACGGCTGAGAGGCAGGCCCCCGCCAGCGCGTGCCGGCATGTGGTGGTGTCCTGATGGATGGCGCCTATTCTGGGAAGCAGCTTATTGTCTCACGTGAACTGGCGTCCTGAAATAAATGACTGCTTTCTTAATATTTTGAATCATTTTCCTCAGCACATGTTTTGTAGCTGGGGTTTGAAAGCTTGCCAAATATATGCCTTTGCACAACTCCCCGTAGGGCTGGATATACAACCAGACCGAACAGTATGATTTAAGGGCGAGCATAATGGGAAACTCAGCAATCACTTGCCTTGCATTTGATAGAACGGCAGTGGAGGGCTCTAGAGTTATTTTTCTGTTAAAAAATTATATAGACAACACACAAACACGCATACATGTATAGGGTGGGGCCAGGGTAGGTTTACAATGGTTTGTATGGAAAATATTACAGTAATAAATAATTCAGTAATTAATAATATGAGGATAAACTGTGTTGCACATACACCTTCTTTTGCCCAACCCTGCATAGTTTTACTACCTTCTAATAAAAAAAGTCACGCCTGAAACCACCGGGCCGAACACACTGGCGTGATAAATAATGACTTGGCTTTTGTGATGGAGGCAGTAATTAACTTCCACAGATACCATAGATGTGACTGAGGACCGGGGTCAGATTCCAGAGGGTGGCAGGATGGGAGTGAGTCAGAGGCTGGCAGAAATACACATGAAGTCTCAGCCCTTGTCAAGTCTTTCATCCGTCGTTCTGCTCCCTAGTTCTGTGCATTCATTGACTGAGCCATAGACGTGGCTGACTCCGTTAAACAAGGGTCTTTGGTTTTCACATTCCACACACTGCTGTGTGTGTGTGTCATTGTTGGATTGTCACTGCCTAGAATGGAGACCTTTGCACAGTCCCACGGATGAAACAGAGCTATTTGGAAAGTACATGTGAGACCCAAAGCCTGTTTACCAGGCCAAGAGAGATCCTATGACCGGAAGCTTATGGCACATACCCGGATATTAGAGGCTAAAGACACCAGAACACCTGCTGCGTGCACTTGGGAGAAGGAGCTGCCGTGGAGGAGTAACTTAGAAACTAAGTTATCACAGCCACCAGAGTCCCCGGCGATGGCACCATTGCCACGCAGTCAGACAGCCTCCCGTCACTCCTGGAACATCATGTTCATCCATCAGGAAGAGGATCTACACCTCCGAGCTCAAGATGTCAGTCACCATGTCCACTTGTGCAATCGAAGTGATTCTCTCCAAGTGTTTTTTCTTTCCTGAAATTTCTGACACTTTCCAGTCATTGCAAAGCACCTAGCTTTTGGAGTTTTAGACAAATTAAATTCAGAATCTAACCAACCATTATTTGCAAACAACATGATTATGAAAAATCTTTTGGGGATTTGTACACACATGCCACCTAAAAGAACAAGTGGCTTCAACCAGGCTCTGAGATACACGGTCAGTTTATTTCTACAAATCAGTAAAAAAAAGATGTCATTAAAATGTCAGTACCATTTGCAGTAGCTTCAAAAAATCAACTACCTTTGGATTAAACTGAGTAAATCTGTAAGTTCTGTACACTGAAAAGTACAACACATTGCTGCGAAAAATGTGGAAATCCACGTACATGGAGGGCTGTACTATGGATTGAGAGAGTCAATGTTAAGATGTTTCTCTTCCTAATTTGATTTACTAATTTAGTGCAATCCTAGTCAAAACTTAGTCAAGCTGAGTTCATATGTCCATATGAACTTTATATGGACATGCAAAGGACCTAGAAAAAGCAGATCTTTTTTTTGTTTGTTTGTTAATCCTCACCCAAGGATATTTTCCCATTGATTTTTAGGCAGAGTGGAAGAGAGAGGGAGGGACAGAAAGAAACATGGATGTGAGAGAAACACATCGATTGGTTGCCTTCTGCACGCGCCCTGACCAGTGCCTAGGCCGGGGAGGAGCCTGCAACCAAGGTATGTGCGCTTGACTGGAATCGAACCTGGGACCCTTCGGTCTGCAGGCCGACGCTCTATCCACTGAGCCAAACTGACTAGGGCAAACCAAATCAATTTTGAAAAAGAACAAAGCTAGACAGACGATGGCGTTGTCTGATTTTGAAGACTTCCCTAAAGCTACAATCACCAAGACTGTAGAATTGCAAAAAGATAGACACAGATCAAGGGGTCAGAATAGAGAGTCCAGAAAGAGACCCACATGGGGATGGTCAGTGAATTTTGACAAAGGTGCCAAGGCGGTTCATTGGAGAAAGGACAGTCTTCTCAACAAATCATAGTGGACCAGTTGGACAGCAAGAACAACTGGATATCATATGCAAGAACCCATGAACCTCGACCCACACCCTGCACCGTATACAAAAATCAACTCATGGGAATGGATCAAACATATCTAAGTTTAGATTCAAACTGTGAAGCTCTGGAAAACACAGGAGAACTTTTCATGACCTTGGAATAAACAAAGATTTTTTAGATTCCACAAGCACAATCCGTGAGAGAGAGAAGGATTTCAGACTTCATTAAAATGTACAGATTCTCTTCTTCCAAGGATACTGTTATGACACTGAAAAGACAAGCCACAGTGTGGGAGGAAACATTTGCAAAATGTATGTCTAAGAAAGGTCTTGTATGCAGAACATATGAAGAACTCTTAAAACTTAATAACATACAAGCAGCCCACTTTAAAAATGGGCAAGAGATCTTGAATAGACACTTTAAGATGTACAGATGGCAACTAAGCACGGGAGATGTTTATCATTAGTTACCAGGGAAATGAAAGGAAAAACCACAATGAGATGCCAGTACACACCTATATGAGAAAATCGTCAAACCAAGACAAACAAAACCCTGATAACACCAGCTCCTCTGTGCTGGTGGGAATGCAGGATCCATTTTGGAAAGAAGTTTGACAGTTTCTTATAAACCTAGTCTTAAGAAAATTCTTAAATCTGTTGTATAGTGTGACCCAGCAATTCGCTTCTAGGTGTGAGAAGTGTGGTCATTCAGAAAGTCATACTGAGTGACTGCAGTGGCTTGACTCATGATTTCCAAAAGCTGAAAGCCAGATGTCACTCAGCTGGTGAGGGAATCAACAACTTCATTGGAACGCTACTCAGCAGTAAAAAGAAATGGTGTGACTGCATCTCACCGCGCACTACACTTAGCGAAAAGGACCCAGACTCAAAGGCTTCCACTGCCTGGTCACATTTATGTGGCATTCCAGAAAAGTAAAAAAGAGGTCAGTAGTTGCTGGAGGGTTGGAGGTGGAGGTGAATTAACGACGGAAGGGCACAAGGGGACTTTTTGGGGTGATAGCAATGCTCTATATTTTGATTATTGTGGTGGTTACACAACTATATATCTTTGTTAGAATGTGTAGACACTTTTAAGACGTACTTCACAAAAGAAGATCTATGAGTGGCCAATAAATGTGGAAGGATGCTTAACATCACTCATCAGGGAAGGACAAATTACAACCGCTGGAGATGCCATCTATTGGAATGGCTAAAATGAAAAACCACTGGTAGGTGCATGACGTGGTATAACTTCTTTGGAGACCTGTTGGGCCATTTTTGTGAAGTTGAACGTCTATGATCTGATCCAGCAAGTCCACTCTTAAGTATTAGCCTTAGAGAAATGAAAATCTATGTTCACAAGAGAACTTGCCCGGAATGTTTATATAGAGGCCCAGCTTGGAAGTGACCCAACTGTCCATCATCTGAAAAATGGTTAAACGATCCCAATGGAATGCTACAGAGCAATAAAGAGAATGAACTGCTGATACAAACCAATGGAGGGATCTCGAAAACAAGTGCATTGACCCTTGAGCAACACAGGGGTTAGGGCGCCTCCCCCTCCCCCGCGCAGTCAGAAGTCCACATACAGCATTTGACTCCCACAAAACTTAGTTGTCCGTCAGCATCTGCAGGGGTGGGTTCCAGCACGCCCTTGGATACGGACCCTGAGAATGCCCAGGTCGCCTATATAAAGTGGCCTGTAGGTCCACACCGACAGCCGGCCCTGCCTCAGATCACAAACAGCTCAGGCATTTATTGGAAAGACCCACATGTACGTGGTCATGCACAGTTCAGGCCTGGGTTAAGGTCACCAGTACATATTCATGCAACCAATCTGTGGTGATCAAAGTGGTCTCCTGAGGGCAGAGAGGGAAACGGCTGGAAAGAGCAGAAGTTTCTGGGCGCAGGAAATGGACTGCCTCCCGTCTGGGGTTGTGATAACCCAGGAGTATGTAGCTGTCAATAGTCTCCACACATTAAGGTCTGTACTTTTTATTGTATGCTAATTATACTTTCATAAAAGTATCTTAAAAACTCAGCTTTGAGCCCTGGGTGATGTGCTCAGTGGTTAGTCAGCCTGCACACTGAGGGGTTGCAGGTTCAATCCCTGGGGCGTGTGAGGGAGGCAACCAATTGATGTGTCTTGCTCACATCAATGTTTCTCTCTCTCTCTCTCTCTCTCTCTTTCTCTCTCTCTCTCTCTCTCTCTCTCTCCCTCTCTCTCCCCACGCCTCCCTCACTGCCCCAGTGGGGGCCTCATGACCCCCCAGTCATTCCTGGGTCTCCCTACCTTGTTCCTCCTGTCTCTGCAACCCACCTTTGTTGTCAGGGACCCTGCTCGGCAGGAGAAAGCCTCAGCTCCTGGCGTGGCAGTGAAACTCTACCTGTCCCTCCTGTTCGTCCTGGGTAATGGGAACCCTGTAGGTTTCAGTTTGGTTTTCCCTCAGTATTATACGTGCTGCCCCACCCCGCCGCCCCGCACAATGGATTGTTGCCATGTGGCACGTGGCATGTTGCTTTATTAATCATCTGTGCGTGTGTGTGTGTTACATGTTGGGGGTAATACCTGTATCTCTCATGTGCTCTGGGGCCAGACCCAGGGCCTTGGACACAGAAGATGCTCAGTAAAGGGTTATGAGGTGCAGAGTGGCTGCTGCTGCAGCCTGGGGAGCACCAGCCAAACCTCCCTGGAGAGGCGCCGGCCCTGCTCCTCCAGGCGCCCAGGGATGCGAGCTGGTGCCCACCTTACCCAGCGAATGTCTCCGCTCTGGCCATGGGAGTCCCCCAGGTCGCCCTCGATCCCTCCTGACAAGCCAGGAAGGACCGCTCTGTGATCCGGATGCTAAGCAGAGGGGTTTCCTCTCATGGCATGTGGAAACGGGCCTGGCGATGTGATCCAGGGCGGTCCTCTTCCTGGGGAGGGGAGAAGGAGGGGTACCGATGCTGACAGAGGCGGTGGCTTGATGCCACTCCGCCTGGGTCTGGGCTGAAGGCTAATTGGAGGTGGCAGGAGAGCCTCATGTCAGGAGCCGCCCGCCCACTCCGCGGGGCACGTGGAGCCAGAGAAGAGGCCGATTCTGGCCGGCCCTGCCTCTGGCACAGTGCGGGGTGGCAGGGGCTGCAGGCAGGGCCGGAGACAGCCAGGGACCGCGGCCGCGGAACGGCAGGCTGGGCGTTTTAATTGATGCCTTTAATAATTACTGTTTAAGCAACAGAAGGCAGAGTGAGATTGTTTCAAAGGCAAATCAGAGCGGCACGGATTTGGAGTTGGCTCAGAAATCTGTGCCTCCCATCCCCGCGCTGTGGCTGTTATTTAAATGTACGTTTTATTTAATTTTCCCTCCCCCTCATTTCTGAGTGCGACAGTCTTTCCCTGAAGGGAGTGAGAGCGGAAGGTGCTGTGTGAATATTTTCATAGTTATTATTTGCCTGGGGCCAGGGCAGGTTTCTTCAGTAAATCAGAAAACGCAGGAGAGCGAAGTTTAACCCTCCCGCCTGGGCCACGCAGGCAGCCAGCGTGTTTAACCCTCCTGCCTGGGCCCGAGACGGTCTCCCTGTCGCCGCAGGGTCCCCGGGCTCAGGAAAGGGGGTCTGTCTCCACTGCAGACACCACTGCCCGGTCTCAGTGTTCACATGTTTGTGATCTGTCCCTTCTAATTGCCTTCGGTTGGGTTGCCTTGTGGAAACCCGGCGTGTGGTTTTCACTGCCCTTGGGTTGGTGAGACAGGAGGCGTGGGGGTGCCCTGGGGCTGGCGGCATCGTCAGCACTGACTGCTGAGTCGCCAGACACCTGGGCTCTGGGACGGCACAGGGACACAGCCCTGCCCTCCAGGCACTCACGCTGCAAGGAGGGTGAGGGAGGAACCTGCAGCCTCAGCCTGCCCTCCTGCCCTCCCTCCCCACCTCAGCTCCCACATGTCGGTGGCGGAGGGGGGTGCAGAGACTTTAAAGGACAGCAAGGCGCTGCCGTTTGACTCGGGGACACGTCGCCGCCAGGCGTGCTCAGGGCAGGCTCCAAATGTGGCGGCTGAGGAGGCCTGGGCTCCGTCCAGCCGCTGCTGTGACCTTCAGAAGCGGGCGCCTCTGGAGGCCCCTGTGCCTCCTCCCACAGGGAGCGTGCAGTACCTCCCGGTGAGACATCGGTGACCGAGAGGGACATTATGGGTGCCATCCCCTCGGCCAGAGCCACTCAGCTGGACCCTGGGGCCCTGGCTTCTGAGAGAGAGCGCCCCTGGCTCCCCTTCTGCTGTGCCCCTGCCCAGGGGCCAGCGTGGGCCTCCTCACACCTGGCTCAGACCCCGCCCCCTGCCACACTTCAGGTACCCTCCCCAGGCCTCCCTGACCCCAGGCTCAGCTTCCCGCTCTCCATGCCTGTGCCCTGCTGTGCCTCCTGCCCGGGCCCCAGACAGTTCTCACCGCATCATGTCCCCTCGGCTGTGCTCAGTCCCCCCACCCCCCCCACCCTCCCACAACCCATCGCCTGACTTCCTCACCGCTTTCCCTGAAGCGCACTCCACCTCCGCCTGCTGGGTTTCTCCCAGGCCTTTCCGCTGCTGCTGGCCTGTCATCACCTTGTCTGTGTATCATCTGTCCCGGAGGCTGTGTCGGAGGAAGGGGCTTTTACTGTCCGGCCAACAGCGCAGCCCTGGCCTGGGGCTGGTGCAGGGCACCCAGAGTCCAGTGAGGCCCAGCTCTCCGTGTGGGCAGGCTGGTGCCAGGCCTCTGTCTCGCTTTCCCCAGTGCTGCCCACAGCTCACCTGCTTCCTGGCACAGGCGGCCGGCACCGCCCCGTAGATGCTCACCTGGGCTCCGTGTTGGAAGTGAGGGTGAGTGCTCTTCCCAGGAAAGGCTTCTGTGCCGGTGACATGGCAGCTCGCTCACCTCCGGCTTCGTCCCATCAATCCCAGCCCAAGACAGTGGCCCTGTCTCCCTTCCCAGGCCTGGCAGTCGGAGCTGATAGTTGGAACCATAGTCCGAGTTCATTTTATTTTCTTGGGGTGGAGAGTTGGAAAAGTAAACACACAATTTTTAAAAATACACTTCGAGCCCGTGGCTCAGTGGTTGAGCGTCGACCTATGAACCAGGAGGTCACAGTGCAATTTGTGGTCAGGGCACATGCCCAGGTTGTGGGCTCCATCCCTAGTGTGGGGTGTGCAGGAGACAGCTGATCAATGATTCTCTCATCATTGATGTTTTTATCTCTTCCTCCCTGAAATCAATAATATATACATATATATATATATATATATATATATATATGTATGTATGTATATATATATATATATATATATATATATATATATGAAATAGTATTTGTTAAATAAATAAAAACACACTTTGATTAACTTTGACAGTGTCCTATTCAGGGACCCTGCTTGGCCTCCCTGCACTGGGGGCTGGGGGGGGGGGGCACTGGTGGGGACAGGCCACGCATGGCACCCGTGTGCGGCTTTCACCAGCAGCTGTTATTGACAGGTGAGTGTGCAGTATGAATTCGCCAGATTCCGGCATCTTCAGAATCTCATGAGTATTGAGAAGTCATTGCTGGAACTTCTGGATCAATTTAAATTTAATTAAAAGGCACCAAATCAAAGCATAACACAGTAAAGCACAGTAATAACCACAAGCAGCCTGGTCACTTCCTATCACCAGCCCTTTCCGCTTCTTCCGTGGAGGCAGGATTAAGCAGACGGACTGGCCGCGGCTCCTCTCTGGGACAATGAGGAGTTCCTGGCCTCGGGGAAGCGCACTTCGCCTGCCTGGTCACCTGAGTGAGCTGTTGGGTGGCCACTGGAGGACCCGGGGCTTGTAATAGTTTCCATGATTGGCTCGTGAAGTACCAGGTGTATCAGTTAATAATGTGGATTTTGTAATCAAAGAAAACAGTAATTTCAAGAGAAACATCAAAAGTGCTTTATTCAAAGTAATGTCCATCGCTAGCTACACATTTCCCCATCTTTCAGGTAATTTATGGATTACCGTCCCAATAGAACTTTTCTTGTTTAGAGGCAAACCATTCAGAGACCCAGTTTTCCACTTCGTCGTCCGTTTTGAAGTGCTGCTCAGAAAGTGCATGTGCCATCGATCGGAACAAGTGGTCATCTGAAGGAGCAAGGTCTGGTGAATACAGCGGGTGGGTTAATACTTCCCAGGCAAGATCTTTTAACATGTCTCTAACTGGTTTTGAAGTGTGTGATGGTGCATTATCATGAAGCAAAATTACTTTGCCATGTCTTCTGGCCCAGTATGGTCATTTTACGATCAAAGCGTAGTTCAAATAGATTATTTGTTGTCAGTAGCAATCAGTATTAACGTTTCACCTGGTTTTATTTATTTTTTTAATATATATTTTTATTGATTTCATGGAGGAAGGGAGAGGGAGAGAGAGAGAGAAACATCAACGATGAGAGAGAATCATTAATCGGCTGCTTCCTGCATACCCCACACTGGGGATTGAGCCTGCAACCCAGGTATGTGCCCTTGGCCGGAATCGAACCTGGGACCCTTCAGTCCCCAGGCCGACGTTCTATCCACTGAGCCAAACCTGCTAGGGCTTCACCTGGTTTTAGAAGCTTATAATACACCACACCTTCCTGATCCCACCAAACACAGAGCATTGTCTTCTTTCCAAAGCGATTTTGGCCTTGTAGTCATGCTGATGGTTGACCTGGATCAACCCATGATTTTGTGTGTTTGGGATTCTCAGAATAAATCCACTTTTTATCACCAGTCACAATTCGATCCAAAAAAGACTTTCTTTCGTGCCGTTGAAGCAACATTTTACTGATGACTTTTCAGTTTTCCATTTGTCTTTCATTCAGTTGATGTGGCACCCATTTTCCTTCCTTTAAAATCTTTCCCATTGCTTGTAAATGATCAGAAATTGTTTGCTGAGCAACGTTTAATCTTTCTGCAGGTTGTTTTTCAGTTTGACATGCATCTTCATCCAATAATGCTTGTAATTGTTGGTCTTCAAACTTTTTCAATTGACCTGGACGTTCTTTGTCTTTCCCATTGAAATTATCACTTTTAAAGCATTTAAACCAGCGCTCACATCTTGAGATGGAGCACGTTCACCATAAGCTTCCCGAAGTATATGATAACTTTCAGCAGCACTTTTCCTCAAAATAAAGTAATGAATTAAAGCTTCCTGCAAATGCTCTTTTTTTGGCATGAAATTCAATATTTTTAAGTGTAAAAATATCTATGATGTTAACACCTTCACAAAATTTGACATGAAGTTTTGAAGCTTGCTGTCAATACAACAAAATAGCATACATATCAAATCGCATATATATCAACATATGTGTAACTCCATCTATTGAAAAAAATCCGCATTATTAACTGGTACACCTGGTAAGCCACTGATAGTCCACATTTGGGTAGAGTATTTCCCAGTTAATTCCTGGTACAGGGCAAGGCCAGTGTCCCTCCCTGCCCCGCTGCACTGTGCAAGGAACTGACAGACGTGCTTCCTAAGCAGAATCGTTTCACGCTGAGCACTGCCCAAACCACACGGGAGGTGCTGCTGGCCCCTGGCGGGGGTGGGAGCAGAAGTGCCTGGAAGTTCAGGGCCGGAGAAGGCCCCGCTCGGCGCTGCGCGCGCAGTTCTCAGGTGAAGGGGTCTCCACCCGGAGGTGGGCCTACAGCAGACCCATGGGCCACCTGACAGCGAATGGGTAGGCTCCCCTGGCAGAGGCCTGGATGTGTGGGAGACGGGTGCAGAAGGTTCTAGTCCAAGGAGTCAGTAAGGTTGGGAGCCTGTCAGTTGCCATGTGGGTATGAGTGGAGCAGGTGGGGTGATCCACAGGTGGGGTGGCCCCCAGGTGGAGTCAGGTCACCTGCCGCCCAGGCTGACCTCTCACTCAGAGTGTGACCCAGGTACAGCTAATCCGTGTGCACAGAGACTAATGGGAACCGCCTGACTGGACTTCCCAGGTCCCGTCCTTCAGGCTCCGCTCTGAGAAAGGATGGTCCTCTTGGGGTCCCCTCCGGCATTAGCCTACGCCCAGGAGGTACCCTGCGTCTGCCTCAGCCGTTGTCCCGAGGGTGGCCCAGCCTGGCCTGCTCACCCCACAGCGCGGGCCTTTGCACAGGGCGCCCTTCTGGGGATAGCAGGACCCCTCTCTTGGCTTCTGGCTTCATCTGTGTGCACACTGAGCAGGTCCTGGGGTCCTGGCAGACTCCTGGCTGAGATGCCCTAAGTCAGTGTTACCTGGGGGAGGGCCCAGGTGGCAGCTCAGCGATCAAAGGGCACTGTATCGTCCTTCCGCTGGGTCCTAGTTCAAGGTCACATCCAGGTGACTGCACAGCCGCTGGGGGCTGCCCCGGCTGACCAGAGGGCGGGGAAGGGGAGCTGCGATCTCGGGACAACAGCCGGGCACCGCGCTTCCTTCTTCCTGCTTCTGCATGGCAGTCTGGGGGGGGGGGGGGGCAGCCTGGGTGTCTCGTTCCAGCCCGGCTGGAGCACGACTTCACAGGGCTAACCCCCCTCCAGAAAAGTTTCTGCTGCGTCGGAGGCTAAAAGATAAAGTCAGCTAAAAGCGATTCTTTTTCGCCAACTGCTGGTCTTGTTTCTTGAAGGGGACGTGCTGAGTGACCGGCTGCGTACTCCGCTGTCACCATTGGGGGTCGCCATGCCCTCCGTGCACCTGTGTTTACAGAGCGTGCGTGTGCTCCCTGTCACCGAGCGTCTCTGGGAGCCGTGGTTGCTCTGGGCCTGGCCCCGGGGCCACCAGCCGCTCCAGATCCAGACCTGCTGGGGGCGCGTTGTTCCAATTGTCATCAGTGAGGACATCGAATGGCGGGCCAGGCATGGGCCTCAGAGGGACCTGTGTCCCCATTGCTGTCCTCCGGGATGTCATCCGAGATGCTTACACCTGCCAGCGAGGAGGCAGTCCTCTCAGACACCCCGTGCCCTCCACGCCTGGCCGGCTTCCAAATGAGAGGGAATTGGCGGTGCCCCTGGAGGCCAGATGCCCTCTGCCCCTTAGAGGTGGATGATGACCTTTGCTCAGACCGGGGCTGGCGGGTGGGCTCTGTAAGGGGTCCTGGAGGAGTTTAGGAGCCAGGCCCACTGTGCAGAGGGCACTGCCTGCTGTCGCTGCCTTTGACTCTGTGCCCTCCTGGGGACCAAGGAGGAGGAGCTGAGAGTGAGGCAGTGACAAGTCTAAAAGCCAGGAAACGCCCCTGCACAGCGAGCCGTCTGTGTGTGTGGTCACCTCTAAGAGGGTGGTCCCGCCTGAGGGCAGAGCAGGCCTAGAGCCCAATCCCTCCCGACCCTTCCCGCTCTGTCTTGCCTCCAGCAGCAACGGGTTGGAGGCGGGGAGGGGTAGCTGAGTCTGTGGCTGAGCTCCCCCCAGCGTTTTCATCTGGAGAATGGGAACAGCGGGACTGCCTGAACGTGTGCTGTGCAATCGCATCATTTCTCTCCGCTTCCTTTGCTGCCCGCTTGCTCCCTGCCCTGTGGCCAGCGTCCCCCTCGTGCCTGGCACATGCGGTGCCTGTACATGTTTGTCGAGCAAATGAATGCAACAGTGATTTGTACAGTGACAGCTGAGGACACCCACCCCTTGTTTTTGAGTCCCTGCCCCTCCCTCCCGTCCTGCCTGTAACTGCAGGGCGAACAGCTTTGATGGCCCAGATCATAGGGTCCCCTAATGGGTGGGTGGCTCCGGTACCTTAGCTCAGTGGCTTGGCTCTGGGTCCCTGTTGAACAGGTTTTGAGTTCAGTGACCTGGGTGGCCATGACCTGGAATGTCAAGTCGTTCCCCGCTGGCTGCTTTGGGGTGCTTCCCAGGCATTGGGGTTTCTGAATGAGTCGTTATTCCCAAGAAGTCTCCAGGTGTGGACATGCGTGTTGTGTGGCTAATGGGACACAAATGAAATATTCACGTGCCTGTCTCCCTGCTGGGTCCTGGGGCCACTCTTCCCTCTTTACACGAAGAGCCCAGCCAGGAATGTCCATTTCTCAGGACTTTTCTAATGACCTTGCTGCTCTGCCGCTGCTTCGGAAGGCGGTGGCTTACCTGGGGGCCGTCTGGCTGGAGGGTCCTGGCCCTCAGCAGGGCTGTGGTACCTGGGAGGTGCTCTGGATGGTCCTCGCACCAACCAGTCCTCCAGGCTGATGCCTTCTCCCAGGCCCCAGGCCACCTCTGCCTCCCTCTCAGCAGCTGGTCACAGAGGATATGCTGTCACAGCCGCTCTGGGCTGAGCCCCGCCCACTGCCACTCACCATGCCCGTGTCACAGAGCCCTCCCACCTCCCCAGGTGGGCAGTGGGGCAGGGTTTCTGTCCCCACTTTGGAGGGAGGAGGCTTGGGCTCCGTGGTTATGTGGCCTGACACCCCTGATAAGTCCCAGGGGCAGGCTTTGAACCCAGCCCACACACCACCAACGTGAGGTCCCAGCGGGGCTGCCTTCCCAGCCCCTCCCGTGTCCTCCACACCCCAAGACTTGACCTTCCCTGCTGCCCTCAATGTGCTGTGTGCGGCCTGGAGTGAACAGCATCCATGCTCCCGTTCCCTGGCACCGTCCTTCCTCGTGTGGGGGGGGTCACTCCTGGGGACAGAGGCCACAATGGCGAGGGTTAGATTTCAGGGGCCAGTTCCTCCCACTGGGCTCTGGACCCGCCGCCCCTCACCTTCCCCTGGCTGCCACTGCCTGGCCCACATCCCCGGCCTGGATGCTTGGGAAGTCCTGCTCCCCGTGAGTCCCCCGCGCTGGACACCTGCTTCAGCAGGTTGCTCAGGGCTCTGCTGAGTGATCTCCCAGAGCTGCTTGCCTCTCAGGGTCCCTGTTCCTCCAGCCTCATTGGGGTGCCCTCCCCTCCATGACCCCTGGGAACTTTTGGCCAGGCCTGGGACCTGTTCCTCTCTCCCTTCCCCTCCCACCCCCTGACTTCCTCCAGCATAGACTCTGATCAGCTTCTTCCTGGAGGCTTCCACCAACAACTGTTTCCTGCCCCGAATTCCATGCTCAGGTTGCCTTATGCGTGAGCGTCGCGGTGACCCCTCACCTGTGCTGTGCCAGTCCGGGCTCCAGGGCGGAGGCTTGAGCGGGACGTGCAGACGGAAAGGTGGCGGGGAGAGTGGGGGGGGGAGGACCAGGCAAGGCTCGCGAGGCAGCGTGGAGTTGGGGTTGGAGGTGGAGTAGGGTGTTTGAGGGAGGATGGGAGCAGGCAGGGGCAGCTGTGGAGGCAAATGATAGCCCGTTTTGTCGAGAGCATCCTGAGGGGCGAAGTGGCTGCGCTGGGATGAGGGCTCCACCTGGGCTCACCCAGCCTTTGGGCTCCGAGCACAGTCACAGCGGATCAGTTTGGGGGTTCTGTTGAATGTCGGCTGCACAGAGGCAGGGCCCCTCTCCGACCTTCTCACTGAGGGTCTGGTGTCAGGACAGCGCCTGACGCTGGTATATGTAACAGGTACTGGTATATGTAACAGGTACTGGTATATGTAACAGGTACTGGTACATGTAACAGCACTGCATGAGCTCTGGAATGAATGAGTCTGCACTTGTAGGGTGACGCAGACTCACGCACAGCGCTACCTAGTGTTCTAGCTGGCGGCCACCCACGGCCATTTATTTTGGCCTCTGACCAGTGGGTAGGCAGCATGGGGCACTGCCTGCCCCTTCTCAGGGCCGGGTCCCAGACAGATCTTGGGAAGGGGGTGCACACGTGCGTGGTTGGGTCGTGGAGGCCAGCCACCCTAGGCCTGGCTTGGAAAAGTAGGGCTTTGGGTTTAGTAGGTCTGAGGGGATGGGGGCCCACGTTAGCCGGGGGCTGTTGGGGGCCACAAACTCGGGGCGCTGTCCTGCAGTCTCTCCCTCCCCAGGAACACATTCTTGTCTCCGTCTCGCCAGCTTTTTACCTTAATTTATGAGCCCGTGGAGCACCGATGAGGACACTGTGCCGCCTGCACATAGCAGGACCCCTCTGCTCCCGGGACTGGGAGGCGGCGGGCGCATCAGCCTTGGGCTTCACCAGGCGCCTGACTTATTTTCCGATTCATTATTTTTTGAAAAAAGAAAAGCTGCTTTAATGGAAGCTTTTAAAATCCAGGAGCTTTGGGTTCCCCTACTCTGTCAGGCGAAAGTGGATTCATTAAAGTTGTTTTATATAAAAAAATGCATATACTTATGAAGCTTTCAAAAATTAGATTTTTCTCTTCTAGAGGCCAAACTTGGAACATGATTTCTGCAGTGGGGTGTGCGTGTTCCCTCAGCTGAGACAGCCATTTCTAGGGGCTCCCCATGCCCACACCCCGCTTCTGTCCTGTGCTCTTGGGGACTTGGGCTTGCGTGCTCCTCCTGCGTGGCCGCCTGACTTTGGGGCGGGGGGTGTCAGTCAAGCTACAGTTTGAGAGGTTTTATGGGAAGAAAAAAGCCATCCAGTGGGAGGAATTTTGGAAGATCCCGTAAATATTGAAGATCCTGAAGGGAGAGGGCGGGGCCGAGACCTGGTCGAAAGGAGGCTTGCTGGAGGCAGGCAGGGCGCAGGGCAGAGCTGGCACCGGGGCCCACATGGCGAGTTGTGTAAGGACAGCACTAGCCTCTGCCCTTCAGCTCCAGCCGCCGTGGCTCGTGGCCTGTGGCCCGAGGCCCGTGGCCTGGTGATGGCGTCAGGGACTCTCATGGTCACTGGGAAAGGGGGCTGGCAGCCCTCTTGCCCACCAGGCCTGTCTCTCAGGCTGGGCCCTGGAGATGGGGTTGCCGCAGCGACCTCTTCTAGGTCTCCCACCCTCCAACCCAGAGTCTGACCCCACTGTCAGGCCTCTCCCAGTCTTGGGTTTGGGACTGACCCCACCCGGACTGACCCCCACAAGAATTGCCCCCCACCGGGACTGACCCCCACCCGGACTGCCCCCCACCTGGACTGACCCCACCTGGATTGACCCACCTGGACTGACCCCCACATGGACTGACCCCCATCTGGACTGACCCCACCCGGACTGACCCCCACATGGACTGACCCCCATCCGGGCTGACCCCACCTGGACTGACCCCTACAAGGACTGACCCCCACCGGGACTGCCCCCCACCCGGACTGACCCCACCCAGACTGCCCCCCCCACAGGGACTGACCCCACCCGAACTGACCCCCACATGGACTGACCCCCACCGGGACTGACCCCCACCGGGACTGACCCCACCCGGACTGACCCCCACATGGACTGACCCCCACCAGGACTGACCCCACCCGGACTGACCCCCACAAGGACTGACCCCCACCAGGACTGACCCCCACCCGGACTGACCCCACCCGGACTGACCCCCACATGGACTGACCCTCACCTGGGCTGACCCCATCCGGACTGACCCCCACAAGGACTGACCCCCACCGGGACTGACCCCCACCTGGGCTGACACCCTCCCCAGGGCTGACCCCCACCCTGGGGCTGGGCATTTGGAGTCTGTGGATGTGTCGGGTGCTCCCTGGTGGGGCCCCGGGCACGCCCTGGGAAGGCCCTGCAGGCCCAGCGGTCTCAGAAGCAGCCGCCCGCCTGGAAGGGCTGGTGAGGGAGCCGGGCTCCCTGTCTTTGTGCTTCTCTGCCTCCTCCTGCCCCTGGTGGGAATCCCAGGACACGCTCTCCTGGTCCCCCCCGCGTCCCCCGCTGGACTGGACCCACTCCCCCACCTGTCAGCACAGAGCGGCCTTTCCCAGGCACCAGAGTAGAAAGCTCATCCGTTTTCCAAGAAAGGCCGCCGAGCGAGAGGCCAAATCGAGTTAGCGGTGCCAGGAAGCCGGCCCGGGGCAGCGTGGGTTCCTGTAAGGCCCGCCCCTGAGTGACAGCTGTGTCCCCGTTTCTGGGGGGAAACCGGGGAGACGGCGCTTCCCCGCGGCCCTCACAGCAGCGTGATTGACAGGCCCGTGCGCTGCACTCACACTCACACACCCTCCCCCGCTCCTCTCACTCCGAAGCCTGTGCCTCCTGAACGAGACCAGGGGTTCCAGGCCCCCAGTGTCTCCATCGGCGGGCGCTGTGGGAGCCGGTGACAGGCTCCCGGGCCAGAGGCAACCTCCATGCCGTGTGGGCTCCAGGGAATTTGCTTTATGGGGAGGACTGGGAAGGAGCCCACGGCCCACTCTATAGCGGACACGCTCCGTGTCCATGTTGTGCGCTGTGCGCTGTGTGCGGTGCTGGGCCATCCACCACCGAGACCAATGCGGACCCACGCTCACCTGGTGGGAGGGCAGAGGTGTGTCAAGAGGGAGGAAGGCAGAATCGCAGGCCATGCCGGGCCCACAGCAAAGCCGTGCTGTCTGGGTGGGCGGGTCAGGGGCATGTCTCTGAGTGGTGACCTGGAGGATGGGTGGGAGTTAGCGGAGGTGAGGGGGAGGCAGGGACATGTCTCTGAGCGGTGACCTGGAGGATGGGTGGGAGTTAGCGGAGGTGGGGGGGAGGCAGGGACATGTCTCTGAGGGGTGACCAGGAGGATGGGTGGGAGTTAGCGGAGGTGGGGGGGAGGCAGGGACATGTGTCTGAGTGGTGACCAGGAGGATGGGTGGGAGTTAGCGGAGGTGGGGGGGAGGCAGGGACATGTGTCTGAGTGGTGACCTGGAGGATGGGTGGGAGTTAGCGGAGGTGGGGGGGAGGCAGGGACATGTCTCTGAGTGGTGACCAGGAGGATGGGTGGGAGTTAGCGGAGGTGGGGGGGAGGCAGGGGCATGTCTCTGAGCGGTGACCAGGAGGATGGGTGGGAGTTAGCGGAGGTGGGGGGGAGGCAGGGACATGTGTCTGAGTGGTGACCAGGAGGATGGGTGGGAGTTAGCGGAGGTGGGGGGGGGCAGGGACATGCTCTGAGTGGTGACCTGGAGGATGGGTGGGAGTTAGCGGAGGTGGGGGGGAGGCAGGGACATGTCTCTGAGTGGTGACCAGGAGGATGGGTGGGAGTTAGCGGAGGTGGGGGGGAGGCAGGGACATGCTCTGAGCGGTGACCAGGAGGATGGGTGGGAGTTAGCGGAGGTGGGGGGGAGGCAGGGACATGTCTCTGAGCGGTGACCAGGAGGATGGGTGGGAGTTAACGGAGGTGGGGGGGAGGCAGGCACTGGGGAGCAGGCGATTGTTCCAGGCAGGGGAGTTGCCTTGTGAAGTTGTGTCCAGAGAGAGCGTGGTGTCCAGGAAGTCCAGAAAGTGTGCGGGTAGAGCAGGAGTGAGGCTGGCCCAGGATGGGCTGGAGTGGCGGCGGGTACCGGTGGCGCGGGGCCCAGGCCACTGGGGGAGTTTACACCACGTGCCTAGGAAGCACGAGGGCCCCGAGAGGGGTGGCTGGTGCGGGAAGGCCAGGGTGCAAGGCTATGCAAGAGCTGCCTGGAGACCAAGGACTTGCTGCTACTAGTCTAGGTGCCACTCGGACCTGAGCGAGGCCATGGCTCCGGAGAGAGGTGACAGGTTCAGGAGGGTCAGAAAAGGGGTCTGCGGGGCCTGGTCATGCATCGGTCAGGGAGTGTGAGGCCCAAGCAGAGTCCAGGGCGGTGCAGGCCTTCTGTCTGGGCAATGGCTGGAGGAGATGCCACTCCCTGTGACGGGACCGTGGGAGCATGAGGAGGCAGGGGGAGGCCAGGGGCACCAGACAGGGGGCACGGGGAGGCCAGGGGCACTGGGCAGGGAGCACGGGGAGGCCAGGGGCACCGTGCAGGGAGCACGGGGAGGCCAGGGGCACCGGGCAGGGAGCCCGAGGAGGCAGGGGGAGGCCAGGGGCACTGTGCAGGGAGCACGGGGAGGCCAGGGGCACCGGGCAGGGAGCCCGAGGAGGCAGGGAGAGGCCAGGGTTACCGGGCAGCGAGCCTGAGGAGGCAGGGAGAGGCCAGGGGCACCGGGCAGTAGGGTCTGTGAGCGGAAAACTCAGGGTGGGGAGGCCCAGGAAACACAGGGTGGGGAGTAGATAGGAACTGCCAGGGGAGCCCTCGCCAGTTTGGCTCAGTGGATAGAGCACCGGCCTGTGGACTGAAGGGTCTCAGGTTTGATTCCATTCAAGGGCACATGCCTCTACCTCTACCAGTAGATGTGTTGGTCTCTATCTCTCCCCCTCCCTTCTAATCTCTAAAAGTCAATTGAAAGATAACCTTGGGTGAGGATGAAAATAAATACATAATAAAACCCTTGCTTTAAAAGAAACAAAAACTGCAGCTTCCTGAGGAAGCTGCCCAAATGGCCATGTTTGTGATGTCTAGCCTCCCTTAAAACACAAAACAAAACAGTGTCTGTAGTGTGTGTGTGGTGGGGGCATAGAGAGCCCCAAAGACCCAGCATTTAAGGGAACCCAGGCAGAACCCCCACGCAGTATCAGGAAGTGTCTGCGTTAAGGGGGACATCCACGTGCCCTCACAGGGGGAGACACCGGTGTGACCGGGAGGCGGCTGCTGGGCCCGGGGCCTGGGCTCATGGGGCTGTGTCAGGCCCAGCACCTGGGGGGCCCAGACACCCCGCCCTGGGCCTTGCTCGCCTGCCTGACTTCCTGTTGTGGCAACAACCGTGAGGCCTTCCAGCTCCTGTTTGCGACAAGCTTTGCAGTTATTCTTAAAGGGAGGCACGTGGCAGCTCAGCCTGGAGGGGACATGTCCGAGCAGCAGCCGCCTCGCACCCAGGCCCTGGCGGCGGCTGCTGAGGGTGCTGAAGGAGCAGGCTTCTTCATCTGAAAGAACTTCCTTTTGTGCTAGACTGAAGCACCGCCCACATTGGTCCCGAGAGCCAATGGGAAGCTGGGTTTGGGTAATCTATGCAAAGGCCCCTCAGCTGCCCCGCATCCATCATCCCAAGTGACAGAATTTATATCATTAATCATTGGCGGTAATAGAAAAGCCATTGGAATAGAATGTTGTCACAGGACAAATGTCTCCCAATTGCAAATAATTGTCTCAGCTTCCTGGACTGTGGGTTCAAGAAAGACTGTGGCTTCAAAACGGTACTTATCTGGCACCGGGAGGCCATGGCACCAGCCCATCTGCAGACCGCCTCTCCCGAGGACCCCAGGCCCAGGGGTGTCGCCCACGCAGGAGTGGGCAAAGGAGGGGGGCAGGTCTGCCCTGTAACCCGTTGTGTCGCCCCAGGCCACCTGTCATCCTGCCCCGGCCCCGCCTCTGGCAGCTGCAACAGCTTGGACTCCAGGTGTGGGCTGCAGGCCCCCGTTCCCCGCTCCCCCCGGCCCGGGGCCAGGGGGGACCAGCCAGGCCAGGGGGAGCGGGCGGCCGCCTTCCCATCTGGAAATGAAGTCCACAGCGTTTTCTGGCTGCGTCTTTCTGCTCCGTGACCTGAAAACACTCTGTTTTTGGAAAGTGCAGATCTGCTGACACCTTTTTCCGGAGGCTTGTTCCTCTCTGTGGCCAGACGCCCTGCCTCGGCCGGCCAGATGCTGCCGGAGGCCGGCGTGGGAAGCGAGGCGCGTGTTGCTGGGGTTTGAAGGATTTCGTTCTGTTTGGGCCTCAAGCTCTCCATCCACTCGGTGGTCTTGGAGCCCTGAGGGCCTGGCAGGAGACGTGGGCACAGAAGCAGAGCAGGCCGAGCCTGAGGTTTGCAGGGGCCTGTTGGGGATCAACCGCGCGTGACCGACCATGCGTGTTATACCCCAGCCAGGAGTCTTTGCTGACGGGCCAGGGCAGGGCTTGTGGAGCGTGCTCAGCGGGGGAAGTTCATGCATCACGGCCTCTGGGCTGTGGAGGTGACCGAGACCGCTGACCAGGCTGTCCCTGACATTGGGCGGCACAGACTGGTCACATTTAAAAAAACTTCTAATTTGATTAAGTGAGGCCATTAAAAGCCAGTTAGCAGCTACTGTGTCGTCATTTCATAAACGGAAGAATATTTAACACCAACAATATGAGGGACATCATTTCAAGATCAAGGATATTGTTTCAGATGGGATAAGTTTAGCTTTAGGAAGAATTTTTCCCATTGTGCTTGCTTCTGTTTCGGTTTTTCCTTCTCATTTCTTAAAAGGCTGGCAAGAATCTGTTCCTGGTGCCCAGTGCCCTCATTTCGGCCGAGCAGAGGGAGGGAAGGGCACAGGCGGGGCCCCCACCCAGGCCCAGTTATTTCTGGCTGCAGAGCAAATCACCCAGATGAGCAAAATCACTTACTAGCACTTCTGGTCCGAGGGCTGCCTGGGCTTGGGTCTCAGGGACGACAGGCCTTGGTGGCCGGGCCGAGCCATGGAGGGGCCGCTCCCTCCTTGTCCGGGGAGAGGCACACCGCTGGGGGCAGAGCCGGTGGCTCCTCAGCCTCGTCCCTCTGTGTGGTCTCCATGCGCTCAGATTAGGCTCCTCAATGTCTGGAGGTGCCTGTCCCGAGAGCTGAGGGGGACTGTGCTGCCTTTAGGGGCCCGAAGTGTGACTTCTGCATCATCATTCAAGGGGAGAGGACATAGACTCCGCCCCCCACCCCCATGGGAGGGCACGGAGGGGTTTGTAGATGAGTTTTAAACCCCTCACCGGCTACCAAGCCCCCCGGAGAGTCAGGCTGTAATCTGGGGTGCTGGCCCCCCACCCCCACGCGTTCCCGCAGAGTCTGGTGGAGGATGGAGGAGGTGGCTGTCTGGCGAAGGTCCCTGCTTGCACATCTATGAAGTAATAAATTTCATGGGTAAGGTAGAGTCCGTCAAATAAGTATCAATTAAGCTCTTTTATAATCATAACGGAGATGATGAATTAAAGTCAGCAGAGAGGAAAAAGCAGTGACAGAACAGGCGACAGGAGTCGGTGTGACTGCAGAGTGCCCGGCTCGTAATCGCCCTCCGGAGCGCCCGCTGTCAGCCTGTGGAGCGCCCACCGTATGCAAAGCCTGGGGTAGTCCCGTGGGGCCCGTGTATGTAGAGGTGAGGGGGCACCAACCTGCGCTTCCGCATATCCATGATAGACTGGGGTGCCTCCGTGTCACCCCAGGACAGAGTGTGGGGAGGGGGAGGACTGCCCTTTCTATCCCCCTGCGTGGTGGGGGAGCGGGCTGGCTGGCTTCTGGTTCCCAGACAGGCGCTCTGGCTTCCTCTGTTGAAGGAGATTTGATGTCAGCGTCCCGTGGCTGAGGAGGACCAGCAGGCCGTCCACAGCCACACGGCCGACCCTGCGGGTTGGGCAGCCCTCGGGGCTCCGTCCCTGGCCCAGCCTGTTCAAGGTCCCATGTGTGAGATGGAGGCCGGTGGATGGGGCAGGGAAGCAGGTTTCGAGCCACTGGGAAGGGTCATGCGTGAGAAGTGGGCAGCCACGCAGTTGCCTGGTGGTGGTGAGCTGGCTGGGGGCAGGGAGCAGGGCGGAGGTCCTGGCAGCCACTGGGGTCCCAGTTACTGAAACCCAGGCGCCTTCCGCCTCCGTCTGGCCCAGCGTCCTGCCTCCTCCGGGCCCCCGGGCCCCCAGCTGCCAGCAGCTTCTCTCCTGCGCTGGCTGTGCTTCCAGGAGAGCCTGGTGTCCCTGCCTGCGCCCCCCTGGCTGTGGTGGCTCTGCCCTCCTCGGTGACACCTGCAGACCTTAATGCTTTGACATGTCAGCGGGCTGGGTTGGGGCGATAATTGTTTACACCACCGCTCTTGCCAAAGGGGAGGGGAGACAGTTCCCCAAGACATAGATCCACCAGAAACAAGGACCCCCCAAGGCTGGCAGGCAGGGGGCGGGTATGGTCACCCCGAGTCAAAGCGGTAACAGCTCAGCCAGGCCTGGCCACAAGGTCACTGAGCCACCCTTCGGGCCGGGGTGTGAATAGTGAGCTTTCGTCTAGCTGGGGAGCCGGGGGCAGAGCCCAGGAGCGGGGGAAAGCCAGCCGCCGGGCCGGGCCGGGGAGGGCAGGTCGGCAAAGCCGGCTGGGCCAAGTGGCCTTAGAGCAGCGACTGCCCCTTCCTGAGCAGGACACCGGCTCCGCAGGGTCACCTCCTTGGCGGCCGCTCCTCCTCCGCCCGCGCTCCAGCTGCGGCTCTCCTCCGCGGCGGGGAGGAGGAAGTGTATATGTAGACTCCTCTGCACTTGCCGTGGTAACAGCCGCTTTATTCCTGGTGAAGAATGAGGAAAGTGGGTCAGCGGTATTTACTAAGGAGCGGCTCCAGGCCTTGCTGGGCTATTTATAAACTTAAACATGCGAGCGAGTTTTTACATCTCATTGGCCAGAGCGCCGCGAACCCCCTCTTACTACGCGGCCCAGCCTGCGGATCCCCAGGAGTCGGGCAGAGAACCTGCAAAGAGCGATTTTGATGGACTCGAGCAGCTCAGGCTGCCTCCTGGGCTGCCTCCTCTGGGGTTTTCCTTCCATGACATCGTCTAGCTTCCGTGTGTGTGTGTGTGTGGGGGGGGGGGGGCGGGGGCCATGCAGCCCCTCGTGGCCGCAGGTGCGAGGGAAGGCGGCGGAGCCTGGGGACTGGGGGAGGCTATTTCGGAACCTGCCCTTGTGTTCCTCAGTGGACCGGCCACGAGGCTGCTCCGAGGCGGGTTCTGAGGGCTCGGCCGGCTCCCTGTCCCCCATCCCCCGCCTCTGATGCTCCTGTGTCATGGGGTCACATGTTCACTCACCTCGCACCCCGTGCGCAGAGAAAGTGCAGCTCGTCCTTCTCTCCAAGGGGCCTGACCCCCTTTCCAGAGAGCAGGGCTGGGCCCTGGATTTTAGGTCCAGCCGGCGAGCTTAACCAGATGGTCCCCAGCAGCCCCGGAGGTAGCCCCGTCTCTGCCTGGCTGCTTGGGGTCCATGTTCATCTTCCTGAGGGCCCTGCTCCTGGGGTCTGGGCGTGTCCTTGTGACCTGGTGGTGGCTGAGGGAGAGGGTCCCTGTGTTGGTGACCCCTTGGGGCCGTCCTGGGTGCCTGCTGCAGAGGCCGGGCTGTGAGCCCAGCAGCCAGTGGCCCCCTCTGAACGTTGGGAGGCGTTCCGCACCGATGGACCCGGCCCATTGTGCTCTCAGGACCCCAAGGCCCCTTCTGGAGAGGCCTCTCCGTCCTGACCTCCTGACCTCCTGACCGAGGGCTCAGCCTGTCCGGCTCCTCCCCAAGCCCAGGCCACAGGCCTGGGGCTCTCATCCACCGCCCCGCTTCCAGAACGTGTCCACCAGGGGGCAATGTTTGGGTAAGAGTGAGGCTCCTCCCCTCACCCGCTGAATGAGGGGGGACCTCACTTCTCCCGGCCCCCACCTCCCACGGGTGTCACGTGGATAGAAAGTAACAATAATCATAGCAGTGACAGCCTCCCTTAGCGATCCCTTCCTCTACTCCAAGCGGTGTCTGTGCCCTCGCCTGTGTGAGCTGATTTCATTTTCAGAGGGTTGTTGGGTGAAACTGTTCAGAGTGTCCTCAGGAGAGTGCCTGGAAGTCCCGGGTGGCGCTCCCACGAGGCCTGAGCCACGGTCACTCACTGTCTCATCCACCTGTGCCCAGTGGGAGCGGCCTTGGGCCGAGATTCCCCCAGACAAGTTCCCCAACTTTCTCGGTTCTCGGCACCCCAAGTGCCCCTGTGATTTTTTTGTGTGACATTCCAAAGCCCAACGAAATACCTAATAGTTTTGTTTATTAAGTAGTTAGATCCAAACACCTTCATAAATATCTGAGTCCTAACAACCTAATAGCTGTTGAAAATACAGCACACATAATTTTTTATTTCCTTCTTAAATAACCAGATTACTTCCTAATGGGATATGTGTGCCCATCAGGCAGGGGCAGCTTTTCAAACCCAGGAATCGGGTGGGGAATCCTCACTGGGCTTCGCGGGCTGCTTGCTTTAGTCTCGGTAACCACGGCTCACCCCGGCGACGAGGACTCGTGTCCTGGAAGGGTGTGGCTGCCCTCCGGTGAGACTGTAAACCACCCCGGCCAGCAGTCCAGCTGCGTCTGACGGTGTCGGCGGACATCCAGGCGGCGCGTTTCCCTCGCTAAGTCAAACACTGCAGGTCTCGTGTGTTTCTGAAGCTCCCGGGGTGCCTTGGCGCACAGTTTGGGAACTGTGTTCCTTAAGCCTTGTGGCTTTCCGCTGGCCACCCAGGAGGCAGCTCATTCGCCCTCAGGGTCTCAGACTCCTACATGAGTCTTGGGGTGGGGTTCGTGGGACAGATGACAGGGACCCTGTGTCCCACCTTCTTTCTGTCTCAGCCCCTCACCTCCGCAGTGTCTGGGCAGAGAGGTCTGTGTCCACGCTCCCCTCCCTGGGCATCCTGGTCTGCCTGGGGCTCCAGTCTCGGGGTCCCATCAGGGGTGGAAGGCCCGCCTCCACAGTCCCGGAAGAGGCCGTGACCCGACTGTCCCGGTGCCGGTTCAGAACACCCTGTCTCAGCAGCGTGCTTTCTGGTCTGCGCGCTGCTGACACCAACAGATCCGCGCCAGCCACTCAGGGTTGGGAGGGCCCTTTGCTGCTTTGGTGGTGGTGGTGGTGGTGGGGGGTGCTGGGGGGAGGGACTCCCGCCCAGAAGTACTGACCCCATTGCTTCCACAGGCAGGGAGCTCCCAAACCATTAGATTGACAAGCCAGGGGGTCTGGGAAGGGCTTGAAACTGCTGTGCCCAGGGTGTAAGAGGGAAGCAGGTGCCCGCACCTCCTGTCTGCAGGTAAGGCGAACCGTAAACCAGGTGGGCAGGGTTGTGCCCTGTGAAACCGGGCTGCACCCCACGGCCTTTGCTTCTGCCGCTCTGGCTCTCACACAGCCCCTGCTCTTCACTGTCACTCCCGTCGGCCTCCCCCATCGTAACTCTCCCCCAGGGAACCTCCACTGCGGCCTTCTCCCCTGGGAAGGGACCTCTGGCTGCTCTGGCCGCCTTGCTCCCAGATGGGCCCTTCCAGGGTTCTGGCTGCCTGCACTGCTCTTGCCCCTCAGCGGCCCTCTCTCCGCTCCAAGATCTCAGCCAGCTCCTGCTCCCCTCAGGCCCTTTGCACTGCCACCTCCTCCCCCCTCCCTCCCCCCCCCACCCCCGAACCCTGTCTTAGTTGTTCCCGTGGTTGGACCCGCTCATTTCCCAGGTCTCCATTCCTTTCTTTCTCTCTCGCGCTCTTTCTTTTTTTTAAAAAAATATTTTTATTGATTTCAGAGAGAAAGGGAGAGGGAGGGAGAGAGAAACATTAATGACGAGGGAGAATCATTGATCAGCTGCCTCCTGCACCCCCCCCCCCCCCCCTCAGTGGGGATGAAGCCTGCAGCCCGGGCCTGTGCACTAAGTGGGAATTGAACCCTGACCTCCTGGTTCATAAGCGGACACTCGACCACTGAGCCACACGGCCAGGAAGTGCCACTCTTAAAGGGCCCCCGTGAGCACTGTGTCCAAAGAAAGCGCCCAGCTCCCCATGGCTCCTCACGTCCTTTGAACTTGAGCTTCACCCCGGCGGAGACCACACCCGCGGCTTTGGTGTTTCCCAGGCCCCTGCCCTCCGTCGCACCCGGTGAATGTGCCCCGAGGAGAGAGCTTTCACAGGGCAGCGGCTTTTTTAAATAGAAGGAACTCGAGGGGTCACCAACTTTTAATTTTGCCAAGTAAGATTTAGAGACATTCCAGCAACCATACATCATCAGCGTTTCATGGAAGGAAAGTTGGAAGGACACATCTCAGAATAAAGGACAGCTCCCTAAATGGAATCAATGCCGCTTTATCGAAATGTGCTGCGCTGTCCTTTTCTCCTCTCGCGGGGGGACGGATGGAAACCCTCACGAAACGACACGAGGCTGCCAGTCGGTGCCCCCTCGTTCCCGAGCCACTGGTCCCCTCCTGTGGGGAGCCGCGGTCGAGACCCAGGCTGCCCCTGCCCAGGCCGCTCCTCTGCTCCATGCTCCGTGGGTCCCCGGATACACCCGGATACACCCGGATCTGCTCCCAGCCTGCAGGACTGGCTTCCTCCCCTGGCTTCTTGGTAACTTGTCACCATTTGTCTGCGCGTGGGTCTCCCTGGCAGAGGACGAGTTCTGGGGGCAGGACCAAGGCCCCCCTCTCCCCACCGCAGCCCAGCGTGGCCCTCACTGTGTGCTTGCCTGCCTAACCTGCTGCTCGTGCCCATCTCTGAGCACGTGGCAGGGACCAACCTCAAGCCACAGCTCCCGGGTGCGTGGCACGGGGCTTTCTCTCTCCTCCGGTGGCTGAATTTAGTTTCTGTTTCAGCCCTTCACTCCCCAGGCCACAGAAACATAATGGCACTTATTTCTGGGGTTTCTCAGTTGACGTGAAGCCTCCCCACTGCCCCGCGGGGTCCGTTGTTGTGTGAGGACACAAGTGACATGATACATTGCACATATTTAAAACACACATGGCCTGGCCGGTGTGGCTCAGTGGTTGAGCGTCTACCCATGACCCAGGAGGTCACCAGTTTGATTCCCTGTCAGGGCACACGCCTGGGTTGCCAGCTCGATCCCCTACCCCTGGTGGGAGCGTGCAGCAGGCAGCTGATCGATGATTCTCTCTCTCACTGGTGTTTCTCTCTATCCCTCTCCCTCCCTCTCTCTCTCAAATCAATAAAAAATAAAATAATAAAACCTACACCTGGATGGGTTTTGGCAACACCATCACCAAATCAAGAGAATAAACATATCCCTCCTCGCAAACCCACGAGTGTCCCCAAGTCCCTTGGTCATTCCTGCTCCAGGCCCTCCGACCTCCCTCCCCAGGCAGCCGCTGTCCTGCTTTCTGTAACATTTCTGGAGTTTTACGTAAATGGAATCACGCAGCCTGCCCTCCTCTTTCGCCTGCCTGTTCTCACTCGGCGCGGTTATTTTGCGACTCATCCACGCTGCGCCGGCCAGTTCCTGTCGTCTCCTCACTGGGTATGTCCACCGTGTGGGTCCGAGGCAGCTTGTCCACTCCCCGCGGATGCATGTTCCAGTTGTTTCCGTCTGTGGCTGTTGCAGAGAGGGCTCCTGGGCGCAGCTGTGTCCCCGTGTGCGCGGACACGGGCTTCCCCTTCTCCGGGGCCAGCACCTGGGAGCGCACAGCTGATTGTGTGGGAACTGGCCCTGCTTTCTTTGTCTTTCTTTTTAATTTAAATCTTTATTGTTGAAAGTATTACATAGGTCCTCCTTTCCCCCATGAACCTCTTCCAGCCGCTCCATCCCCAGCCCCCGGCCCTCACCGCCCCATTGTCTGTGTCCACGGGTTCTGCATCTATGTACACAGGTCACTGGTTGATCTCTTCCCTCCCTCCTCCCCTGCTTCCCTCTGAGGTTGAACAGTCTGTTCATGCTTCTATGTCTCTGGGTCTATTTTTTGATCATCAGTTTATTTTGTTCATTAGATTCCACATATGAGTGAGATCATGTGATATTTATCTTTCTCCAACTGGCTTATTTCACTCAGCATAATAATCTCCAGGCCCATCCATGCTGTTGCAAACGGGAAGAGTTCTTTCTTTCTTATCGCCGCATAGTATTCCATGGTGTAAGTGTACCATAATTTTTTATTTTTTATCTGCTCATTGGCTGACGTGGCCCTGCTTTCCACCGAGGAGCGGTGCGCCGGTCTCCCTTCCCACCAGCAGCACGGAGTTCCGCTCCTCCGCGTCCTGCCAGCCCTCCGCAGGGCCATCCTTTAGACTCTGGCCATCCTGACAGGCGTCAGAACTAGTTTCCTAGTCGCTAATGAGGTTCACGCACTTATTTGCCACCCCTACAGCCCCCGGGTGAGTGTCCGTCAGACCTGGGGCTGGTTCTGCCCGAGTCTGAGAGTTTGTGCGCTCTATCGGCTCTTCAGTGGGAACGCGCCTCACAGAGATTCCTTCCCAGCGGTGGCGTCTCCTTCCTTCTCTTCGCAGCGCCGTCCCAAGAGCAGAGTTCATTCTAATGAAGCCCAGGTGACCCATCTCTTCTGCTTTTATGGAACTTGACTTTGGTGTCGTGTCTAAGCGACCTTGGCCTAGCCCCCGGTCACAGATCTTCTCCCTGCGTCCCACAGCTTTTCAGCTGGCTGGCGTCCAGTCCGAGTTCATTTCGGATGCGGGAGGCTCCCTTCTTGCCGCCTGGGGACGTGCTTATTCCAGCAGCCTCCGTAGAGAAGCCTGCCCTTCCCCCCCAGCATGAACCACCTCCTGCAGTTTGAGAAGGAGGCCTTTGTCCCCGGGGACCAGGGCCTCTACTGGGCTCTGCCCTGTGTCGTGGGGCCGGTGCCACCCTGTCGCGGCTGCTGCAGCTCCGTGTGTCCCTCCCCAGCCTCGCTCTCCTTTGTGGCTCTGCTGCTCAGGCCCTTTGCGTTGCCATGGGTTTCAGAATGGGCTCCTGTGTTGAAGCAGAGGCTGCTGGGAGCCGATGGGGATCGAGCCCCACATCGTGGGCCTTTCTGAGTTCTCAGCTCTCTGAGGGAGCGTCTGGGTGGGAAGGCGCTGCGTCCGTGAGAGGAGAGGGCTGGTGTTTATAAGGCGCTCCGGGACGCTGGGCCTTGGCTGAGGGGCTGGGGTCCTCGCTGAGGATGCAGACCTGGCAGATCCCAGCCGCCTGTGGAGGTGCCGGTCCTGGGCCCAGGTTGGGAAAGTGCAGGTGGAGGCTCCTTTCATCTGCCCGTGTCACTCGCCTTAGGCTTAGTGCTTGAGGTTCCACAGGTGTGAACGTATGCCCACCCTTTGTGGAGCCTCAGGTGACCCTCTGAATGTTCTAGAATAGTGGTCAGCAAACTGCGGCTCGCGAGCCACTTGGGGCTCTTTGGCCCCTTGAGTGTGGCTCTTCCACAAAATACCATGTGCGGGCGCGCCTGTACGGTGCGATTGAAACTTCGTGGCCCATGCGCAGAAGTTGGTATTTTATGGAAGAGCCACACTCAAGGGGCCAAAGAGCCGCATGTGGCTCGCGAGCCGCAGTTTGCTGGCCACTGTTCTAGAACATTCAGACTTGCTAGTGTGGTCTGTCTGGGCTGGCCACGTGTCTCTGTATTCCTGGTCACAGGTGAGCTGTGGAACTCCTCACCGCCTTCCAGGCGGGTCTGGCAGCTGCAGGAGCCTCCTGAGCCCGGGCAGTGCCCTCACTTCCCCGCTTCCCCAGCCCTGCTCTTGCGTGAAGGTTCTGCAGGAGACAGGCAGGTGCAGGGGTCAGGCAGGTGCAGGGGACAGGCAGGTGCAGGGGACAGGCAGGTGCAGGGGACAGGCAGGTGCAGGGGACACGCAGGCGCAGGGGACACGCAGGCGCAGGGGACGGGCAGGCGCAGGGGACGGGCAGGCGCAGGGGACGGGCAGGCGCAGGGGACGGGCAGGCGCAGGGGACACGCAGGCGCAGGGGACAGGCAGGCGCAGGGGACAGGCAGGCGCAGGGGACACGCAGGCGCAGGGGACGGGCAGGCGCAGGGGACAGGCAGGTGCAGGGGACACGCAGGCGCAGGGGACGGGCAGGTGCAGGGGACGGGCAGGTGCAGGGGACACGCAGGTGCAGGGGACGGGCAGGTGCAGGGGACGGGCAGGTGCAGGGGACACGCAGGTGCAGGGGACGGGCAGGTGCAGGGGACAAGCAGGTGCAGGGGACACGCAGATGCAGGGGAAGGCGGGCCCCGAGGAAACGCTGACATGCGTTCAGTGGGCTTCCCCAGGGCCACCCCCTCGAGGCTGCCCCTGGGGAGAAGGCGCCCTTAAACTGTCAAAATAAAGAGTCAACCAAACTGCTTAGGCCAGCGGAGCGCACTCAGCTCAGGCGACAGGCCGCCGAGGCAGGGGCTGTCCCTGCGATGGGTTACGCGGACAAAGAGGCTGTCGGGGAATGTAAGGAACGGAGGAAAAGTGTTAAAATCCTGGAAGCTACCTGGTCAATAATACATTAACTTTGGGATTCATAAAAAGAAATCGTGGTGAAAATCTCCCCAAATAAGTTTTTATTCCGGAATCTGATGACAGCTCCCGGGAGCTCTGGCGGTCGGGGTGAGTGTTCTGAAATACAGCCCGAGGCGCAGACAGTGTCCGACGAGGAAGTATTATGAAACCCATCAGCGGGGCTCCCCGCGTGGCAGTTGGGAGGTAAAGCCTTTCTCCTCTGCAAGGCCAAGTGGCTCTAATTCCTCCCGGGAGACCGCCGTGGAGTGCTCGCCGCCCGCGGACGGGGGCCGTGCGGGCTTTCGCCCTGGCACCTGCAGCAGCAGAGTGACGGATGAGGAAAATATATTTAATTATCATTCCGTGCCACGCCACTGTCTGCTCCGCCGCAGGCTGCAGCTGCTGGCGCACGCGTCCTCCTGCCGGCAATGTGCTGATCTCCGCGAAGGCTGCTCTCTGCTCAGATTGACTCGTGGAGGCCGGGCCGGCCGGCCTGCAGCCCACGCACCCATGTGCCGTGCCCGCTCCAATCGTCTGATCCGCCCCCTTCAGATCAGCGCTGGGATTGGGCTTTTGTAAAGAACACATTTGCACGAAGCAAACTTCTCCGTGGTCTTCCTGCCCCGAAATGAATGCTCTTCCTTCCCTGGCCGTACAGTGGCAGCTGATGGTGGAGGTTTCGGCCGGGAGCCTGGGGGCCATGTAGCTTGCATCTCAGAGGAGAGGAACCCCAGAGCCCCTAGCTGGACCCTCTCCTTCCCCATCATTTATATATCACATCATCACCATCCCCACAGAGGCGGGAGGGCAGGCTCGGGGGCTCGGAGAGGAGGAGGTCTGGGACTGGAGCCCTTGTCCTTGTGGCTGTGAGAGGACCAGGGACTGGGGTGCTGAGCCTGAGCCTAGAGGATGACTCCACAGAATTGCCCTCCTGTTTGCCTTTTGTCAGAACCTTCTGGAAAAGGAAACCCTGGGCACACACCCGCCTTGGGTGGAGAGCATCAGATTTCGTGGAAAGAAGGGCTCTGGCTGGCTGTAGGGAGGCGGTGCCATCAGCCCACACCCAAGGCGGTGTCGTTCCCGACAGAGGCGGCCCAGATAATAGGCAGCGCCTAATGTGCAATTTCCCTGCCGTGTCTCTTCTTATCAAGAGAAGCCACTCGATGTTTTGTGTTCGGTGGGATTTAGTACAAAGTGATGGAATTTCCACCGAAAGTAAATTACAATACGGCAGCTGGCTGAGCAGTGGGCTGCAGGGAGGGCTGATGCTGAGTGTTCCTGACGGGCCTGCGTGGCCGTGGCCGGCGGCCGAGGCGATGCCTGGGGATGGGGCGGGAGCGGGATGAGGTTTCTGTGAATGTGAGCGGCACCGGGAGGGGCTCGTTTCCTCTGACCTTCTCTTTGATGAATAAGGATGCGAGATTGCATCTGCTGAGCCTGCAGACCGGAGGCTGGGGGAGGAAGCAGAGCTCTGGCTTATGGATTTGGGCTGTGAGCAGGGCGCTTAGCCACAGACCTTTCCATGTATTGATCAGATTTTGCCTGTAAACTGGAGAGAGTCCATCCTTATTACTTCCACCATCATCCCATCATTTCTGTCACCATCCCCATCATCCCCATCATCCCCATCACCTCCATCCCCTCCACACCATCATCATCACCACCATCACCATCATCACTATCACCCCATCATCACCATCCCCATCTTACCATCCCCACCATTATCACCATCATCACCATCACCATCATCATCCCACTATCACCATCATCACCATCATCACCATCACCACCATAATCCCCATCATCCCCATCCTCATCATCCCCACCATCACTACCATCATCACCATCACCACCATAATCCCCATCATCCCCATCTTCATCATCCCATCACCATCATCATCATCACCATCATCTCTATCCCCATCATCCCCATCATCACCACTGCCACATCACCATCACTGTCATCACCATCACCATCATTGCTCACCATCATCCCCATCCCCATCCCTATCATCATCACTATCACCACTTGTTAAGGACCAGGCTAATTTTTTTAAATTCATCATCTTTAATCACATGAGCCAGATATTATTCTTTTTATTTTACAGATGAGAAAACTAAGGTTGAAGTAAGTGACAGGAGTAAGACTGGAAGCCAGGTCCTGGAGCCTGCCCTCTTGATCACATCTTTCCATTTAGGCAATTTATATATTCATCATTATCATCACCATCACATCACCATCACCATCAACATCATTATCACACCATCAACATCCTCCTCCTCCTCCTCCTCCTCCTCATCATCATCATCATCATCATCATCACTTATTAAGGACCAGGATAAGTCTTTTAAATTCATCATCTTCTTTAATCACATGAGCCAGATATCATTCTGTTTATTTTACAGATGAGGAAACTGAGGTTGAGTTAAGGGACAGGGGTAAGACTGGAAGCCAGGTCCTGGAGCCCGCTCTCTTGATCACATTTTCCCATTAAGGAAGTGTAAATATACATCCATATTTAATTTTATAGGATGAAGGAAGGAAAGAGAAAGCCAACTCTGCTCTTTTCAAGAAAAGTTTGAGGATGTCAACAATTTTGAGCTTAAAGACTGACACTTGCAGATTTCTGCTCCCATGTGGCTGACAACCCCTAAGCCAGCGGTTCTCAACCTGTGGGTCGCGACCCCTTTGGCAGTCGAATGACCCTTCTTTCACAGGGATTGCCTAAGACCATCCTGCATATCAGATATTTACATTATGATTCATACCAGTAGCAAAGTTACAGTTATGAAGTAGCAATGAAAATAATTTTATGGTTGGGGGTCACAACATGGGGAACTGTATTGAAACGGCCAGGAGGTTGAGAACTACTGCCCTAAGCTCTGGGGACTAGGGCACCTGAGAGAAGGCTGGCTTGGGGCGGGGGGGGGGGGGTGGGGGGGTGGGGGGGGCGGGGCGGGCAGAGCTGTGAGGGGACAGAGGAGGTGCTGTGAGATCCTGGCCTCAGGAACTTGGAGTCACAGCCGCTAGTGGGGAGCCGAGGGGGCGGAGCCACTCTGGCTGCTGGAGAGGGGCAGGATGGGACGGGTCTCTTGGAGGCGTGGCCGGCAGGCCTTGGGCACAGACACAGCCTGAGTGGTCACCGCCGTCCCTCACAGACAGCGTGGCCCTGCTCTGCTGTTTGTTGGTCCTGGTGGTGTCCAGGGGCCCGCACTCTGATCCCACTCTGTCCTGGCCGTAAGGCCTCCAGGAGGCCTGGCTCTGGGGTTTCTGGCCTGTCCTGAGCCCTCTGGCATCCAGTGGTCCCTGGGGGCTGTGGGTTTGAGGCTGGCCTGCACTGGGACTGTGACGTCATGGCTGAGCTTCCCGGACACACGACAGAGCTGCCGAGCATGGAGGACATGCTGCCTTCGCCTCTGCTACCCACCTCTCCATACGGATCTCGGGGTTCACGCCAGCTCCCCATGGAGTCCTGACTATCCGAGGCTCTCAGAGAATAGCTTTCAGCACAGACGTGTTACGTGTCTGCTGTAGACCAGGTGTGGGAAACCCAGGGACGGTGATGGCTCGGCCTGTCCCCATGTCCCCATGGGTCATTACTAGGCCTGGGGCCATTGGGACTTGAGGCGTAGCCAGAGGAGCAGGCGTCTCCCCGTGGGCCCATGGAAGGCCTAGGAGAAGGACCCGGCAGGACTGGCCCATCAGGGTAACTCCAGGCAAGAACTGAGAGCGAGTTTATTTCCGAGCGAGGCCAATGACTTTCCTGTCCACATTGATTTTATTAAGCATTTTATGTATTATTCCAAAGCCACAGAGGACGCAGACAGTTAGAACACATAATGGGTTGTGTGTTTTGTAATTATCATATGGCCTGTGTCCAGAAAGTAGAAAAGCAAATAAACACGATTGCTTTCCAATAGCAGGGAATCGCCATGGTGATGTGTGGACGGGCGGGAGCCCAGCACCGCCCAGTCCGCCTCAGGACCAGAGCCGCCCATCGTGCAGGAAGGCGGTGCCGGGAGTGGCCTCCTGGCCCTGGTCTGGGGGTGCGGGGCTTCTGCGCAGCCCCTCCTAATGGCGCGTCCCTCCCTCAGGCCCGGGACCCTTTGTTTTCCTTCACTGACACGTCCCTCAGGTCCCTCAGGTCCCTGTGGTGTCAGGTCCCCTCGGGGAGCTTTCCTTTCCTGCCCGAACCCAAGCCGGCCTGGTCCTCGCCCAGTGCAGGCTGCTCTCCTCCCGGCGGCGTTTCCTCTCCCGCTTCCAGGGCAGCGCGACCTCCCGCCCTCCCAGCGCCTCTCGCAGCTGGAAGGGCGCACAGCACGTGGCGGCGGCATGCTGCGACATTGACCGGACGCACGAACGAGTGAATGAATGGTCCTCCCTGGACTGTGAGCTCCGCCTCGGCCACGTGGCCAGCGCTGTGCACCCCGGGGCCTAGAACGGTCCCACCCGGAGGCTGGTGCGGGGGCCCTGCCGGGGCCGGGCTGGGCCGGGCCTGCGGATCCTTCAGCGTGAAGAGGAGACGGGCCTTGGGGGAGCCAGGAGTCCAAAATGAGTTACCATCCTGAAAGGCTGTAGAATCGGGCTTGCTGGTGTGACATGGGTCATGTCGGGGGAGAGGGCCAGGGCAGGTGTCCACTCTGCAGGCGTCACCATCACTTTGTCTCCTTCACCCCCCATTTCTTCCCATGCGAGGCCCGCCTGCTCCAGGTGTGCGGGGCGTGCTGGTCACGTTTTCCTGCGGAGGAGCCCGCACGGCCAGCTCGCCCTTCCTGTCTGTATCGCCGCTTCTTGGGTTCCATCCCCCCGGGGGCTCACCACGGCAGGGCTCCCAGCAGCAACCCTGAATCTGCTTCAGGTGTCCACGGCCTCTGGGCACCACGATGCCCTGCAGCGCAGGTGCCATCGGGAGGCGGTGGCCTGGGAGAAGGATGCCCGGCACCCCCAGGTCTTGGCTTGTGAGGGTCCCAGCTCCCAGCAGCTTGTCCCGGGCCCGAGTCCCTCAGGGCTCAGACGCTGGTGTGTCCATTCATGACCCAGAGGCACAGGGCCATGCTGCCTTCCCCTGTTTCCCTAGAAACTGACCCCTGGCATGGATTTGGGGCCAGTGGTCTGTCTGGGAGGCGGCCCAGCAGGGGTCTGTGAGCAGTTCGCCCTGTGGGCTCAGAGCCGGAAGGAGCACACCGCAGGGCGGTCCGCTGGGTGGGGCGGCTGAGCCGGGCACCATCCACTTGCTCCTGCCTGTCCCAGGCTGAGGCCATCCTGGGTGAGAGTGGCCCCGCAGCTCTGAGCAGACCTGTAGACCGACAGCCTGGCTGAGAGCCGTGGTCAGTGCTCAGATGGTGCCCAGGTGACCCCTGGACCGGGGAGGCATACGAGTGGGCCAGTCCTCGCTGTAACCTCGTCCAGCCAGCCAGTGCCCGGATGGGCCAGAAGCCAGGTGTGGCCACTCGGGCAAGGCCACTCGGGGCAGGATCAGGGCTTCCCCCAGGACACCTGCAGGAGAGGCGGGAGGCTCGGGTCCCGGCAAATTCAGCCACCAGAGGACGAGAGGAATCGGGCCGGGATGGGGCTGAGGCTGCTGGCCTGGCTGGGGCTGGGCGGCCAGCGGTGCATTGGGCTGAGCTGCCTTCTGGGGGAGCCTTGCCCAGTGGGGTTCAGCGCCAGGGCCTGTCCTCTCATCACTCCGTGGGCTACACACATGCCTGCCTTATGCCCTGATTCTCTTTCACCTTTTAAAGCCCCATTTTACAAATGGTTTTCTGCATACTCCGAGTGCTGCTCACAGCGCTCACACCGTGGCATAGCTGGCCACACAAGGCACCCTGTTCAGAATTTTTAATCAACTGTGGCAAGTTGCCCAGCCATTTAAATAAAAAGTATATAGTGAATTTAGTATGTTTAATACTACAGTGACATTCGCCTTATATGTGTACTTAGCAATTTCAAGCAGTGTGACAATTTTATGAAACATTCCTTTTCATGTGGCTGGTGGATAAACCCTGGAATTGAAATCCTGGGGTCTTTGTGTAGCCAGCAGAGGAGGGGGTGAGCTCGGAAGGAAGGCTGCCCCCTGCAGGCCAGGCCGCTCCTGTCCCCAGAGGCCCAACAGCCTGGGCTGCCCTTCCCCCAGTGCTTCCAGTGTGCCCAGTCATTACCAGGCTGCACTGGGCAGGGCCTGTGTGTGTTGGTAGGTGGGACCCCAATTCCGTGTTGCCCAGGGGCCGGATCTTGCACCTGGGCAGCCTGCTCTGTGTGGGACCATGTTGATGCAAGGGGACCTAGCCCTTCATTACATGATTGAACTTGTCCATGGCAAGTGTATAAAATGCTATTGGTTTTCATATGTTGATCAGGTATCCTGCATCCTTGCTGAACTTATTCTGATAGTTTTCTTGTTTTGTGTGTATGTGGATTCCTTGGGATCCTCTCTATATAAGATCATCTCATCTGCGAGTAAAGATAGTTTTACTTTTTCCTTTCCAATATGGAAGCCTTGTGTTTTATTTATTTAATTTAATTCAATTCTATTTTCTTACCTTATTGCCCTGGCTAGGACTTCAAGTACAACGTTGAATGGAAGGAATAAATGATTTAATTAATCCTTACGTTATTTCACTAGAGTAATCGATCTTTATTCCCATTTGACAGGCACGCACACTGAGGCTTAGAGAAGTTAAGTTGTTTGAGGACACACAGCTGATAAGGGACAGAGCTGGGGGGCCCGCCCAGAACTTCAGTTCACTTGTTAGGGTCCTTCTCCCTGAGTGGTGCCATCTCTGTCTGTGGTGAGACTTGGCAGAGAGACCAAGGCCAGCCTGGCCAAGGACATTCAGAAGGTTTAAGGACAAGTTCTGAAAGTCTCGCTAGCAGCTCTAAGCTCCCTCTGTGTGGCTGGATACCCCCATACGTAGCTGTGTGGGCGGGGAGCCAAAGGAAGCTAACCTGTACGTGGTCCTGAAGGCTTCCCCTTCAGGTATCGCCCTCCATCCTCTAGCAGCAGGTCAGACCAGAAAGATAAGCCTATTGTCCCATTTTATTGATGAGGAGCTGGCTGAGTGGCTCGCCCGGCCTCTGGGGTTGGTGGGGGGCGGGGTGGTGGGGGGACATGGTAGAGATGGGGTCAGGCGTCAGATGGGTTTAATGCCTTCCACCCGCTGCCCTCCGTGCTGGACGCTTTACACACAGCCTGTACTCGGTCCTCACTGGGCATCGCTCTGCCTTTGCCGCCTCTCGGAACATCGATGGCTGCTCGGCCCAGCTGCCGGCTGGGGCTTCCCGGGTGCCGAGCAGCATCTCCCTGCCCACGGCTCACCAACGGCAGGCCCAGGCTCTGACCCCACACACTCCTACTGTCCCTGCACCCCGAGGCCGGTAATGGTTAAGGAAATTCATGAAAGGGAAAGGAAATGGGAAAAGCACGATCCCCCGAGGCCGAGCCCTGCCTGGTTCTGCCGCTCCCCCAGGTGCCCCCTCGCTGCGCCACCCCCCACTTTGGTTTCGCTGCTGGGGATCGTCCGGGGAAAAGCGGAGACCTTTTCATGCACACGCCTGCCTTCTCCACGAGCAGCCTGACTAATCCAGTCCCTGTGACTAATCCACTCCTGACTCCATCGTTAGAGCCGGCGGTTCATTGAAATGGGTCAGATGTTTCCCTTTCAGCCCCACACCTGGGTGTTCCCGGGGGAAGCAGGTGAGGGGAGGCGAGCAGTGCTGGGCTGGTGCCTGGCATGGGACGGTCTGTATTGCTGATCTCCGTTCTCCGGGGCTGGAACCGGACGGATCCCAAGTGGGCACTGAGGCCTCTCCCGCCAAAATAACAGGATTCCATCCGGGCACTCAGGGTGGTGCCATGGGCATTGGGACAGCACCTGCAGGTGGTCGCCTCTCTGTAGACCCTGTGGCGATGCTCTGCGTGAGGATTCTGGAAAGGCGATGCTGGCCTCTGTGACTTCCCTTCCCGTTCCATCCCAAGAGCCAGTGCTTTGCTCCAAGATGACACCGCTCCCTGAGGCCCGGGCAGAGTTGCAGACACGCTGCCCTCAGGCCTCTCTGCCTGGGGACCTGCATCCGGGCAGGTAGAACCTGGATGTGGGAGTCTGACCCCTGGCAGCTCGCTCTCTGGGTGACCTTGAGCCCACAGTTTAGTAGTTTTGATCCTCAGTTTTCTCCTCATAGAGCTCACTGAGTCCAAGTTCATTTTTCGAAAGAAGGCACTGGATTTTGGAACCATCAGAGCTATAGAGCGGGTAAGTGGAGAAGGTCAGGGCCGCGACGTGCACTGATCGCTACGGTATGGCAGGACTTCTGTGTCCAGCGTCCCATCCAGGCCTCGTGACCAGCCTCAGCAGTGCTGGCTCTGCCCCCATTCGACGGGAAAAGACTTAGAGACTTGGATGGGTGGGTTACTGTGCTGAGACCACCCAGCAAAACCACGCAGAGGCCGACTGGAATCCATGTGTGCTGACTGCAGGCCCAGCTTAGTCGGACGTTTGTCCCTAAACCCCAGCTCTCCCATTGGGCGTCTCTTTTGATTTAGTGAAATAGGAACATGTGCCTATTGACGTGCCACCCTGTCAAACGGAGAGTAGGCTCATCCGAGTGACTGTGACCCAGGCTCAACCACTCTATCCACCCATCTATCCACTTATCCACCCACCCATCTGCCCACCCACTCCTTCATCCATCCATCCATCCAACCATCTACCCACCCACCCATCTACCCATCTATCCACCCACCCATCTGCCCATCCACTCATCCATCCATCCATCCATCCATCCATCCATCCATCCATCTATCCATCCACCTATCCACCCACCTGTCCGTTTGTTCATCCATCCATCCATCCATCCATCCATCCATCCACCCACCCATCCATTCCCAAATGCTAGCTTTGCATCTTACTGTGTGCCTTTGGGTAAGTCACTTAACTTCTCTGAGCCTTGGCTTTCTCATCTCTACATTTTGGGAACTATTCCCTATCTCACAGGGGTATTGTGAGGATTAGAAGTGATATGCATGGAAAGTCCCTAGTATGGGCCTGACATACTGAATGCAATGAATTCTGGTTGAAGGAATGAATGTCTCAGTTTTTCTGTCTGTAAAATGGGTATTATAAAAAGCATCTTTACCTCATGGGACTATGGGGAAAACCCAAAGAGACAGTCAGTAAAGCCCTAGCCCAGCATTGGCACTTGGGAAACCTGGGTCTTCTCCTAATGTTCAGGTGGGGGCGCCCAAGGGGACCGTTCTGTTCGCCCTCCTTTCCTGTCAGGCTCAGCTCCCCAGAGTGCTCACAAGCGGCCCTGGGCCCCGTCACTTCATGCCAGGCCTGGCGAGGAGAGAGCCTCGCCCTGTCCTGGGAAATGCCCCTTCCTCAGCCGTCAGCCTGGGAGGTCCAGAGTGAGGCACCCTGCAAACTGTGAGGTGTAGTTCAATGTGAGCGTGCCGTGTGAACTGTGGGGCGCTGGACAACTGGGCAGGGTGTCCATGCAAACTGGGGGGGGGGTGCTGCTCTCCTTACCTGTGTCTGGCCTGGCTTCCTGCCCCTCCCTGCAGCACCTTGACCTCAGCCCCCGCAGGTCCCACCCGTCCAGCCTCTGTCCCTCGGGTCCCCGCTGCCCGCACCCTGGTGCCTTCCGTCTGTGGTCACGGTCCTAGAGGAAAGGGAAACGTAACATTGGGCTGTTCTGTGTGTCTGGCTTCAAATGGGATAAAACGGCGAGGCGTTTCCTTTGGGAAGAAATGACACCTAAATATTTACTTACTATGACCAATCTTAATTATGAAAATAATGATCAATTGCAGGGAATCTGGGGAACACAGGAAGAACTGGGAGGAAAATGGGGATCATCCGCCCTCACCCCCCAGAGGCCATGAGTCCCAGCCTGCTCCTTCCAGCCCCTTTCTGTCTGTCTAGGCATGTGTTTGTCTTGTTTTTTAAAAAATATTTTTTATTGATTTTTTACAGAGAGGAAGGGAGAGGGATAGAGAGTTAGAAACATCGATGAGAGAGAAACATCGATCAGCTGCCTCCTGCACACTCCCTACTGGGGATGTGCCCACAACCAAGGTACATGCCCTTGACCGGACTCGAACCTGGGACCCTTGAGTCCGCAGGCTGATGCTCTATCCACAGCCAAACCGGTCAGGGCTGTCTTGTTTTATTTCATAACATTGGGATCATATTCTTGCTAGCATACTTTTCCATTTAACACAGTGGTTCTCAACATTCCTAATGCTGCGACCCCTTAATACAGTTCCTCATGTTGTGGTGACCTCCAACCATAAAATTATTTTCGTTGCTACTTCATAACTGTAATTTTGCTACTCTTATGAATCGTAATGTAAATATCTGATATGCAGGATGTATTTGCATTGTTACAAATTGAACATAATTAAAGCATAGTGATTAATCACAAAAACAATATGTAATTATATATGTGTTTTCCAATGGTCTTAGGCGACCCCTGTGAAAGGGTTGTTCAACCCCCAAAGGGGTCGCGGACCCACAGGTTGAGAACCGCTGATAACATATCGTGAGCATTTCCCCTCGTTTTAAATACTCTTTGCAAACATGATGTTTGATGTTGGCCTGATGGCCGTCCTGTGGCTGTCCCTTCATTTTCTCTCTCCATCGCTGTTCTGGCTTCGAGGAATTCAGCATAGAGTCCCCACGTGGAATCTAGCCCAGTCTGAGAGAGAAGATTCTAGAAACTGTAGAGAGCATTCTCCCTTTGCCATGCACGGCTCAGGCCCTTAGGAATTGTACAGACCCGGAAGGGCATGGAGGGGCCAGGGGCCAACCTTGGGAACTTGGCCAAGACCGCTGCGGCCGGCGTTGTGTGTTCTCTGTCCCCCTGCCTGTGGCCCCTCCCTCGGGCATCCCTCACAGCCCTGGTGGGCGGGCACTCTCACCATCACACCCGGAGGCTGTGGCTTCACAAACCCAGGTGCCCCGAGCACCAGCTCCTACCCAGCGACAGGTCTTTCCCGGCTCGTGGCCGGCTGGCTTAGGACTCACCCCGTGGCCCGCAGGGGCCAGCCTGTCCCGAATCTCCCACGTCCCTGACCTGGGAACCACCTCGCCTCCCCCACTGTCACCTCCGTGGGCCCTGAGTCCGCTTGATTGAGGAACTCTCTGATACAGGATGGAAAAAACCCAGGGGTATGAAAGTCACTGCACTTTACAGCCTTTTAAGGGCCTTTTTAAAACAACGTTCATTCCATATTTCCCTTTTTTATGAGTTTTTTGGTACACACAGCCAGAGTCCCACATAAAATGGCTGAGCATTATGTTGTGTGAACACGCAGTGCTGAGTGGGGGTCTGGGGACTAGGGGCTGGCTCCGTGGGAGGAGCGCAGGTCTCCAGTCCTGGGGGTCTGGACTGCGGGGTCTGAGGGCGGGGCTCAGGCTCAGCCCTTTCCTGGGGACCGATGCTGATGTGCTCCAGACCGGCCCTCCAGCCAGCGGCACGCGCCGTGTAGTCCTCGTTCATGTGCTCATCATTTCATGGAAAGTTCGCCTCGCTGGTCAGCCAGCCCGGGGAAGCCGGTCCCATGCGTGGCACTTACCCTCGGGCACCCCGTGCAGGGCAGAGCTGGCCTGTGCTTCTGTCCAGGTGGTGGGTGGGGTTCCCGTTTAGTTCTCCTCCCGACCACAACTCTCCTTCTATTCCCTAAACCAAAGCGCGGTCCCACTTGGCCCACAAATTCCGACATTTCAATATCGAGAGGGTCTCTCAGATCCCCTCCCAGCCCCCAGACAGCACACGATTATTCTGGCCGATCGCAAGCCTCAGGCTTGCTTTGCACAATAGGAATAATGGTCTCTGTTTGTGGCGTGGTCACTCTGTCCAGGCTCGGACCTCAGACAGAGCAGCCGGTGGTGGGGACCAACGAGACCATCAGAGAATCAGAGAGGTTAAGGCACTTTCCCAAGGCCACACAGGAGCCCCGTCACAAGCTGGAGCCGGGAGCACCGAGGGCACCGGTTTCTGAGCAGGACGGGGTGGCTGGGATGCTGCTACCTCCTTGGCCACCTCCTCCCCTCCTCGCCTGGGCAGGGCTCCTTGGCAGCGTGGCTGCTGGGGAGCGAGCCGCTGACCTTTCCGGCGTGCGCCTCCCTCCAGGTCGCTGATTGCTTCCTGCCGTCAGAAAGGCTTCGTGTTCATCGATTGCTGTCTCTGGGCCTCCAGCTTGCTCTGCAGTCCGCGTCCTGGGAGTGAGTCTCCAGACTCGTTAGTCCTTTTCCTACTCAGCCCAACTAATCACTGCCGGGGCTCCAAGTGAGGGGGTGCGTGCTGGGGGCTGCCCGAAGGCCCCCAGGGGCCCCCAGGGATAGAGGACCCGGGCACCAGGCTCTCCTGCCCCCTCCTCTGCCTGGGGCCCAAGGCGCCTGTCCCCTCACGTTAGAGGCTCAGAGCCAGACGTGGGTTGGGGAGGGGGCTGTTTAGAGCCCGGTGGCCAGGCCACAGACAGCAGGGGTGGAGTCGGGGCTTCGGGGTCACCCGGTGGCGGCCCGGCCTCGCGCGCAAGGATGAGATGCTTCCCTTCCCCTTGGGGGGTGTTGGAGCGCTTGGGGCGACCCTGCTGTGGGTGCCACACTCAGGATTCAATCATTGTCCCTGTGCTTGTGGAAGGGGACCTGGTTTCTCCCAAGCCCGGCCTGGACCCCCCCTGCCCCGCCCCTCACTCCTGAGCCCCACCGTGCTCGGCTGGGGCCCGGGGACCCCTGTTTTGCTCCCTGTGGGGAAGGAGCGGCTTGATGCGTGGGGCTTGGCTGCCAGACTGTGGGGTCCGCCCTCCGCCCTGCCCCGTGGCCAGTGGGAGAAGGCTCAGGTCACCCAGGGAGGTTTTCTCCATGACCCCCTCTCCCCCCCCCCCCCGCACCCTCCCCTCCTGTTGGCCGAGGCTCGGGGCTCACTGTCCCAGGAAGCGCCCTCAGGGCAGGTCTGGGGGCCCTGGGCTCCTCCGAGGCAGTGTTTCTGGCACTTCCTGCCCGAGGGGCCTCATTTGGAAGCCACAGCTCATCTTTCCACTGAACAGAGAGGACTTGGTGTCTGCTCCGTCCCAGGCACACTGCCTGGACTCTGCCTGGAACGCCTCCGCCCTTGAGTTCTGGCCCCGGCAGCCCCTCGCAGGAGTGCGGGAGGCGGGTGATGCTGGACCCCTCACTTCCGCCAGGTGCTTACTCAGGTGCTTACCGAAGGTCTTGGGGCTGCGGGGCGGTCCCCAGGCCCGGGTGTCATCCCTCCCGTGCCCTGCGGGACCCATGGCGTGCTGGCACTCTCTTCGGCTGGGCCTCCTCATGCCCTTGTCCACCTCTCACTGGTAACAGCAGTGATCACAGTACAGTTGTGAGACGAAACACGGCTAAATTATGACGCTGCTTGTGTAACAATCTCTTACCACTGACTCGGAAGGCAACAGCTGCACAATTAGGCCATAAATTCTCCGGAATGAGCTTGTCGGTGGCAACGGTACCTGGGTGGCAGTCGTGTGAGAGAGAACCAGGCTTAACGGGCGTGCGAGGGGGCACCGAGGTGGCCTCCCCAGGAGACTGGTCTCGTCATAACCCACTGGTTCTCGGAGAAGAACAAGGGCTCGGTGCTGGCCCGTGAGCTCCCCCGTCTGTCGGGGCCGCAGCGGCAGAGCTGCCATTGGGATCCACTCCTGCTTCTAGGGGTGGCCTGAGCCCCACAGGGCGCCCTGGCAGCGAGAGTCCGGGTGGACGGCATGGCCTTGGCGGGCCCAGGGGCACATCCGCAGTCTTCCTGGGCGGGCTAGCGAGGCCTGCCCCTCTTCAGCTCGCCAGGGCCCTAAAGGACCACGGCCCCGAGGCGGCAGGCACCGTGGACGCGGGCTGGGAGCTGGGGCACCACGGGCTCTGTGGGCGAGGGAGGCTTGCTCCCAGCTTGCTCCCTGGGAGAAGACCATGGTGGATCGAGACCGAGAGGTTGATAAAGATGTCTCTGCCTCACCCTCTTTGCCTCAGTGGCAACCTGACCCAGCGACCCTCTCACGGCCCTCAGCGGCATCGTCACCTCCGGGGCCGCCATAACAAATGGCCACAGAGGTGGTGGCTTAAAGCCGCACAATGTGTTATCTTCCAGCTCTGAAGCCAGAGCCTGACACACGTCTCACGGGGCTAATGTTAGGATGTCGGTAGGGCAGCTTCTAGGGCGCCCTAGCCCAGTCTGAGAGAGAGAAGGTTCTAGAAACTGTAGAGAACATTGGCAGGTGGAGGCCTGTTCACGTCATCTCTCTCTGACCCCCTCTTCTGCGTCCTCCTTTCTCAAGGGCTTGTGAGTACACCGTGCACCCCGCCCATCTCCCGTTTCAAGCTCCGCTGGTCAGCAGCCTAATTGCACTGGCATCGCAGCTCCCGTGTGCCGTGCGCCGCACCGCCAGGCTCTGCGGAGGATGACGTGGGCACCTCTAGGGGGACCGGTCTCCCCAGCAGACGCAGGTGGAGTGCCGGGCCCTGGGCCAGTTTGACCTTTGTAACCTCTGGGCTCGGCACAGGCTGGACTTGGCCTTGAGGCAGGACTGCTGGGATGGTCTCCCAGCAAGTCGGGGAGAAGGGGGTGCGGCTGGGCCAACAGCACGCCTGTCTGTGCAGGGAACAGCCTCTGCATTCCGAGGACTCCCCGTCAGAGAAGGGGGTTCACTCGCAGGAACAAAGCCCAGGAGCAGAGGTGGCGCCGGCGGCAAAGACTGTGCCGGATCTTCCAGAACCGGAGTGGAGCAGCAGTGGCCACGCGCCCCTCCTAGACCACCTCCATGGAGAAGAGGCAAACCCAGACGCTGGCCTTAAAAGATTCAGTTCAGCGTTAACCGTTTTCAAAATAAGTGAACGCCACAGAGGCCCCAGATGCAGCGCAGGCGGGCCGCCAAGATCCACGGCGTGGCCTGCGACGACTTCCACCGCCCTGGGCCCGCAAAGCTCTCACCACAGCCCCGGACTAACCCTGCTCCTCCCCGCCCCTCCCGCCTGGCCCCGGGCAGCCCGCCTCTCCTCTCCGACAGCTTCCCGATGATTTGCAGGCCTTTCCCTGGACCTGTCCGTGCACAGACTCCCGGAGCGTGTCCTCGGGGACCTCCAGCACCAGGCCTATTACTGAAGTCCGTCACCCAGAAAATCTGTTGACGGAACCATTCTCTCTGAACTGCAAGCAAATTGGGGAATTTGAATGTGATGCAATAAGCCTGCAATCCAACAGCCTCCGAGCAGCTCAGGGCCCGCGTCTCCTCCCGGCCCGCGTCCACGCGCCTCTGCGGCTGCCCGAGCTGTCACCGCTGGGCTGGCCGCACACAGTATTTATTCTTTTTAATTAAGCTGCGTGGCTGCGTGCTCACCCTCCACAGATGCTTTATGCAGCCCAGCCTTCTAAGTTGCTGGAAGTTTTTATATATTTTTTTAGCGGAGAGTAGAATTAAGCAGTTATTAGTATTCACGAAAAATGCTCGTGGCAGGCTTTGCACGCGTCCTGAGAAGCCACCTGCAGTTCCGAGCAGCACTTGATAATGCTGTAATTAGATCTGAGAGGCAAAAAAGCTCATTAAAATTAAATAACGTATTTGTCACTGTTTTAAGAGGTACAGATTGCCCAGAACCACGCTGGTCTCTTGACCTTGAGTCTTTCGGCGGAGTCCTTGCTGCCGACAATTGGAAAATAACATCAGCAATTCTGCCGAGCCCTGAAAACGCGCTCCTGCCCGGCTCCGTGTGCATGAAAAATCGCATAGATTTCCGGGGAAATCACAGATTTGTCTACAGCACGTTCTGGGGGGAAAGGGCACCCGGAATCTCCCCAAGCAGGCTATTTGGATAACGCTAGCGGGAGATGACGTGTGGGGGAGGCTGGGGTGCCCCACAGGACGTGGGGACACTGGGATGGGTCTGCAGGAAGCGGCGTGCGGGCATCGCACTGCTGCTCGCTGCTCCAGCCCGGCCGGAGCTTCTTGCTCAGAGCAGGCCCAGGGTCACTGAGAATCGGACTGTCAGCGACGCGGGACCCGTGGGACGTGTCCCAGACTTCCAGAAGGTCACAGCCTCGTTGAGGAGACAGGGCCCAGCGAAATCAGGTGCCAGGGAATGTGCTGTTCATAAAAGCAGCGGGCGTTTGCCGAGCGCGTCTTGTGTAACCAGCCTGCGCCGTCTTTGTGAGCCTCTCCGTGGCCGACGGGGTGACCCTGACTGTCCCGCCTGCCTTGAGGGCAAGGTGCTGGCCTGCAGTTACATGGTCAGCAGGGAGCTGAGCCAGGATTCAAGTCCAGGGCTGTCCTGCAGACCCCGGCCTGGAGCAGAGCAGCTGGTGCAGGGCCAGAGCAGGGAGCTGGGGAGGCAGGAAGTACACAGGAGCCCACCAGCACTCAGAGCGCCCCCTACCGGGAAGATCCCATTCCAGACACCTGCCGTCTCCGAGTCATTTCATCCCCAGAGCAACCCTGTTACTCCATTTTACAGGCTCAGACACTGAGACGTGAGACACTGAAGAGCCAGGCCAAGGTCCCCAGGTACCTGGCGGCAGAGCGTAGGCGAAGCCCTGGCCTTGACCGATACTCTGGATTTCTCCCCTCCTGAAACCGTAAAGCATTCTACAAAGGCAGGATACGATCTAAGAGCCATCACGGTCATTTTTATTCTTGGAGGGAGAAAACGCAGGTTGCATTCAAGGGGTGGAAACAGGCTGTTTGCTCGGAGAGGGAGCTCCCATCTGGAGGTGAGCGGATGGCTGGACAGTGGGAAAACCAGCAGGTTGCACACCGAGGCTGGCGTGGCCTCCAGGGAGTCGGGCTCCGTGGCCTGGAGGAGCTGAGGTTGTCTGGGAGCCTGCGGAAGCCGGGCTGCGCTGACGGCCCCTCCCGGGCGGCGGGATTGATTTTCGAGGCTGCCTGTCTTGGCACTGGGTCCAGATTTAGTTCGGGGGAGAGCTCGTCTTTCAAAGTCCAGCTCAAATGTCACCTCCTCGGCAAAGACTCCTCCGGCCCCCGACACAAAATTAATCGCCCTCCCGTGCTCCCGTGGTGCCTCCGGATAGTCTCATCACATCGGACTCGATGTGTGTGTTTACGAGGCTCTCCTTCCAGCCGACAGGACTTCTCGGAGCAGGTCCCCTGCCACTTGCCTGGGCAGTGCTGTGCATACAGTGGGTGCTCAATAAATAATGATGAATACAGGACTGACTGGCTAGGTGACTGAATTTGATTTAACTCCACAGACCCTTCCAGAAGCCGCAGCCCTTCCCACTGATGAGCTCGTGTGGTCCTTCCGACACGCCCAGATCAGTTCTGTTCTCTGCATGTTAACAGCTGGGGAAACTGAGGCCGGGAGAGGTTTATGACGTCCCCACGTCACACAGCGGGACGTGGCAGGGCTGGGACTTGAAACCCAGGTGCTCCCACGGGACAGACAGGTCTGCTCCCGGCAGCCTTGCACATGCGTGGTGCTTCTCACCAGGGGACCTGGGGCATTAATTTTGATTTCGCTTTTTAAAAAACTTCCCAAATTTAGGAAGGTTTGGACCAAGCGTTTGGGCTGCGATGCAGTTAAGGTTCCTTTGTTGCAGCCACAGAAACCAGCTCGGCGTCAGCGGCGCAGGGGTGGCTTCCCTGTGAGGACGGGCACTTCGGCCACGGGGGTCTCGTGAGGTGTGCTCTCTGCCCACTCTCACGCCACCCGGCCCCTGCAGCGTCCTTGGCCTGGTGGCCCTTCACCATCACGACTGAGGGGCGGAACCAAACAAGACTGGGGTGCCTAGGACCGTGACGAGGGGAGGGGTGGGCAAGAGGGGTCTGCTGCCCAGTTCCTGTCCGTCACGTGCTGTTGGTGGTCCCATGGCCACCCTGTGGTCATCCCTGTGGCCACCCTGTGGTCCTGGGGCTGAGGGGCGTGAGGACCCGAGGCTCCGAGGCCTGCTTCCTTGAGACGTCATGTCATCTGGAGTTGGGGGGAGGGAGCGGGTTACTCCCGGGAGGAGGAGGTGCTGGCTGTGACCTTTCCCAGGTTTTTAACATTTTGAGGGATTGATCGCATTGATCGCGGCCTGTTCATTCTCAGCCTCCAGAGGACACGAGGACCAGGCGCAGCCCCACGTGGAGGCGTGGGAACTGGTTGCAGACGAGGGTTGCCTCGCCTCGCTGCTGGGATGCACCAGCCTCTACAACAGGGAGGGGGCTCTGCGGGGTGTCCCAGGAGAGAAGGCAGACAGGGGGGCCGTTCTGTTTGTGCACGTGGTTGCCCTGGTTCAGGTGGGGGGGGGTCTTCAGGGATGGGAAGCGTCTTGTCCTGTTCTGTCACATCCAACCCCCAGCCTCAGTGGCCCTACGCAGTGTCCCACTGATGTGCTGCACGGGCGGGCCCTGCCCTGGTCCCCCACTGTGGGTGTGGGCGGGGGTCGGTGCCAGTACCCGAACATCCTCGCCTGCTGGCCTGAGCCTTCATGCCTCTCGGGGGGCACCTTCCTTTATTCATTTCACAAACATGCCGGGAGGGAACGAGGCCTCCCCCACTGCCTGGCTGACCTGCCCCCTCCTCCCCAAACCCCTCCTTTGAGCCGCCTCTCTCCAGCTGGTCCTGCTGGGAGGTGGGCCTGCCTGTGGGCCCCAGGTCCTAGGCCTGGGAGTGGGTGGAGGGCGAGTCCGGCCCCTCCCTGCGGCCCAACCCTTCTCCTCCCCTCCCCCTCCCTGTCAGGCCCTGCCCCTTTGGCCCCATCCTTTCTGGCCCCGCCCCTCCCACCCCTCTCGCTCCTAGCCCCTCCCCACCGCCCCCCAGCCCCCAGCCTGGCGCCCCGCGGAGCAGCGTGATCTGAGATTTATTAGCCCCTCTGAGCCGTGACCTACACCCTTTTCTTCAGAGGGGCTGCTCTTGGATTGACCGCCTCCTCAAGGAGCTGCCTCAGAGGTGCCATGTGGGATGTTTCCTCTGATGGAGGATGTGACCTTTAAAGCCCCAAGGAAAGGAATCAGAGCTGCCAGGAGACGGAGGGGGTTAAGGAGGTGCCTAGACAGCGCCCCGCCTGCCTGCGGGGTCTACAACCCTCCCTCAGGCCTGACCCGGTGCAGGGGCTGCGGTTCCGGTGGGGTGTATGGGCCAGAGGCCCTGGGAGTGCCCTCATCCGGCCTGGAGGCAGCTTGGAGCCCCTGGGGATGAGAGGGAGTGGTGGTACCGGCCCCTGCCCTGTGGGAGGGAGAGGGAGGCCCCTCACCATGTCCAGGCCTGATGGCGTCCTGGGGACAGCTCTCTTGGGGACGATGGGCAACTCCTGAAGGCTGGGCTGCCTGCTTCATCCCCTGCCGGGAGCCGGTCCATCCTTGCTGTTTCAAAGGACCTGGCATATATAGCATACTGTTCTTAAAATGTTTGCTCACCTTCTTGGCACTATGTGTTTTAACCAAGGTCTCCTCTCTGAGAAAGGTTGTTTCCCCAGGTAGGGATTTTCCCCTGAAGTTAGGGAGGGAATAAAACCCCTCAACTAAGTGCCAGGCGGGTAATTAATCACTTTAACTACGAACAATCATGCTTAAGCTACATAATCTTTACTCCCTGGAATGGAGATAAGAAACGCCCTAACCTTTGTAATAGAGATTGATAGGATTGAATCAACTGGTATAAATACTGATGTAACAAGACAGAAAGAGACAGAACTGAGAAGAGAGAACCTACAGACAGAACCTACACAGAACCTACAGACAGAAGAACTTCGCTGGAGAGAACATGGCAAAAGATCCTGGACTGAACCTGACTATAGAACATGGCAAGAGAACCTGACTAGAACCTGGTGACTGAGCCCGGCTGGAGAGCCTGGATGGAGCCTGGCTGGAGAGCCTAGCGAGGGAACATGGCCACAGAACTTCCCTGGAGATCCAAAGCAGAACCTCTCTGGAGATCGAGACCAGAACTTGGCTGGAGATCCTGGCTAGGCTGCTGATCAACTGAACGCTGTCTCCATGTCATTCCTTCTTCGCCAACTCGGTCTACGCCTTTGGGAACCCCTGGACCTGCTGGGGTTGGACCCCGGCAATCCCCCATGTTACCCGGAGAGCCCGGTGGGGGTCCAGCATAAGGTGGGGGTCTTGGGAGCTCTGGATTGGGGTGCAGAGTCCTGGGAGCTCTGGGTTGGGGTGCAGCATGCTAGGTGCCTGAGCAGGGGTGCAGCAGCATCCTGGGAGCGCTGGGTGTCCCTCTGCATCCACCCGGAGGGCTGCCTCGGAGCCTGGGAGGAGCCACGCAAGCTGACATTTATTGCCTGGGCCCACCTTTCGTCTGAGGCCTGGGTCTTTGTTGCCGGGCAGACATGTGTGGTCGGGGCTGCTGCTCTCAGGTGTCCGGTGCTGGAGCATGTACCCTTGGCAGCCCCTACAGGCACGTGGCCATAAATCCAAAGCTACTGCCCATTCCCTTCTACATTTTTAAAGAAAACTTTGCAGCCAGCATTCGTTTGCTTTGGTGGCTGGGTTCTCCTCTGCAGGGGGCCTTTGGTGGAAGCAGTTAGCCTGACTTGCTGGTCGGAGGCCACCAGGAATTCTCTGGAAGGAGGACCAGTTTCTCTGCAGAGACGAGTCGTCTGGGGGCCTCGTCTTCTGCCCTGACCCCCTCTGTAAGGGCTTGGGAGACAGGCAGGTCCGAGGGGGAACGCTGTCCCTGCTCCAAGGCCCCAGAGCCCCGGCGGGGGGGGGGGGGGGGGGCGGGCGGGGAAGACCTTGTCTTGGAGACCTGCCCCGCCCTTCTTGCCTGGGTGCCTGGTGCGGGGCTGGGAGGGAGCTCTCTGCACCGCGGCCCAGCTGGAGGGCCTGGGCCTTTCACCGGGGATGTGGGGGATGTATGCTGCTCTGGGAAAGCAGCACGGTGTGTGTGTGTGTGTGTGTGTGTGTGTGTGTGTGTACTCGTGTGCACAAGTGCATGTTTGCATGTGTGTTCCAGTGCCTGTGTGTGCATGCCCATGTGTGCTTATGTGTGCTGTTGTGTGCCCTCAGACGAGTAGGAGGGAGGTGTGTGTGGCACGAGGCCGGGTCTAACCCGGGAGCAGAGGTGCTCTCGTTATAAATAAGGCTGCTTTTTACACTCCCTGTCGACCAGGGAGCGCAGCCAGCAGGCCACAGGTGATGCATCTCAGCTGCCCGCCCACATGCCAACAGGGGGGGTGGCAGTGTGGGTTCTAAGCCCCTCTGGCTGGGGTCGGGGGGCAGCGGGCAGCTGAGCAGGGCTGCTCCAGATGGAGGGGGGGTGGCTGGCTGGCCTCCGTGGGCCCCGAGTTCTCTGAAGGAAAGAATGACGTGCCGCCTGTTGGCTAATCAGCTTTGAGGAGAAAGTCCTGACAACAAGTAAAGAAAACTTAGCTGGTGATAAAATCAGGGGCTTTTTATGGTGGTTTTTATGGGAACATTTTCACTTGGGGAGTTATTAGAGTTAGTGCCGGTGGTGACAAAAGCTGCATTTGCATATCGCCCGTGATGGGGGCGGGATGGAGCGCTAACTGCGTGTCGGAGGCCCTCTCAGAGCCACGCGGGCTGACATTTATTGCCAGTCGATGCCGCGTGTCTGGCATTAGTTACCGCTTCCTGTCCTGTGTGGAATGTAGATTTTCAGTCTGGGGATCTTTCTGGGGCTCCTGGCAGCAGCTTCTTGGGTCAGAGCAAGCAGGGCCTTTGGAGGGGGTGGGCGGTAGGGGAGTGGGGATGCCTCCGGGAGGGCAGGGAAGGCTTTGCAGGGTCACACTCTGCCCAGGCACCTGCTGGGGGCTGCCGGGCTGACTGTGGTCTAAATCAGGCCCCGCGCCCCCCCCCCCCCAGATACACAGTAATTCATATACCATACAATTCACCCATTTACAGTGTATAAATCACTGGGCCAGCGTGACTCAGTGGTTGAGCGTTGACCTATGAACCAGGAGGTCACAGTTCGATTCCTGGTCAGGGCACATGCCCGGGTTGTGGGCTCGATCCCCAGTGTGGGGCGTGTGGGAGGCACCTGGTCAATGATTCTCTCTCATCATTGATGTTTCTGTCTCCCTCTCCCTTCCTCTCTGAAACCAATAAAAATATATTAAAAAAAATAAAGTGTTTAAGCCAGTGGAAGATTTAGTGTATGCCATTTAGTGTACTCACAATTGTGTAAGCATCACAATCCGTCACCCCCAAAAGGACCCCTCATCCCCTAGCTGGCACCTCCAAGCGCCTCATCCCTTCCAGCCCCAATGACAGCGGACCCCCCTCTGGCTTCATGGGTGCCGCCTCTGGACAGTCATACCTCGGGTCATGCCACATGTGACCGTCGGCCGGCCTCTCCCTCCGCGCAGTGCTTTCAGGCGGTTCCATGCCGCAGCGGACGCACATGAAGCGTCTTTTCTGTGTCCGGATTACACCCCGTGCTGTGGGTGGACATTTTGTTTATGTTTCCGTGAGTTGATTTCTCCCACGTTTAAAACATTTTCTTTCTAATTGTAAAAGATACTCATGAAAAAGAATCATGGCTGAGCCCCGCAGAGCGTGGGGGTTTCTGGGTGGAGGAAGGAGCAGGGTGAGGGGCAGGGGTGGGATGCCATCTCCTTCCCAGGGCTGAGCTGATCCTTTCCATCTGGCCCCACCGCAGGGTTCAGGGGGAGGCCGCTGCCTTCAGCCGATTGGAGTAGGGCTGGGGGCTTTGCTGTTGTCACGGGAGGGCTGTCTGTGCTGAAGGGGCCCTCGGCCTGCAGGTTCAGGGTTCCCTGGGGGATGTTGGGGTGGCGAGGTTCTGGAGCAGCTTGGCCTGGTCTGTGTGCCCTGCCGTGGCCCTTCCCCACATGCTTAGTCTGGGAGGAGGAGGGGGGCGATCACCATTGTGAAGGTCTGGGCAGAGTCCATCAGAGGGCACCTGCGGAGGAGGCCGGGGGGCATCCTCTGGCCCAGATTTGGGGAGGGTCTCTGGGCAGAGTGTGAAGTCAGAATGTCCTATTTTCTCTCTCCCGGAAAATCAGGAGGATCCCTGGGCGCCTCAGCTCTTAGTCTTAATTATGCTGCTATGTAAATATTTCCAAGGTCTCTGGGTTTTCTCGGCTGGCATTATATCACCGTTAATAACTAGAGGGCACACTATAAATATGCAAACTAATAATAATGCTGTAACTCAGAGAGCATCGATAAATCGCCAAACAGCCTGAAGCCTTGGGCAGCTTGTTCCCTCTGCTGCCTAGACCCCCTTCTGCAACTCGACCCCAAGCCTTCCCTCCGCTCCTCTACCCAGGGGCCTCGGGAGCAGCCGCCGTGCCCTCGGTGTGCCGGGATCCAGAACTCTCCCGAGGAAGCGGCTGCATCCTGTCTGTGCTGGAGGGATGGCCCTGCCCAGCTCCTGTCCTTGGTTAAGTTGGGAAGGTCACAGAGGTCAGGGTGGACGCTGCCTGAGCACAGATCCAGCTCCCCACAGTGAATGTGGCCTTGGGAAGTCATCTGAGACCCATGAACTTGACAGGTGTTACTGCATACGAACTGTGTACCTACTGTGTGCCAGACGCTGTGTGGGGCAGTGCACACAGCCCTGGCTTCTTGGAGCCGACGGGCTGCTGTGGAGACAGGTGAGGGGGCGGCAGGGGTGATGTGTGTGATCCGAGCACCTATCAAAGTGGAGCGGTTCCTGGAGGACCTGCTTAGGGCCTAGGACCCATTCCTGGGCCGGGGAGGAGCCTGGAGTGTGCGCTTTCTAAGTGAGGCCTGAGGATCAGATGGAGACACCCTGGCAAAGGAAGTGGATGGACAGAGTGGAGGCGGGGGTACAGGGAGCATGCAGGCAGCGGGAACAGAATGTGCGGTGGCTTTGAGGAGAGAAGGCAGGTGCGAGTGTGCTGCAGCCTGGGCCACCCCAGCCTTCTCTTCTGCTGCCCAGGGCACTGCAGCCCGGACCGTGCTGAATGAAGCAGCTGCCTGAGCTTGGAGGCTGGGCAGGAAGGAGGTGGTGTCTGTGGTCTGTGGAGGTGGCAGTGGGATGCACGTGACTGGGTGGAGCCAGACTGGGGCAAGGACACCGCAGAGGTGAGGTGGGGGAAGCTTGGGAAGTGCCACTTACCTCATAACCTGGTTGCCTCCTCACCTGAGTCACAACTGATTTGGGACTGTGCTGAGGCTGAGCAAGGGCTGCATAGAAGTGGTAACCACGTGAGACCAGCTTTTTCTTTTTTTTTTTAAATACATGCTTGGTCATTCCCCAGCCACCCAATCCTGTGCATGGAGGCAAGCCGTGTTCCCAATTCCCTGTGTAACATTGTAGCAAGTTCAATGGGATATGTTTCTGTGGCTTTCCTAGGGCATGTGTGAGGTGTGTATAAAATAGATACTGTATATAATATTTATGTATACTCTATGTATATAAAACACATGTAAAACATATACAACACATCTCTATATATAAAAGCCTAAGTGACTGTTCGACCAGTAGCTATGATGTGCACTGACTACCAGAGGGAAGATGCTCTGAATGGTAGGTTAGCTTGCTGCTGGGGTCTGGCCGATCAGGACTGGGCAAGATGGGCCCAACACGCTCTGGAGCCTTCCCATGGTCCCTCCTGGGCCCCGATTGTGCACCAGTGGCCTGGCCTGCACCTTCTCGCAATCCAGGACCCCCCCGGGAATGTCAGAGAGCCGGTTTCGGCCCGATCCCCGCAGGCCAGGCCGAGGGACCTCTAGTTTGTTTATGAAACACATACGCTCTCTTCCAGTCATGCCGTGTGGTATCTCCTTCGCCCCTGTTGTTTCCTCGATCCTCTTTGAACTCTGTGTGATTGCCGTTTCACAGCCGCCGCCTCCTCTCCACCTGCACGGCGTCCAGTTCTGTGCACTCAGCAGCCTTTCTCTCTGCTGCGCTGCTTCAGCCTGGCCTGCGTTTCTATTGTGGCCTTTTTAACTTTTCATCTCTGCTCCTTTTCTGAGCTCTAAAAGCGAATGTTTTCATCTTTTATTATCTCCTGTATTGCCCCTTTGTTCTCTTATTTTATCATGGTGTTTATTTCATTGAATTTGGGGTAATATTTTATGGGGACTTTTTTCTGTTGAGGGCTTTTATGAGCCTTTTGTTCCTGTTCTCTGCATTTTTTAATGTAAAGTGTCTTGTGTGGGTCCTGGAATGGTTCCGTTTTGGCTGGTGCTCATCTTTGAATGAGGTGAGCTCCTTCTTTTTTTTTTTTAATTTCCATCCCACCATCCCTACCCTTTGGCAACATCTGCTTGTTATCTGTATCTGTGGGTCTGTTTCTGTTTTGTTTATGCATTTGTTTTCTTTCTTTTAGATTCCACATATGAGATCATACAGTATTTGCCCTTTTCTGTCTGACTTATTTCACTTAGTATAATATCCTCTCCAACCATTCATGTTGTTACAAATGGCAAGCTTTCATTTTTTATTGCTGAATAATATTCTGTTGTATTTGTGTACCACATCTTCTTTATTTATTCATCTATTGATGGATACCCCAGTTTGCTTCCAATCTCGGCTATTACTAGTGATGCTGCAATGAGCACAGGGTGCATATATCTTTTTGAATTAGTGTTTTTGTTTTCTTTGAATAGATACCCCGAAGTGGAATTGCTGGATCATATGGCAGCTCTATTTTTAATTTTTTGAGGAACCTCCGTACTATTTTCCACAGTGGCTGCACCAATTTAAAATCCCACAAACAATGCAGGAAGATTCCTTTTTCTCCACATCCTCGTCAGCACTTGGTATTTGTTGATTTATTGATGGTAGCCATTCTGGCAGGTGTGAGGTGATATCTCATTGTGGTTTTGATTAATTACCTTGCACACCTTTTCATATGTCTGTTGGCCATCTGTGTGTCCTCTTGGGAGAAATATCTATTAAATGGGTTTTTTTTTTAGTGTTAGGTTGTATAAGTTCTTTATATATTTTGGATATTAACCTTGTATGGGATGTATCATTTGTGAATAATACATTCTCCCATGTCATGCTCCCATTCAGTAGGCTGTCTTTTGTTTTGTTGACGGTTTCCTTCCTTGTGCAACAAGTTTTTTGTTTGATGTAGTCCCATTGTTTGTTTCCATTGCCTGAGGTGATACCTAAAAAAGTATTGCTAAGAACGATGTCAGAGAGTTTACTGCCTATGTTTTCTAGGAGTTTTGTGGGTTTTAAGTCTAACATTTAAGCCTTTAATCCATTTTGAGTTTTATATTAGATGCCCAGTGCACGAAATTAGTGCAAGAGGCTCAGCCCTCGCAGCTGTGGTGGCTTGCGTCGGCCCTCCCAGCCCCGGCTTCGTCTGGAAGGTCGTCCAGCTGTTCGGTCTAATTAGCATATTACACTTTTATTATTGTAGATGTGGTGTAAGAAAGTGGCTCAATTTTATTTTTGTCTGCATCTGTTCAATTTTGTCAGCAACACTTACTGAAGAGACTGTCTTTACCCATTGTGTATCCTTGCCTCCGTTGTGTTAGATTAATCCACCATATAAGCGAGGGCTCGCTGGTCTATTCCATTGATCTATATATGTTTTATATCAGTGTCATACCCTTTTGATTACTGTAGCTTTGTAGTATAGTTTAGTATCATGGAGGTGTTATCTCCCACTTTGTTCCCCCCCCCCCCCCTCTCAAGATTTCTATGGCTATTTGGGGTCTTTGTGGTTAAAAATAAACCTTAGGATTAATTTTTACAATTCTAAGGAGAATGCCATTGGCATTTTAACAGGGATTGCATTTTAACTGTATATTGCTTTAGGTAGTAAGGATACTTTAACAATGTTAATCCTTCCAATCCATGAGGAAGCTATGTCCTTCCATTTATTTGTATCTTCTTCAATTTCTTTCTTCAATGTCTTATGGTTTTTAGACTACAGGTCTTTCGGTTACATTTGTTCCTAGATATTTTATACCTTTTGATGCAATTGTAAATGGGATCATTTTCTGAATTTCTTCTGATTTTTTCATTACTGATGTACAGAAATGCAACAGGTATATTGAGTCTGTATTCTGCAACTTTACTGAAGTCAAACTCCCTGTTCGTTCTTGCAGGTTTCTGGTGGGGTCTTTCAGGTTTTCTACATGGGGTATCATGCCATCTGCAGATTATGATAGTTCTACTTACTCCTTTTCAATGTGGATGCCTTTCATTTGTCTGGTCCGATTGCTGTGGCCAGATCTTTCAATACCTCGTTGGATAGAAGTGGTGATGGTGGCATCCTTGTTTGTCCTGATCTTTGGGGACAGGCTTTCAGCTTTTCACCACTGAGTATGGTATTAGCTGTGGGCTTGTCATCTGTGGCCTTTATGATGCTGAGCTATGTTCTTTCTCTGTGCACTTTGTTGAGTGTTTTCATCATAAAGTGATGTTGAACTTGATTCTTCAGGTGGGCCTGTCCGGCTATGAACTTCCCTCTTAGAACTGCTTTTGTTGCATCCCATACATTCTGTAAAGTTGTGTTTTCCTTTTCATTTGTTTTAAGATAGTTTTTGAGTTTTTGTTTGATTTCCTCTTTGACCCATTGTTTGGTAGCATGTTGTTTAGTCTCCACATATTTAAGTGTTTTTTCCAGTCTCCTTCCTGTAGTTGATTTCTAGTTTCATGCCCCTGTGGTCGGAAGAGATGCTTGTCGCTTCCAGTCTCGGAAGACGCAGACTCTGTGTACACTGTGCGCCTGCCGGGTGGTGTGGGCAGGCGGTGGGAGCCGATTCAGTGCCTATGTCCAGGGCACTGACCTACCCAGCAGGAGCAGCGGCTCAGGGAGGGGAGGCAGCTGCAGGGAGGGAAGGCCAGGTGCGTGTGCTACTGCCTTGCTGATCCTGCTTGTTCCCTTTGTTTGGGCAGAAATGGGCTCGGGTGACGCGTCCGGGAACACACTGCAGCGACTCTGCTGACAGGCCAGAGCCCCTGGATAGAGCCCCTCCCACCCCGTGAAGGGGACAGGGACGTGCACAATGGTGCGCACCCGCCCCTCCAACCATACAGAGCCCCGCGGTTCGGAGAGCTCCCACGGCCCTCCCCCTATGTCTGCCTTGTGGTAGGGAAGTTGGTGCAGGTGCGAGAGACCTCTGTGCCGGATCTACCTGCTGGGGAGCTGTGGGACGGCTGGTGCCGAGGGGACATGTGGGAAGCCCAGGGAATTGTGGGAACCCCGGGGAATTGTGGGAAGGCCGGGTGCTGACGGGACTTGTGGGAACCCCGGGGAATTGTGGGAAGGCCGGGTGCTGACGGGACTTGTGGGAACCCCGGGGAATTGTGGGAAGGCCGGGTGCTGACGGGACTTGTGGGAACCCCGGGGAATTGTGGGAAGGCCGGGTGCTGATGGGACTTGCGGGAAGCCACAAGAAGCCAAGCCGGCGCTCCGGGCGCTGCGGCAGCTCCCCACAGGGGGCGGTGGCGGTGGCTGTGGTGGCCCCCGAGGCTCCTGCTTCTCCCTTGGTTCCGAGGCTGAAGATCCCGGCGTGTAGCCGGCACCGGCTGCGCTCCTGCAGGTAGGCCAAGCCCGCCAGCCCTGCCCCTCCCGGGAAGGCGGAGCGGAGTGGACCATGGCGCTCCCCGGCGCCCTCGCCTCTCTGTGCGGCTCTTCCTCTTGTTTGTTGTCGGAAGCCGCTCATGGGGCTCCTTGTCCTCAGGAGTCACCGCTGCCTGTTTCCCGCCGAGTTGACTTCACGGGGGAGGGCAGGGCGAGTGCACCTGCTCGGGCTGCCCCGTCGGACCTGCCGGGCGGGGCCTGCTCCGTGCACCCGCCTCGGGGCCTCACCCCGTGCGGGGACCCCGTGGGCGTCTCCCCTTCCTTCCTCCGCGCGTGGTAGAACCGCAGTTCATGCGGAAACCACGTTAACTACTGTCCAGGCCGAGGGTCCAGGGGACCCTGCAGACCAGCGACTTCCCACCTCGCTCACCGCCCGCGCACAATGCAGCTTTTGCTGACCTGACAAAACACAGGTATGCGTTTACTTCGCCCACACCAGGCGGCTGTTGTGTTGGCTGTTGTGACTTTTCCATCTGAAAACCTAGAGGAAAGGAGGTCGGTGCCCTGCCTACAGTCAGGGGTTGCGCATTTCAAACGTCCCTGCGGCTCCCCGGGCGGCCGGCCCACACCGCGGGCCCTGCTCTGGCCGCAGCGGGCAGCTGTGCGTCCACAGGAGCTGCTGCCCCTCGCGGTGGCGTTGCTCGGAGGCCGACACGGGTGCGCGGCTGCTCCGCAGGTGTGGATGGAGATGGATGGCCAGGCGGTTAGGGTTCATGGCTTTCTCCCCCGCCCTTGCAGCAGCTGCTGGTCAGGTGAACTGCCCAATCGGTGGCCTCCTTATGCCAGAGGACACACTTCACCCTGATGATGCCGCCACGTCCGCGGGACGGCTCCTCTCCCCGAAGCACCAACCACATTCCGCCTCAGGCCCCTAGGAACCAGGCCAGGGATCCCGGCCCATGCCACGTGGCCCCATGGTCATGTGAGGGGTGGGGTCATGTGCTGGATCCCAGGTGATGGGGGGGTGGGTAAGGGGGGTAGGGGGAGCCAGCACTGGGCGCCTTCCTGGGTTTCTTTGAGGGTAAACACAGCGGGAAAGTGGGTGCTCGCAGTCTGGCTGTGCTTCCGAGATAAAGGCCGGTGGGTGCTCACTGACCTGGGAAGGCCGCTGAGGCCCACAGCCATTCGCTTCCCTCCTCATTAGATGTGGGTCATCATGCAATCTATTTTACCCTTTTAATTGTTTCTGGATTGATTTCAGAGAGGAAGGGAGAGGGAGAGAGAGATAAAAAACAAAACATCAATGATGAGCGAGGATCATGGATCGGCTGCCTCCTGCACGCCCCACACAGGGGATCAAGCCCGCACCCTGAGCCTGCACCCTAACCGGGATCGAACTGTGACCTCCTGGCTCATAGGTGGCACTCAACCACTGAGCCATGCTGGCCAGGCTACCTTTTTAATTTTTAAATAAAAGATGATAGGCAGTTGCCAAGGTGGTACAGAGAGGCCTGGTTTACCATTTACCCAGCCCCCCATTGGCTCCATCTCACCTGCCAGTAGAACCACAGCCTGGAGCCCGGCGCTGGGACAGGGTGGTGTGTGTCTCCCGCGCTCACGTCGCCTGTGTAGATCCAGACCTAGTCCCCCCCCCCCCCCCAGATCTCCCGCCCCCTTCACTGTCAACCCACCCTCCCTCTGCCCTCTAGCCCCAGGCAATCACCAGTTTATTTTCTCTGTAAGATTATTTTTAATTGTGAATTAATTTCTGTTCATTATAATAATATATAATAATCTCCCAGAAATGTAGGAACTTGAAGAGAAAAATATTTCCATTATTTGCCACGCTCGAACTGTCATGTCGGTGTGTGTCCTCTAGGCCTCCTTTTGTGCGTTCGCATAGTTTCATGGATTTGCTGCCTTCACATTCCCGGGTTTTATAATCTGCCTCTTCTTTCCGACTCGCCATACCCGTGGTCCGTACGTGCTCGTTGGAGCAGAGCAGTGGGACCCTGGTAGCATTTGGGGCAGTAGAATGGGGTGACAGGGATGGGGTGATGGATCGGGGTGGCAGGTATCAGGGTGGCAGGGATCGGGGTGTGCCAGAAGAGCCGGCCGGGCAGAGACCAGGCCTCAGTGAGGAGGCGATGGGGCCCCCTTCAGCCGTGCCCACCGTCCTGAGGCCCAGCAGCCCCTTTGTCTGGCTCCCTGTCGCCCTAGGACTGTCACCGAGCATAAAGCAGGTTGGAGACACCTTGGAAGTAATGAATAGAGTGAGCACCGGAGTCTCCCGTCCTCACCTCCGCACGGAGAGTAATTACGTGCGGGTGTCGCCGTGGGAGGATTTATCGTGGCGCCTCTTTGCTGGAGTGTCAAAACTTCTTCTCGGTGGCACCACGCTTAGAAAAGGCAATCACGTCGCAGGGTGTGCCATTGTGTTCCAGTCATTCTGCTGCGACTTTAATTAGGACTGCAAATAAATAGAAAGTGGAAAAGTTGAAATCGTAATTTCCCAGAGTTTGCGAGCACGTCGGCAGAGCCCTGTGCCTCCTCCCTCCTCCCTCCTCCCTCCTCCCTCCTCCCTCCTCCCTCCTCCCTCCTCCCTCGCTGCGCTGCGGGCCTGCGGTCGTCTCTTAAGTGGGAAGTGAAGTGGCTAAGCCCCTTCTGGAGAGATTTTAACGGAAGAGCAGGCCCACAGGCAGGCTTTCATGAAAAGGCGTTTCATAAATTAAATCTTCGTTGCATTAGCGCCGTCTCGGGGCAGGAGCTTGTTGTCCGCAGCGGGGTGAAAGCACCAGGACCATCTCCCTCGGTGGCTGCACTCCTGCTCTCCGAGAAGGAAGGGAAGGAGGAGCACAGGGCCGTGCTGGGGAAGCAGGCGCTCATCCGCAGGGGCATCCTCACCGCCACCAGGTGTGACGCAGCGCACGCTGCGGTGTCCACGCCCCTCAGCCTCCCGGGAGCTGGCGGCTGCTCTTTTTGTTAAAATATGTTTTTATTGATTTAGAGAGGACAGAGAGGGTGAGAGAGATAGAAACATCAATGATGAGAGAGAATCATTGATTGGCTGCCTCCTGCACGCCCCCTACTGGGGATCAAGCCCGCAACCTGGCATGTGCCCTGTCCTGGAATTGAACCCTGACCTCCTGGTTCATAGGTCGACACTCAACCGCTGAGCCACAATGGCCGAGTGCAGCTGCTCTTTTGAGGGGAGACCTTGTGCGTCCAGGACAGGCTGTGAGCAGGAGGCAGGCCATCTTGGCGCCGTGTGCGAGGGCAGGGCCTGCAGAGACAGGCAGCCCAGCTCTGCACTGGGCATTGCTGGGAGGGAGAGCGCACAAGGACCCAGAGGAGCACTTGGCGTGGGGTCCCATTGCCCCCTCCCTCCCTCCCTCCCTCCCTCCCAGCAAGGAGCATGTGCGCAGAGACTGTCATGAGCAGAAAGGGTCTCGGTGGGAAAGGAGGCGGGAGCTTGGTTGCTAGAGCATCTAATGATTGTGAGCATCTGTGCATCGCAAGGAGGGGTAAGAAGAATGTAAAGAGGGTCACGTGTGTACTCTCAGCAACATACCTGGTCACTTCCCTTAATAAAGACAGAACAGCATCGTTAAAGACATGTGCCCATGCGTTTGAGTTAGTTAATTTTGATTTGCTGTTTGACAAGTGTTTGAATTGTTACCTTTTCTGCCTCTGGAGCAAGGGCCCATGCTTAGTAAGCACTTTCTGTGCCAGCGTCCGCCATGAGCCTTGATTCACTTCATCTGGTCTTTTTGGGCATTGGGTGGCTCCCCAGGCAAGCATGGTCCCTGCCTTCATTGAGCTTATAGTTTAAGGAGGATGCTATTGTGGGGAAGAGGGGATTCCCACCTGGCTGTCTTAGGGGCTGGCGATAGCCAGGGAAATCTGGACTAAGGGGACCACCTGAGTCCATCCTGGCTGTTATAAGGAAATACCCTAGACCGTGTGACTTATATACAACGGACACGTACTGCTCACAGCTCTGAGGGCTGGGAAGTCACTCTCTGGGGTCCCTTTTTATCAGGGCACTAATTCCATTTGTAAGGGCCTCACCCTCATGACCTAATCACCCCTCCCAAACCCCCAGCTCCATGCCATCACACATGTGAGTTTTGAGGGCATTCAGTCTGTAGCAGGGACTGAAAGTGTAGGGAAGTCAGGGTGGGAGGGCTTTATCCTCTGAATTCTCACAGACCCTGACCTAATTTGTTCTTGACCTTGGGCATGTTTGTGTCTCCTCATCTACCAGGCCATGCCTAGCAGCACGTGTAGGGTTGTGGCGAGCTTCAGCGCTTGGCCCTGGGTGCTGTGCAGGGTGTCAGCATCCCTGTGGCTGTTGGAGTGAACACAGGACCCTCTCCTCTCACTTCGGTGGCTGGTGGATCATCTGAGCTGGAAAAACTGCCCACCACACACAGGACGTCTGCCCAGGAGGCAGCCTCCACACCTCCAAGCCTCAGCGCCAGGTGGCCTGCGGGGCAGGACCAGCTGCCTGGGAGGCCCGTGGGAAGTGTGGTCCCGTGTGCAGCTTGAGGCTGTGGCTGATTTTTGTGGGGGCCTCACTGTTTACAATCGGGCCTGGGATGGCGTCTGGGCTAAAGGAAGACGGAGCCGGAGCTTCCGGGCCCAGCACTGCGTCGAGTAGCTGGGCCCCTGAGCTTAGGGGTGGGCTGTGCCGAGGGGACCCCGTTTGTAATATATGTCGTTCCTGGTGTCTGGAGCACATGTCCAGGTGTGGAGCCAGGAGAGGGGGGCGCAAGGGAGCTGAGGGGGAACAGGAGCCCAGAATCCAATTTTTCATCTAGTAACAACACAGTACAGTATGTATTCCCATAATATCCCTTCAGCTTCCTGGGGTCTGGAGTTGCATCTATTTTTAAAAACACCAGGACCAATAACTCTGCTTTATGCAGACCAACTGGAGGGTCCCTGGCTCTGAGACTTTACTGTAAAATCAACTCTAAAGGGGGCCGGGGGCGCACAGCACGCAGCCTGTGGCAGCGGCACAGTTCTTCTTAAGCAGCGAGGAACGGCGGAAGTGATCCTGTGCTGGGTCTGCCCCCGGGGGAGGGCTTTCGGGAATCGGGGGGCGGGGGAGGGGGCTGCTGGCTGCCCGGCGGATGGGAAGGGGCAGCTGGAGGACGTGCCCTTGTCTACTCCATCCTCTTGCTCTGCTGGGGCCCGCGGGGCAGCGGGGTTACTGGGGAGGCCAAGGAAGGGGGACCCCGCCGCTGGATGTCCTGGAGAAACAGCCGGGGTCAGGACTGGTTTCCTGGCTCCCGGACCCGGAACCGAGCACAGAGGCTTCGGTTTGGCAAAGAAACGCCGTGCTTTGCAGATTCGTGTGAAGCAGCCGCGGGTGACCTGGGCGCCACACCGAGTGGAAGCCTCCTGGTCCGTCTCTCGTGGGTGCAGAGCCCGACCCTTGCCGTCTTGAACCTGTTTGGTTCTGTTCTTCACTTTTTCACGTTACTTGTTTTTCCCCAGGAGCCCTATGCTTAGGTCTCATCCCCAGCTGGGGAAACTGAGGCTCGAAGATGTGTACCTTTCCCAAGGCCACACGATTGAGAAAAACATGGGTCAGCTTTCAGACTCTGATTACAATATGTGTTCTCTCTCCCCAACCCAAGGGGCCTCACCCCCTTCCGAGGGCCTGCGACATCAGCCTCCCGTCCTCATCACTATAGCAACTGCTCTTACTGAGGTTCTCCCGCAGGTTCGCAGCCTCCTGCCTGAGCCTGGCAGCGGGAAGGACCGGTGGCGGGAGCCCTGGCGACTGGCCGGGCCACAGGCCGGTCTCCCTCCTCTACGGCTTCGGCGTCATCACGCAGTGACCGCTCCTGAGCCTCGCCTTCATTAGGTGCAGGCGCAGGTGCGGCGCTGAGTCCCGCTCGTCACTCGTGTGTGACAGGGTGTCACCTCTGCTGCTCCCACGTTTTCCTCGAACATCCTGTCGGCTGCTCCGTGTCCATCTGCCCGGGGTTTTGGATCATTGTTCTCCAGGATCCTTTTAAGCTCGTTTCCCCCTAACTTCCAGGGATGCCCCGAACAGCGGGCCCTCGGGAGAGACCACACTGTTCTGTCTGCCAGCTCTCTGGTCCTCGTCTCAAAAAACGAAACCTCACTGTCTCCCGGGCGAGGATTGCGGGGGGGGGGGGGTGGGGGCCATGAAGCGGTTATGCATTAATTGTCCCCGAGATGCCTCAGTGTCAGGCTGGAACTGCTCCAAGGCGCTGGGCGTGCAGGGAAGGTTACGTTTTTTTAAATCGAAGGAAATCCAATCCAAGGCCTGAGGAGAGGTTGGTCCCAAGTCTGGAGTTCTGGGGGCCCTTGGGGCTGTGTGAGGGCCCAGAAGAGCTCCGCAGAGCGAAGCAGAGGCCACGGGGCTGGCTGCCCCTCCGGGGGCTCCACTGCTTGCCAGACGGTCACAGGCCCACCCCCTCTGGTCCAGGTCCCGCGCCTCAGCAGGGCTGTGTCTGACCCAGGTCAGGTCCCTGCACCCCGAGACTCTCCCCTGTTCCTCTCCAGCCTCCAGAAGAGCCAGCGCCCAGGACCAGGCTGCTCCCCTCTCAGGCTCACCTTGGCCGTCAGCTCAGAGACCTCGAGACCCGAAGACCTCTGTGCAGACAAACAGCTCTTCCAACCGGAGAGTTAGTTACTTCTCCGCGGAGTAATAATAATAAAACGTATCCATTCATCCAGCAAGTCTCAAGGACTTGCCATTTTCCTGGGAGAAGGGGAAATACCTTTTTCATTTCTGATGAGCCTACAAGATACAAGTTAATTTTTCAACAGATAATCCTGCCAGATTAAATTCTCAATAAATCACCCGTCTTACAGGGCTCCTCTTGTGAAGGGAGGGGCCGTCCTGTGTTCTAGGGGACCTGTGGGGTGGAGGTGGGAGCTGAGCCGGGTATTTTGAAGCCAATTCCTGCCTCACTCACCAGAAGCTGGGGGCTGAGGGAGGGAGAGGCACAGAGCATTGTCTGGAGGGGCTTGGGTCTTCCAGGAGGAGCAGAGTGAACCCTGAGAGTTCAGCGTGAACCCTGGAAAGCTCAGAGTGAACCCCGAGAGTTCAGAGTGAACCACGAGATCTCAGAGTGAACCCCGAGAGTTCAGAGTGAACCCTGGAGAGCTCAGAGTGAACCCTGAGAGTTCAGAGTGAACCCCGAGATCTCAGAGTGAACTCCGAGAGTTCAGTGAGAGAGCGAAGGAACGGGGAGGGTGCCCTCAGCTCCGCACTAGGACAGCCCTTTGCTTGCTTTCCCGGTTGTTGCTATTGTTTGTCATGGGGCTGTGGGCGCCTGGGGCACAGGGCCTGTACCTGCTTCTCTTGAACCCTGGCAGGTGCAGTCATCATTGCTTGATGCGGCATGAAAGGATGAATGAGTCTTAGGGTTGGAGGAGCAGGGCCTGGGGAATGGAAAGGAAAGGAAATACCACTCAGGCAGGTTGGTGGGGGTGGGAGGGGAGGTGGCGGGAGCAGTGGGTGGCAGAGCCTGGTGGGAGCGTAAAAGCCACTTTATTGAGATATGACTCCACGAGGTGCCGTTCACCCACTAGGGATGTACGGTTCAGTGGGTAGGTGTCTTCATAGAGTCGTGCACCCACCACCACAGTCCATTTTAGAACTTCTCTCCGAGCAGAAGCCCCACGTGCTTAGCTATCTCCCCCTGCAGCCACCCGTGGCTTTCTGTCGCCGTGGTGTCTGTTTTGGACATGCCATGTATGTGGACTCCTACAACGTGTGGCCCTTTGTGGCTTCTTCCACGTGGTGTAGCATTTCCGAGGTTCACCGAGTTGTGGCCTGTGCCAGGCTCCCTTCCTGCGGGGCGGGATGGTGGTCCACGGCGGGGATGTGGACGGGCGTCTGGGTGTGCCCAGGTCAGGCACCCGCATCTGGACCGGTGCTGTTTGAGTGGGAGCGTGGCCTGACCGTGGGGCTGGACCAGTCGGCACATCTGGAGGCGGAGACGGGGCGGGGGGCGGGGAGACACCTTCTTGGTGTCTGGTAGGAAGAGGTGAAGGACAGACTGGGGAGCAGGAAGAGCAGCTGGACGGGCAAGGTGTTGAGGAGGACACAGCAGCAGGAGCGTCTGGGGCGCAGAAGGGGCCTAGGAGGGAGAGGGGGCATTTGGGGCCCGAGACAGGAAATGCGGTGACTGGCGAGGAAGAGAGTGGAGTTTGCACCTGCTCTTACCTTTTGGGGGACGCAGGGACGGTGTTCAGGCGGTTGCAGGGCCCGGGAGGGAGGACCTAGAGACAAGCCTCCCTCCTGGAGACCTGCCTTTGAGAGTCGGCGAGCAGGTGCCCCTGAAAGGCAGGCCCTCGGAACAGGCGGCACATCTGCCACCCACTCAAGTGCTGGGGACCGGGTGGTCCAGGGGGGCTCTCTGGGTGAGCCGGGCCCGGACGGAGAGGAAGGCAGGGAATATGCCGGATCCAAGCCAGGCAGACAGCAGGAGCAGGGGTGGGGGGAGAGGGTGTCAGAGAGGGCCCTGGGCTGGAAGCACTGCCTGCAGAAACGGGCACTCAGCGGGCAGGCAGGTGACACCACAGACAAACAGCGCGCTCCGCACACGCACCCGGCGGAGCCTTGCATGTGACTGTCACAGCACCTGGGGGCAGATGGTCTTGCTGTTACTGCTCTACGGGCCTGGAGACGAAGACGGGGAGAAACTAAGTCCTGCCTGGTCACCTCTCTAAAAATCGCTGGGTTCGCACAAAGCTTTCATGTCGCGTAAAGAACAGGCGGCAGTGAGGGCGGCGCGTTTTAGGTGGGATAGACTGTCTCACCTGGGAGTCTAGAGGCCTCCGGGGGTGAGAGTCCAGTCCAGTCCACTCACTGGGGACCGGCATGTGGCCTACGGAGCGGAGTAGGACGCTCCTGCCCTCGGGCCCTGAGAGCAGGACATGCACACCCAGCCGGCTCTCTCCACGCTGCCCCTGCAGGAAGCGCCTGTTGAACGGATGCATCCGTGAGGGAGCCACACTGGCCTCTCCACCTGGCAGAGGGCGTCTGAGCAAGGACACAGAGGGGAGAGCGCGCCGTGTGACCGTGTGACCGTGTGACCGTGTGACTGTGTGCCGGGCGGGAGTTGGTGTGGCCCGAGGAGGGGGCGGGAGGGCAGCCTGGGAGATGAGGTGGAAGCAGGTGAGCGGTGTGTGAGGACCAGCGCAGCGGGGCCATGTCTGTCTCCCGGAGGAAGTCCCCGAGCCCTCCGTGCCCTGTGCCCCGTCCCAGCCCAGGGGCCTCCCAGGTACCCCGCCCCCACCCGCTGGCGCCCCAGCTCCCAGCTCCCACTCTGCGCAGGCACCCCGCTGCAGGGAGGCACTGCTGGGAGGAGGCTCCGGAGAGGAGCCTTGGTGCCTGCGTTTTGCAGCGTCTGGAATAGAACGGCTTTTCGAATTTCAAGCCACAATTTGTATTCAAATGAAGGTCATTTGAAAGGTGTAACATAGTAAACAGCCATTATTTCATTTTGATGGCGGCACTAAAATTATAGTGTTGGTTGAATTATTTTAGCGTAGGACTATTACCGTCTCCCTAAAACATTTAGAGGGGCTCTCAGAGCGCAGCCGCAATCCTAAAATTAGAGAAAAATTAAAAGTCAAGAGCTGTGGTGGTGGAGGTGTGATTGGGGGAGAGGCCCCGGGGGCACAGACACTGGCACATTCCGTTCACCACCGTGCGTTCCTCGCACCCACAGCTGCAGATAAAGGAGGGGGCATCGCAGGACTTCGAACTGTGGGAATGCTCCCCCCCCTCATCCTTCTGTCATTCAAGTCCTTAAAATCCCACCAATGGACGTGACTCCTGTGGGCTTTTCTACCCTTGATGGGAGCTCCTGGGAAAGGCAGCTTGTCACCCTCCCACCACCCCTCACTGGCGAGTTCGCCAGGAGCCCAGTGGGGGAAGCCGGAGTCCCCCAACTCGCTCGCTCACAGTCTGCGTGGTGGGTGAGCAGGGCTTGCCCCCTGGGGCCTGAAGTTTGGGTCGGGCCAAGGCCCCATTCCCCTCACACCAGGCATCCGGAAGCCTCCTCTCCTCCACAGGCCTGGACTCCAGGCTCTGGGCTGCCAGGGGTGGATGGCGCATTCCGTCAGCTGAAGAGATGGGCCCCTCTGAGGCCCTTTCCGATCGCATTGCGCCTCGTGGCGCCAGGAATCACGAGTGTGCGGAGCGGTGGACCCAGGACCCGCGTGACTCCTGGAAGCGAGACCCAGCCTAGAGCCCTCGGCTTCCTGTCTGCCCCTGGCTATGCGTTTTATTTAAAAAAAAATATTTTTATTGATTTCAGAGAGGAAGGGAGAGGGAGAGAGAGATAGAAACAGCAGTGATGAGAGAGAATCATTGATCGGCTGCCTCCTGCACGCCCCACACTGGAGATCGAGCCTGCAACCCAGGCAGGTGCCCCAACGGGAATCGAACCACGATCTCCTGGTTCACGGGTTGATGCTCAACCACTGTGCCACACCGGCCGGGCCCGGCTATTCATTTTAAATGTCCCCACTTGAAACGCTTCGGGTAGGTTATTTGCCGGATTCAGAATCCTTTGGATTTTAAAAGTCATGACAGTACGGATGCCTGCACCACCTAGGTGGCTTTTGAGCAGCACATGGATGGGTGGGTGGGTGGATGGATGGATGGGAGGATGATGAATGGATGGTTGGGTGGATGGTTGGATGGTTGGGTAGAGGGATGGATGGTGGGTAGTTGGATAGATGCATCGATGGCAACACCAAGTATATCTGGGGCATTCCATGAAAATTAAGCATTTCAGAATGTCACATTGTATTCTGAGCCAGTTATATTCTGACTCATTTGTCATAAGTTACATAAAAAAACTCCAGCGGGCTTGAGAAAAGGAATTATTTATCATGAGGGTATAGTTACATCTCCTGGGAGAAGAGGCGCAGCTAGAAGCTGGGCAGGGGACCAGGAGGCCACCCAGGCTGTCTCATCTCCTGCCTCCTTCACGCTTCAGTGTCTCCTCTCGGCGGCCCAGCTCAGGCCTGTCCTCAGTGCGGAGTTACACGCACCAGGTCACCCGCAGGAGGAGGCGACCACTGGCCCCAGAGTCCAGCCCCAGGTTCCTGGGGAAGAGCATGTGGAGTCCTCTCCTGCTGGGGGACCAGGGCTGCATATTCAGACTGCAGGGCACCCCATGTGATGCATGGTGGGGTCACTTCCAGAGAAAGGGGGCGTTGTATCTACCGGCCAGGTTTTCCGCAGGCTTCCCAGTGGATCCGACTCCAGCCTGGCTAACGCACTCACATCCCGCTGCCCATCAGGCGATGCGGGTCAGGTCCCAGCCTGCCCTGCTGCTGAGACGCTCCTCTCCTCGCTGGCCTGGGACACCTGCACGTGGAGCGGTGCGCGCAGGGCAGCCGGCTGCCTGCAGAGCTGCCCTCAGCTGCGGCCCAGCCTGGTGTGGGGAGGAGGACAAGCCCTGGGTTTGCCCAAGTGAGATGCCCCCGACCCCCACTCCACAGTGACACAGGAAGGTGGGGTGCCTGGCCCTTCAGAGCCTGCTCCCCGCCCCTCTGGTCTGCAGCAGGCAGTGCCCGCGGTTCCGGAGCCGACCTTTCCCGTGAGGAGAGGCCTCTGCAGGCACGTTTACAGGCTTCAGCGAGGGGAGGGCCCCGGCGTCACCCGCTTCAGTGCCTCTTGTCATCCCGTTCTATTTCTAAAAATACCTTCACCGGGGCCGCTATACACTTACAATCTCTCTGCCTTATTTTAAGAACACATATAATAAAGCTCCAACTTAATAGCATGAAAATAATTCCTACAATAACAGTTGTAGCAAATCTCAGCCTTGCCCGGGCGAAGGTGGCCAGACAGAGGCGGGCAATTACGTGTTATTAGCCGCGCCGGGAAGGAGGGATGTGCAGGGGCTGCGTGCACGCAGGAGCCTCCGACGTGAACTCCATTCTGATAGTGGGATTCTCACAGACGATAGCTCCCTTCATTAGCATTTTCACACTTCGCTGACTAACAAATGAGGAGCGAGGCCTCGCGCCTTCAGATTTATCCTGGCGGCGCGCTCTGCACCTCTGCATCAGGCTGGGCTCCATCCCTAACCTCGGCCTGCGGAGGATTAACTCTTCCTGGGCGGACCTGTTTCCTTCGGGGATGGGAGAACATTCTGGAATCACAGGCTGTGCACCTTCAGACTTTAAAGGGGTCACTCCTGCGGCTTTCTCTGCTTGCCCTATTGGCACCTGCAGGGGGCTGTCGGAGGATGGCGGGTCTGAGGGACCAGGCCAGGCCAGCCTGCAGGGTGTCCTCCTACCGAGACTGTCCCCGCTCAGGTGGCGAGTCACAGGTGGCGAGTCACAGATGGAGACGGCATCCTTTCAAGCATCAGGGTGGTCGTTGGATGGAAAGTCTAGCTCTCCCCTTAGCAAGAGGAGTAGAGTGGCCTTCTGTCTCCCGCCGAGGCAGGGGACACAGCCCAAGGTGTGGCAGAGGGAGCTTTGGGAGGGCTCCCTGGGCAGAGGGCATCCTGAGAGGGAAGTGGACGCTGGTCAGGGTCAGGGGCACTGACCGTGGGGGCACTGCTTGTGCAGGGAGAGAGGCTGGGTGCTGCACAAAGGACTTGGACACCATGGTGCCTGCTGTGGGGGGATTTTTAATCTAAAGAGAGAGAGTGTGAGGGAATGACAGCGTTCTTAGGTCATTTACCAACAGCAGCCAGTGGGTGCATATAGCCGTGAGAGTGAGTGCTGGGTCATGCAGAGAAGGCCATCTCCGGTTACCCCATCAATCAGGGGAGGCTTCCTGGAAGAGGCAGCAAGTACTAGGACTCCAGGAGGGTGGCTCCTGATGTGCTGTCTATACCTGAGCCCATGTGGGTTAGGAGAATGCCAAGGGCGGGAGTTAATGCAGGGCGAGCCTCCCCTTCCAGCGACACTGGAGTTTCTAGCCCACCTTCCTGCTGCTTTCTTTTCTTTTTTTTAAAAATATATTTTACTGATTTTTTACAGAGAGGAAGGGAGAGGGATAGAGAGTTAGAAACATCGATGAGAGAGAAACATCGATCAGCTGCTTCCTGCACACTCCCCACTGGGGATGTGCCCGCAACCCAGGTACATGCCCTTGACGGGAATCGAACTTGGGACCCTTGAGTTCGCAGGCCGACGCTCTATCCACTGAGCCAAACCGGTTAGGGCCCTGCTGCTTTCTTTTGGGGACACAAACCCTTGGTGACTCAGGGACCATTATTTTCTACACAGGCTCTTGGGCAGAGCTTTGCGTGGCTCCTGAGGGCCCACGAAGCCCCTGGGGTCGGGGCCAGTTCGCTCTGTGCTCCTTTGTGTGTCTGACGAAGGGCCAGCATTTTGGCAAACTTCCCAAAGCTGATCCGCTCAGGAGTCCTCGTCCCCGTCTGCACATTGGCGTCACCTGGGGAACCTTGTTTTTTATTAGTTTATTTTTCAAAGATACTTTTATTGCCCAAAATCTATTTTTAGAAGTTACTATTTCAAAAGAAAGGAAAAGAGTAAGAAAGGTTATTTGGGGTTTTAGATTAGCATAATGTTTATAATAAAGTGAGTTTTATGGATGTGAATATATATACATACATATATATATATATGTAAATACATATGAAAAACCAAAAAATGTGGAAATATTAACATTAGTCTATATTTAATGTCCATATGGTATTGCTACTATATTTTGCTTGTAATTTTTGGGTATGTTTAATTAGTCAAAGGAAAAGATATATGTGAAACATACTCAGTAGTATGGATCTATCACAGTTTATGCTAACCATTCCCTTATAATTATTATTTTTTTTTGTTAATCCTTACCCAAGGATATTTTTCCATTGATTTTTAGGGAGTGGGGAAGAGAGTGGGAAAGACAGAGAGAAACATCGATGTGAGAGAAACACATTGATTGGTTGCCTCCTGCACGCGCCCTGACCAGGGTCCGGGCCAGGGAGGATCCTGCAACTGAGGTACCTGCTCTTGACTGGAATCGAACTCGGGACCCTTTGGTCCCCAGGCCCGATGCTCTGTCCACTGAGCCAAACCGGCTAGGGCACCATTCCATTATTTAAAAAAACATATACATATATATACATATTGATTTCAGAGAGGAAGGTAGGAGGAAGAGATAGAAATGTCAATGATGAGAGAGAATCATTGATTGGCTGCCTCCTGCACATCCCACACTGGGGATCAAGCCCGCAACCCGGACCGGGAATCGAACCATGACCTCCTGGTTCATAGGTTGATGCTCAACCACTGAGCCACGCCGGCTGGGCCCATGTCCTGTTGATGGGGCTGAGGTAGTTTCTGGTTCCCGGTCAGGCTCTCAGAGCTTCAGGGAGAGCCTCGCCCTTGTGAGCTTAGGAGGCATGACAAGCCGCTTTCTGGTGTGCCTTCGCCTCTCGCCTAAGGGGAAGACGTGCCTGCGTGTCCCCTGTGGCCCTGTCCTCGCCGGGGTTGGGTTACAGCCTGTCAGTTTATCCGACGCGATGCACGGGAGGACGTGGTGGTCGCGGGACGGGGGCATGTTTGTCGGTAACATGCTGTAGGTCAGGGTTCAGCAGCGTGTCCCCCGCCTGGTGCCCACGGTGCTTCCGGAGGCAGCACGGAGCGTGGGCCAGTCCTGCACTCGGCGCAGCGAGTGCGGAAGGTCACCAGCCACGGCCCACGGAACCGTGAAGCCCTTCCCGGGTTCCCGTGGCTCTCCTTCCCCCGCACGAGTCTTGTGCTGAGCGGACTCCACTGCTCATCTTCCCTCACAGCACATGGCTCCCGCCCCCAGAGCAAGGCGGCCGGGCCGGACCCAGGAGAGGGCGGCCTGCTTGCTCCTGAGAGTGAGCCTCACCGGGCAGAGCCTGGACCTGCCCGGGCACAGCGGGGTCCCGGGGAGCAGAAGGGGGTGTGCCTTTTCCTGAATATCTGGGGTGGCAGGGGTTGCGCTGGAGCCATGGGGTTCCCACATATTGTAGGTGCAGGTGGCCGAGGGGATGGGATGGTCCCCAGCTGACGTGTGCAGCGCGGCTCAGTGTGTCCCTCTCGAGGGCCCCCTTCTGCAGCTGGAGCGGCGGCGCTCACCCCCCACCGCACAGGGCGAGCAGGCCCATCGGTCCGGCGCCCGTGCTGGGTGCTTGTGTGCTCCGATGGGGCTGGGTGTAGTTCTCGCTGTAGTGCTCCGTGGCCTTCTGCTTGCTGGGATTCTGGCATTTTCCTTGGTTTTGGGGCCAGGATGGCGTGTGAGTGTTGGGGAAGCCCCTCCGGGAGTCAGCGGTGTTGGCAGGTTTGTCAGTTGGAGGTAGAGGGAGTTCTCCCCTGTCTGGCACCTGGCCCTGGGCTCACGCAAGGGACGAAGGCCACATGGGTGGGGGTAGCGCGGGTGGGGGTGTTCAGTTCTTGCTGAAGGACTTGGAGGAGGGAGATGGTGAGACCCGCCTGGGAGTGTGGACGGGGTGACGTGGTGCTGCCAGGCCGTCAGGTCTGGTGTCCCACTTGGGCATCTGCCCTGGATTTCACGGGCCTGCCAGGCTCCGCCCTGGGCTTGGCAGTTCCTGCGTCCATGGCTGGGGCCAGGGCTGTGCCTGGGCTGGTCTTTTCCTGAGGACATTCAGATGCCAGTGTCTCTGTTTTGCTCTGTGGGTTTTAAACCACATCTGGATGCTACATCTGGAATGCCAGTTTCCCTTGCCACTGTGTCCCAGCGGTGGCATCCGGGGGAGGGTTTGTTCACACCATTTCGAAGGCGAGCCTTGGGTGCGGTGCACACAGCCCCGCCTCGCCAGCCGCCCCGGGCTGGTCAAAATGCCTTGGGAAGCGGTTCCTGGATTCCGCGGAGACTACAGCGGCCGCTGAGCAGCTCACATGGCTTGGCCCCTCTGTCCGCCGGGGAACCTTAAAGACAACGGCCTCCAGGGACCCTCCGAGAGCTTATTTTAAATGGTTTTGGACAGGGCTCAGGCCCCAAATGATTCTAGAGTCCAACTTGGGTGAGGATCCCTGAGACCATTCAGGCAGGTGCCCCGGCCTTTGGGTGAAGTGGTGGATGAAGCAGGTCTGACCAGAACACAATGACGCTGCGGACAAATGCTTATATAGAGTCCGGCCCTCGTCCCCTCAGTCCTGTGCCAGCCTGGAGCGAATCCATGCCATGTCGGGTGCCCGGGACCAAATGCTGTAGGTCATTATGGAAAAGGGTGCCTTGCCCTTGGTCCCATGAGTCCAGGTTCCCCTTTCTCCCTGCCCCTCCTTCCTATTCTCCGTCCTTCCCAGCTGTGCCGTGTGGTCCCCGCCTCAACCTGTGGTCCCTGGACCAGCCTCGTCTGCACAGAGCTGGCTGCCGTGGTCTCTGATCTCCCGTGTCTGTGGGGCTCAGCAGGCTTGGTTTGACGCCCGCGCTACAGCGTCAGCAGGGCTGCCCTGCCTCCCCCTCCTCCTCCCTGGGACCGTGCTCTCTGAACCGAAATCAATAGGCCCAGGACATGCTTGGAATCCAGAAGCTGATCTTTCCCAAGTCTGTTTTCTGGTCAGATTTCTCCTGGCGGCCGGCACTGGGCTGTGCCACGCTGGGAGAGCGGCCCCTGAGGAGTGGCCGGGCTGGGGCGAGGGGCCAGGGTGCTGCCCGGGCCGCCATCCCGCATCCTCGAACCCCAGCCAGTGTTAAGGAGCTCGGAGCCAAGCCTGATGGAAACCCAGCCTGTTTTGCATAAGCAGGCGCCGTGGAATCGTCCTCTCAGTGCCGCCTGCCGCAGATTAACAATCTGACTTCCACACAATAAAAGCCCGCGCAGCGTACCAGGCGATACTTCTTAGGTGGTGGGTACACAGATGGAAGTTCATTTGATGAACTACGAGTCCCTGAATGGATCCTAAACTTGTAATTATCCTGGAAAAACCCCGATAGGAACTGAGACAAGCTCTTTGTATTCCCCACCCCATCAGGGCAGCCATTCTCCATCCTCGGCTTGTGCTGTGGGGAATGAGCACCTTTCTGCGAGGAGTTCTTCGGGTCTGGCCTGGGGAGGGGGGTGGGGGTGGAGGTGGGGGGGGGGCGCTGGGCCACATGCAGATTGGGCAGCTCCACCCCTCCCAGGTGTGAAAGGAGCATCATTGGCAAAGACTTTGGTGCTGAGTGAACTGTGACTTCAGTGGTACCGTGAGGTGTCAGTGTGAGGCGTCAGCAGCGAGTGTGCTGGCCACCCAAGGGGGCGGACCTGGGCTTTGAGGACGGGCTGGCAGGGTCTCTCTGAGCCTGTGGAGGTGGTGACTCCCGCTCTCCTGGGAGCTTAGTTTTCCTTGGAGATGCTGCCACGGGGAGGCCATCACAGCTCTCGGGCCAGGAGTTGCTTCCTCTCTGAGAGGGTGGGAGTGGGGAGGAGGCAGGTGGGACAGAGGTGCCCTAAGCAGACCAGAGCAGAGCCAGGGACCACCCTCAGGGGAGCCGCCTCCCGCTTCCCAGCCGCAGGGCCTGGCGCACAGGGAGCCACCCGGACGGTCCTCTTCCCAGGGGACAGTGGCGTGGAGGGGGTTAGGCGGCTGTGGCTTCCACCGAGAGTCCCGCTCGATGAGGCTCACCAGCGGGTCCAGGGGCACCGGGGAAGCCACTGGACTAGCGGGAGCTGAGTGAACCCGCTCAGGCTGGAGAAGCCATTTCCTTCGGGGAAGCGATTTGCACGGCCTCCGCCAGGAAGAGCCCTCGCGCTCTCCTGCCGTGTCAGCCCCAATAATGGAGCTGGAAATAAAACGGGAGCTTAATAGGTCTGACGCGTCTCCTTGGAACAGAAAAGGAAGATGTAGCTGTGGAGGCTGTTTAGCATATTTTCACGGGGGATGGGAAGGTTTTCTTCCTCAAACAAGATGTATGCGAGCCCGCGGTTCAGGTATCTGCTCCATTATTGCTCCTAAGCGAGGCACAAACCTCTCCACGGGGGTGGCCTCCTCGCCATTAGGGCCCCTCAACCAGGCCTGTGTGGGCGCTGGGGCGGCCATGGACTCTGCAAAGCACAGCCATCTGCTCTTGACGCTGAAGTTCACATCATTTGCGTGCTAACTGCTGAAAGATTTTTACGTCCCCAGAGCTTGGTGGACTGGCCTGGGGCTTGAGGAATATGGGGTACAGCTGGATCAGAGCAAAGGAGAAGGCAGGAGTAGAGGGACAGGGTGACTTCTGGGTCCCACGCAGGACGTGGATGGATGAGGGCCCGTCCAGCTCTCCGCCCGCCTCTCAGAGAACTCTCCTGGAAGTCCCCCCCACCACTTCTGACGACATCTCATTGACCAACCCTGTCTGCGAGGGGGTGGGGCAGGTCATCCTTCCTCTCGTGCCCATGATAACATCAGGGTGTGTGGTTTCGGAAGAAGAGGAGACCAGATGTCAGGAGGCCACCAGCAGTCTTAGCACCGGTGCTTCGTGCATTTAGTGTTAATCTTGCTTGTCTATAAAACTCCCATTACATACTCCCGGGCCTGTGTCCCATGATGTCCTTATCCCCCACCCAGCATTATACTCTGAAACATCGGAAACGTGAAAAGTGGAAAGAATTGTAGCTGACATTCTTACATCCATCACGCTCACAGTTTACTGTGTTTGCCTGATCACATTTCCATCCACGTCTGTAGTCATTAATCCATCTCAGTTTTGGAGGCATTTCCTGGTAAATTGCAGACAGCAGTACCTGTCACCCCTAAATATTTCAGAATGCATATTGTGAAGGGTTTACTTACTTTTTAACGTAGAATTTATAGATCGCAAAATGCACAGCTTTCAGAGTGCCATTGGGTGAGTTTTGACAAATGCCTACACCCACGTCATCCACTCTCCTATTAAGAGACAGACATTTTCATGATCCCGAAAGCTTCTCTTTGGATTCTTCCCAGGCAGCACTCCCCCCTCATAGGCAACCACTGTTCTGATTTAAACAAACAACAACATAGATTATTTTTTGCTAATCCTAGGGCTTCATATCAATGAATTCATACAATATGTATTCTTTTGGGTAAGGCTTCCGTTACACAGCTATGTTGTTGTAAGTATCAGTAGTGTTTCCCTTTTTCCTGATGAGCAGTGTTCTGTTGTATGAATGTCCCAGAGTTTGTTTGCCCACTAACGGACAGCTGGTGTTTTCAGTTTTTGACTAGTATGAATAAAACTGCTCTGAATATTTCATACAAGTCTCTTTGAGGGATGCGTTTTTTGTTGTGTGTGTGTGTGTGTGTGTGTGTGTGTGTGTGTGTGTGTATGTGTATGTGTTTAATGTACCTCTGGAATAAATGCCTAGGAGAGAATTGTTGGATGCTGTTTTTTCTTTTCAAAGAAACTGGCAGATATTTTTTTCCCCTAAAGTGATTCTGCCATTTCACATTTCCACCAACTTCATATGATGGTTCCACTTGCTCCACATACTCATCAACACTTAATGTTGTTAGTCTTTAATTTTAGCCATTCCGGTGGGTAAATGTAAATTAAAACTGTGGTAATTTCCCTGATCACTCCCATAGTTTTCACATGCATCTTCCTTTATGAAGTATCTGTCCAATGTTGTATGTATTAAATTTTTTTATTTTCTTTTTATTATTGGCATGTAGACATACTTTATAAAGTATGGATAAAGTCTTTTGTTAACTATATGTTTTGTAAATATTTTCCCCAAGGTTGTGGCCTGCTTATCCTATAAAATAAAGACCTAATTTGCAAATCGACCAAACCATGGAATGACCTAAAGAACGACCGGTTGCTATGATGCTCACTGACCACCATGGGGCAGACGCTCAGTGCAGGAGCTGCCCCTGGTTGAGGTGGCAGAGGGAGGTGACTAGTGTCAGCGGTGGGTGGGGCTGGCCAGCAGGCGGCACCAGGCCGCCAGCCAAGGCGGGTGCCAGCGGGGGTCCCCTGATCACCCCACAGATGGCCCTGATCGCCGGCCAGGCCTAGGGACCCTATCCTATATATTGGGAACAGTCTCTTAGATTTAAAAATTAAAACCTGGCAAGGCTACTCTAACATTGAAAAAACAGGATGATGCAGCGATAACATGCATGGACTCTGGCTTGCACATTTTGTGGTCAGCCCTGACTCTGACACTTATAACTGTGTGACAAAGCCAATTACTTAACTTCTCTCTGCTTCAGTTTTTTCACCCATAAGATGGGGAAAATGGTACTACTGCCTCAGAAGGATCAGGTTATGTACTACTTTTAATAATCAGGGCAAAAAAATATAGCTGTCCATACAACAGCAAGATGCCTTTCACCTGTATGAAAAGTATGGTCACTGGTGCATGCAGAGTTCTGAATTGCAAGGGGGATGTCCGACTGCCGGTTTAGGCCCGACCCCAGGGGTCCCAGATTGTGAGAGGGCGCAGGCCGGACTGAGGGATCCTCCTCCCCACCCTGTGCATGAATTTCATGCACCGGACCTCTAGTTTACTCTTATAATGGTGTCTTTTCAGTGGCAGAAGTTTTAAAGTTACTGTTACTTTTACCCTTTCATAGTTATTGCCTTCTGTAACCTCTCTAAGAAATCTTTGCTTACTATTTTGTTGTGTGGATTTTCTTCTGGAAGATTTATCATTTTAGATTTTACATGTATGTCTGCTTTCCATCATAAATTAATTATTGTATATGATGTAAGGTAGGAGACATTTGTTATTTCCCACATTGACGTCCGTTATGTCAATACCATTTGTTGAAGACTTTCCTATCCATGTTGATTGCTTTGGGTTTATCCTGGGCTCTCCTCTGGCCTACTAAGCTGTTTGTCTCTCCTATGTCATTACCTCACTATCTTGATTACTATAGTTTGTATGTCTTAAACTCAGTCCTTTAACTTGGTTCTTTTTCAAAAGAGCTTTGGCTATTCTACTTTCTTTGCATGTTCATGTAAATTTTAGAATCAGCTGGTCAGTATCTACAAAAAACCCTACAGGTATTTTTAATGGGATGGTACTAAAGATATAGACCAATTTGGTGACAATTGCCATCTCTAAAATACTGAATCTTCTAATCCATAACTAACGTATATATCTCCATTTATTTAAGTCTTTAATTTCCCTGTATTATAGTAGTCAGGATAGAGGTTTTGCATGTCATTTATTAAATTTATCCCTAAGCATTTTATGCTGTTTGGACACTATTTTAAAAATCTCCAATTAAGATAATGGATTTGTCCATTTCTGTCTTTATTTCTGTCAATTTTTACTTCTTGTATTTTAAGCTCTATTATTGGGTACATTACATTTATAATTGCAATGTCTCTCTGATTACTCACCCTACTTATTACTATGAATGTCTCTATTAATGGTAGCACCCCGTACCTTAAAGACAACTTCACATAGCCACCCAGCCTTCTTATGCTTATGGTTTGCATGTTGTATCCTTTTCATCTATTACTTTCATCGTCTTCATATTTTAGTATGTTTCCTGTGGACAGCATATAGTTGGTTCATCCATCAGACAATCTCTGCTTTTGAATTGGATGGTTCAGTCTATTTACAGTTAATGTAATCATTGCTGGTTGTTAGCTGTCTCTAGAAGTAGCTAATCCTAGGAGGGGCAGTTCCTTCCAAGGTCAGTCAGGCTACAGGATGTCAACACATCAGAATAAAAACACTCGCTTAATATAAACATTTGTGTCATGCCAGAATCAGTTTCCATTGATTGCCGTTTCCCTTGAGTATGGGTCACATATTTCTGCTCGTATACTAGTATTTTGTAATTTTACGTACAGTGATTTCACTAGGTGTTCTAAGTATTTAAAAATTCCCCTTATGGTTTTTTCATTAACAAGGATCAATAGAATGCTTTTTTGTTTCCAAATATTTGGATTTGTGAGCCACCCTTTTGTTAATATTTTGAAGTTTTATGATGTTATGTTCTCAAACATGGTTTCTTTGGTATTGATTCTTTGGCATTTACCAAATCTTCCTTTATAGCCTCGTGCATGTTTATTTTTTGTGAGTCATCCTCATGCTCACAAAGATGTCTGTTCTCTGTTGGGTGAATTACCCAGATATTTCTTAGTTCAATCTCAGAAAATCTCATTGTGTTTGTTTTTAATTTTTGGTGTGTCTGAGCCATCAATTTCTAAGTCGGTGATTTAAAGTCTCCAACCAAATTTCTTGATTTATCTACTTCTTTTTGTAGCTCTCTCAGTTGTTACTCTGCGTTTTTTTGGGGGGCCCCAATTTTTAGGTCCTTAACTTTCGTGATCATTCTATCTTCCTGGGTGCTTGTTCCTTTCAGAAGCATCTAATGTTTCCCTGTCTCTCTTGTCTAGCCTTTGGCACTCGGCGCATTGTTAACATTGAGGTTTTTACATCTTTCTTTAATTCTGGGAAATTCTTGGTTGTTAGTTCTTCATTATTTTCCCTCTATCTGTGTCTTTGTCCTCTTAGAATATGGATGTTGACAGGTCTACTTCTGTTCTCCATATTTCCTTTTATTTATTAATTTAAAAGTAACTTTTGCCCGGCCAGTGAGGCTCAGTGATTGAGTGTTGACCTATGAACCAGGAGGTCACGGTTCATTTCTTGGTCAGGGCACATGCCTGGATTTTAGGCTCAATTCCCAGTGTGGAGTGTGCAGGAGGTAGCTGATCAATGATTCTCTCTCATCATTGATGTTTCTCTTTCTCTCCCTCTCCCTTCCTCTCTGAAATCAATAAAAATATATCTAAAAATTAATATTCTTCACCTCTTTATCTTCTCTTGAGGCTTTCCAAGACAGTTTCCTGATGTGGTTTTCCAGCTCACTGAAGTATCCTTTGGCTACTTACTGAGTTCTTTATTTTAGGAATAAAATATGATAAGTCTGCACCTCTGGCAGTCTCCACTCTCTCGTCCGAGGCCAGAGGGGGGCCTGGAGCTCCGTCGCACTTGGCACGTGCCCCCAGCTCTCTGCATGCATCGCCAGTCGTTTTGTCACCACTGTCTGCCCCTTATTGCCATTCTCCACGGGGAGCCCGTCTCCGGGGATCCGTCCCTGGTGGAACCTGTCCTCACTACTCCATTGGAAACCTGCTCCCATCCTCTGCACCTTCCCCGGAGCGCCTGTCCCTGTCAGCACCCACTGCATTTCATCTCCTCGTCTTGCTCCGGCTCTGTCTCTCCTGCCAGCCTCAGGGGCCATGAAGGCAGCTCTACTGCCTGCTCGGTTCTCTGGTAGGTGGTGGATGCTCAGGCAATCTCCGCTAAGTGAATCAGCGGCTATACTCTATGTGTTATTTCCCCGTTTAAAGAGCTCTCCTTTGGTTGTGTTAAAATAGACACAATGTGAAATTGGCCGTTTTGGAGTGGACAGCTCAGCGGCATGGAGCACCTTCACATGGCTGTGCAGCGTCACCACCAGCATCTCCAGACCTTGTCCATCGCCCCAAACCCCAACTCTGCCCTTTATCCAGAGCTTTTACATGCTTCCTGCCCAGGGTTCCCACGGCCTGGCCCTACTCTGTGTTCCCCGTGTCCCCCGGTTTCTCTGAGGGTCTGTATTTGCTTTGTTTGCCTTCCTCTTGTGTCTTGTCTGTTAATTCTGCGGGTGGACAGGTGTGAGGTGTCTCTGCCTTCCTCTTAGGGAGGCTGTGCTCCTCCCTCCCGTTCCGTTTCTCTGGGAGCCTAGCTGCCTTGATGGCAATGCCAACCGGGGGTAGGGGGGGGGGTGGAGGCAGTGCCCAGACCCGCACTTGGCTTTTCTGGGTGAGGTTTGGAGAATGGGTGGGGACAGGGTGGCCACCCTGACCCTGTCGATTCTTTTCTAAGAGCTTCCAGCCTTTGCCACAGTCCCTTGCTTATGGGGGAGCACTCGGGGCCACCTGTGGCCACTGCTGTTGCTGCAGACTCCCCATCTTGCCAGGCCCTGTCACCACGGCAGGGGCTGCGGGAGGGGCTAGCGGGTCTGCCCTTTCTGTCCTTGCTCTAGAGAGGGGATGGGAGGGGACCTCTGGGGCAGATGCAGCAGGGACGTGGGACACTGGAGAGCACCCCGCAGCCCAGCTGGCCACGGAGAGGGCTCCTTTCCCACCTCCAGTCCTGCCACCCCAAGAACCGCTCACGGCTTCCACCACGTGCTCAGGGCGTCTCTGAGGCGTGAGAGCCAGCGCCCTGTCAGCTCACTGCCCGTGACCTTCCTCAGTGTCTGTGACCTCCTTCTCTGCCGTGACCTTCCTCTGTCTCAAAGGTCTTTGCTTGAAGGTCGCTGGCGCAGGGGGTTGGCTTCATGGCCTTGCTGGTGGCAGTTGCGGAGGAGGGACTCTGACGACTCCAGGAGCATGTTTCCTGGGGAGGGACCCGGAGAGCAGGCAGTGGGAGGGCCTGGAAGTCTCCGCACGCCCCGGGGAGCAGGCCAGACCAGGTCCAGGTCCTGCTGGCAGGGGAGGGGTTGCGGGCGCTGCAGGCCTTCCCCAGGGGCTGGGCTGCCGGGGCCCGGGGTTCTGGGCCAGGCGGTTTCTCTGGGCCCGACCTTGGGTGTTGGATCGTGCCGGGGTCCTGCCCCAGCGGGTCCAGGGGTTCCCCAAAGGTGTGGACGGAGTTGGCGAAGAAGGAATGACACGGAGACAGCGTTCAGTTGATCAGCAGCCTAGCCAGGATCTCTAGCCCGTTAAAATGATTAATTACCCGCCTGGCACTTAGTTGAGGGGTTTTATTCCCTCCCTAACTTCAGGGGAAAATCCCTACCTGGGGAAACAACCTTTCTCAGAGAGGAGACCTTGGTTAAAACACATAGTGCCAAGAAGGTGAGCAAACATTTTAAGAACAGTATGCCATATATGCCAGGTCCTTTGAAACAGCAAGGATGGACCGGCTCCCGGCAGGATCGTTCACTACGTGTGTTTGCTCTGAAACTCAGTGTCTCCACTTCCCCGCCCTCCCTGCCAGCCTCCCCGTTCCTGCCTCTCCTTTTGCCCAATGGTCTGCTGATGCCCTGCTTGCAGCTCCTGGTGCCACGTGGTCAGGATCGGCTCTGAGACTCTGGGCAGCCGCAGGCATGTTGTCACAGGATTCCCGTGTCTTTGGCAGGAAGGGACTTTGGAGGGGACAGGTCTCATTGGTCTCAGGTTATTTTATATGCAACTCACTAATTACTCATCAAAGGAGCACAGATCCTGAGCTGTTAGGAAACCCCACAATTAAATATTTACAGTTCATTTGTTGTTGCATTTGTAATTTCTTCAAGGGCCTGAATATTGGAGTGTTAGTGTGTGTGTGTGTGTGTGTGTGTGTGTGTGTGTGTGGCGGGGGGGTGGGGTGGGGTGGGAGGGTTTCACCGGAAGTTCTTAATTATCAAGAAAACGCATGTCCCTGCAGCACTCCCCACGACCTCATCACCCCGACCCGCAGCTCCTGGACCAGCCTAGGTTGGTGCACTGCTGCCTCCCAGCGCCTGGCACAGGGCCCTTAGCGCAGGTTTCCGAATGAGCAGATGGCATTAGTGCCCCTCCCTCTGCCCGAACCCCTCCCTTAGTCCATCCTGAGCTTGAATACTCTCAAGGCTGGAGAGCTCGGCACTGGGCACGGTGACCTGCTGTCCCCTGAGTGCGAGAGGTGGCCAGGAGCCAGATCCTTCCCCTTGGATGTGCGTTAGTCCTGCCCCGTCCTCCGGGCCCTCAGAGGTGCCTGAGCCCGTCTTGTCCAGGATGGTGGCTCTGTGGTGGGCAGCACCGTGGACTCCAGGGCGACTCGGACACGCACATGTCCCCATCTTCATCGCCTCACAGGACTTGATGTTGGTTCTTTTCCATCTTCCCCCCCTCCTCTGAGTGAGGTGGGTTCGGAATTGCTCCGAAATGTGGTCACCAGGCCAGCGCCAGGCCACCAGTGTGGCTGCCAACCAGAGCGAGGGCAAGGGCTTCGCCTCTCTCTTGTTCCTAACCGTATCCTCAGGTTAGTGTGGCCAACTTAACGCCTTAGGGTTGGTGCCCCACTAACCTCTTCCGGTGCCTCTGTCCCTGGTGCTGACCCCCGGGCGGGGCTCTGAGCCTGTGCAGGCTCTCCACCGCTCAGCAAGCACACGGGCTGGGGGTCAGGAGACCCCCACATGGTGGTTGGCGATAGTGACCGAATGGCATAGCCTAGTGTGAGGTGCTTGGAGAGTGTAAAGGCGCCTCTTAGTGGGAGGGCTGGCTTGTTCTACCACAAACCCACTGTGGTCTGTCTGAGTCACACTCAGCCCACCAGACATCAGCATGCTTCTCCGTGTTGTCATTCGTGGGGTTTCATAAAAGTGCTCCCTGTGACCTACTTAAGCCATGGAGGAAGTGCCCATGGAGAGGGCTGAGGGCAGAGCCCTGGCACCCTGTGGGGGGGCCTCTCTCTGGGGGGCCAGGATCTGTTATTTCATATTTTGCAAGTTCAGTTATTCAACCAACGGTGAATCCCCCGGCTGTCCTACCGTCCAGCCCCCAGGCCCGCTGATTCGCCAGGATGGCATGCGGGGCCTTGCAGGCTGCCCGCTGACCGGGCCTGGGCTGCACGGACCAGGGTCCTGGAGAGGGAGTGCCGGGCGGTCGAGCCTCAGCCTGAGGATGTCATGCAGCTCGGGGTCAGTTTCTTCCTCGGTGCTCCCGAACTGTAGCCCTCAGCATTCGCCACAGAGGACGAAACAGGCACGTCGTGGCAGTTCCTTGAAGGCCACGATAGAGACCGTGGCGATCGCTGTGGCCTGTCTGGCTGGGGCGCCTCAGCCCGGGCACTGCTGACATATTCGGCTGGACGGCCCTGCCGTGGGGCTGTGGGGCCGTGGAGCTGCTTAGCACATCCTGGCCTCGCCCACTGGATGCCGGTAGCGCCTGTCTCCCGCCGTGACAATAGGAAGTGTGTCTAGACATGGGCAGGCGCCCCTTGGGGGAGAGTGACCCACTGGTCTGTCTAATGGAGGGGGGTCAGGAATATTTACAACACTGACCCCCCCACCGCCCCCGCGTGCTTCCTGGATGGGGCTTGAGGGGGCACAAGTGGCTGGTTTGCACAGGGCAGTAGTCAGTGAATTCGGTGTTTTGACTTTGTCCGGCCAGAGCGTGCTGGTGACAGTGGGCGCCGGGCAGAGATGGGGATGAATTCCGGGCAGGTAACTGGTCAGCGTGTGGCCCGCAGGAACAAGGGCAGGTAGACCAGCTCCTGAGGGGATGTGGCCAGAGTCCCAGACCCTGTCAGCCCACTGCCTGAGGCAGAGGAGCTCTGGGAGGTTCACTGGGGTCGGGGGCCCCATCACCATGTAACGGGGGGCTTCTACATGTCTGCGGTGTGAAGTCACCCCTCAGGAGCCACACAGGTACTTGGTTGGAGAGCGATGGTCTCCATTAGGAGTGGCGGTTTTCACATCCCGGCAGGAGTGGCCGCGTTGCCGTAGGTGGCGGGGGGGTGGGGGGGGGCAATCTCCGGTCTTACAGGCGTGTCTGCTGTGGGCCTCGGAGGCCAGAGACGCTGGGGGGTGAGTCAGAGCCTGTCCTTGCCCGTCCAACACGAGATTATTCATCGTATTATTTTTATTTTGAAAGTTAACTCCCCAAAGGGGCCGGACTGTGCTGTGCCCTCGAAGGCATCGCCCACTCTAAAGCGTTAACTCTTTGGAGGTGATTTGAGACAGGAATGCACCCAGGCCCAGTGTTGTTTGAAATAAAAGCAACCCGACAGGCATAGGAATGGGGAGCGTGATGGGCACAGCGCCTTCCAACTAGAGTCCCGCCGTCCAGTTAACGGCGAAAGGTTGTCTGTTTGAGGAGAGAATATTGCCAAGAGAGAGAGGCCAGTCCATTTTTGGCTTTTTAAATAGGGGGTTGGCACCAGTTGCACTTGGCCTTCCTGATGAGGTAGCTGGGACCTCAGCTGCAGAACTTGGGTCAGGGAACCGGAACGGGGCTGAGAGGGGAGGCCGTCAGCTGGGCAGGGCTCCGGTGGCCCCGTCCTACTGCTAGAATGTCCTCAGGATCCCATGGAGCCCTTAGAAATGTGTGCATTTTGTTTGCCTTTTGAAAAAACTGTCCCTCTTTCTCACGATGTCAAACACATGTACAAACAAGTGCATGAACAAGACTGCGGTCTGTGGAGGTCAAGGAGCCACGTGATTTCTGGGTATAACGTGCAGCACCTTTGGAATCTCCCTCCTCACGTCGCCCCTTCTCCAGGGCAACCGCTGCCTTGACTTCTGACACCACAGTTTAGTTTCCCGTTTTTTTGGTTTTTAGTTTGAAAGTTTTAACCCTCCAGCCAGTTGCAGGAGGAGTGTGGTGCACACCTGCCCACCTTCACCTGGATGGGCCCAGAGCCGCTGGCCACATCTGCCCTTTCTCACTTGAGAAAGTCTTAGATGCCAGCCTTGCCGGGCTTTTGGGTCGCCAGGTTACACGCAGGCCAGGGCTTGGACAGGCGCTCCATTCATTGGGACCTGACTGGGGCCAGGTGCCATCTGATGGCTCCTGGCAAAATAGAGGGGGGTCCCTCCAAGGTGTCCCGAGTCAACTACCCAGGAAGCAGCCAGTCAGCCTGTCAGTGAGTTAATTCACTGCATTCTCTCCCCCCTGATTCCTTCTCTCTCTTTTCTCCTTCCTCCATCACAAGTGCTGTCCATAGCGCTGAGCTGGACTTGGAGGGAGACTGGTACTTGCTTCCAGGACTTGGGTTTGGGGACTGTCCAGAGCCGAGTCCAGTCTCGCTTTGGGCAGCGGATGTCTTGTGAGTCTCCCAACTCTGTCCTTACAACCCTGGGTGGTAGGATCTGCTGAGCGAGGAGATGTGTAAGAATAGGGTGTACTTTCTCCTGATATAAATGCGCACACGCTGATGACAAAATGCAGAAAGTACTGAAAAGAGAAAGAAGAGAAAAGTGAGTGGAGGCTCGCACAGGCGGTGGCCGTAGCAGTAGGAAGCCTGTTGAGTTGAAGGGGGTGGGTTTTGTTCCTTTCATTGTTTATTTGATGAAAAGACAAAATCAAACCAAACTGAACCCTGTGCGCCTTTCAGAATCCCCGGGCCCAGGGCGATGCGAATGACAACATGAGGGAGAGGAGGCTCACCTTCCCAGGGAGCCGGGGAGGCGGGAGGACTCGCTTGGCTGCGGGTGCTGGGCACTGGCCGTGACCGAGCTCGGTCACCTGTCAAGGACTGAGCACCTGACACATCGGCCACCTGCCCGGCTCCCTCTTTCCCTCCCATCCCATCCCCTCCCCTTTCTCCTTCAGCTGCTACGACACCAGACATGGGACCTATAGGGCTTTTAGATTTGTTGTTCTGATCAGAGGATTCATATATCTCTACTTTGGGTTAATCCCCGTTGCTTCAGCAAGGACCTGGGTGGCCACAACCACACTCACTCTTTCAGCCAGGCTGCGGACGGAAGGAAAATGAAGCTGTGTCCATCACACTGTCCTGACTGGCCTTACCTTAGCTGCGTCGGCCCTGGCGGTGGGGGCAAGAAGCCGGAGGGTGCACCGTTAGTTGTTTGAAAGTAACCAGACCAGCTCTGAGGGGCCCCCGTCACAGTCCTCTGTGGACTGAGCACATGGGGTCTCACACTGTGGATGCTGATCAGGAGACAGGACCCCCCCCCCCCCCCCGGCTGTCAGTGTGGCTCAGAGCAGGGGAGGGAAACGTTTCCTGGAATCGGCTCCGAATGACAGTAACTCTGACCCACCTCCCTCCCCACCAGGCCTCGCACATCATAGCACTTGATGGTTATTCCTTGAATCGACCTAGAAAGCACCTGCAGTTTGTGAGGCCTGAGGACAGCACCCAGCATGGCCCCTGCACAGAGCCCATGTGCGGACGGGTGCTGAGGGGGCAAAGGGAGGCCCAGGCCCGGTGGGCACCGCGCCTGAGGCCCCTGCACCCCGGGGAGCTGCCTCTCAGTGGCTGGGGCTTGACCTTGTGGTCCGGGGTGTGGAAGGATATGGAAAAGGAACTTTTTTTAAAAAGTGGGTGCCAACACACTATTTTTTTGTGGGTGCCAGGACACTATATTTTCATTTTCATTAAAATTTTCTTTTCCATTTTCAATTGCAGTTGACCCACACTATTAGGTTCAGACATGCAGCATAGTGGTCAGACATTCCCATCACCTTTATTCCTATCCGGAGCCTCAGATTCACTCCAGCGAGACTCCTTAGGACACACCTGGGGTTCAGGCGAGAGCTGGGGGCAACGCAGGGAAGCAGCGGGCAGGAATGAGGGGGCAAAGGGAGCTGGTGCTGCCGCCGCCGCCAAGGTGTCCTCCAAGGTGTCCGCGGGCCCGATGGTGACAGCTGTGGTGGGACAGAGCTCTTGCCCAGAGCGCCTGCCGAAGGGCAGTTCTGTGGCCTGTTGGTTTCTTGTTTTAATTGATGTGAACAGGACACGGGTTGGGAGGACCTGGGCAGGCCAGGGGGTCCTGGGAGAAGGAGGAGCTGAGTGTGGCCCCAAGCACCCTCCCCAGAGATCCTGGACCAGGGACAGGTGGGCACGTTCTAACCTCGTGTCCCCAGGCCCAGGGGGGCTGGGTGGGGGCTGGGGCATAAACTGGTCTATCTGCAGGGACAGGCCAGAGTCAGAGAGACTCTGACCCCCCCTCCCCCCTCCCCGCCTCCCACCTCCCCTCCCCCCCTCCCCGCCATGCTGGAGGTGGTTGCCGGTTACCAGAGGCTTTGTGAGGGGCTTGTGAGGATGCAGGTGGGGGGCCTCACCCTAGGGTTTGGAGGGACAGCCCTGTTTGTAGGGTCATCAGCGGTGAGCACAGCCTTCTGCCCTCAGAGGACTTGGGGTAGGAGGGCATGCCCCTTCCCTCTCCACCTCCATGTGCTCCCTGGCACCATGTGGGCAGGTACCTGGCTCTCAGGTCTCCATCAGCTGCAGAGCCAGGGACGGGGTCATCGGCTCTGACTCTGAGCAGCTGGGACTAGGACAGCTGCCTCTCCTCACCCACACCCCTCACCCCATGACCCCCAGAGAGAGTGGGCCTCAAGGTCGGTCAGAGAACGGGCCCCTGGAGGTGAGGCGTCATGATGGTCAGGCATAAACTGGGGCCCAGTCCTCGTGGGGCTGATTGGTTCCAGGTCGGGGTCCAGCGTGGTGGCTCCAGGACAGTCCCTGCTGCCCCTCCGCATGCTCAGCGTCCTGCTGAGGGCTCGCCCAGTGCCCCCGCCCCTGCATGTCCCCTCAATGCCGTCGCAGTGCCCAGGCTGCCCGTCCTGGTTGCCGCTGGGCCCGTGCCACGTGGGCCCCTGGAGATGATGGGCTGCAGTCTCTGCAGGGTGAGGGTCACGCTGCAGCCGCTGCTCCGGAACCCGCAGCTCCAGAGGCTCGGCTAGTGAGCCGCCACTGTCCCCGTGCTCCCCGGAGCCCGGCCCCGACCCGCCTGACTCGCCTGCTGGCTGCAGCCCAGACCCGGGCCACCAGCCAGGGGTTTGAGCTCAGCTTCTGAGCCGCCTCGGGCTGGCGAGGCTGCGGGTGTGGGTCTGCTTTCCACCTGGGGCCCCCGTCCACGTCCTGGTTGTGTGCGCTGAGCCCGCTGCCACTGCCTCGTGGGGTCTGCTCCCGGCTCTCCTCCTGGGGCGCAGCCGGCTGAGCCCCCATCCCAGACGCTGCCTATGACTCCCGTGGTCCCTGTGTGACCTTCTTCCTCTCCTGCCCCCTCCTGGCTGCCGCCCTTGCCAAGCACAGGCCCTAACAGACCTTCCTGGGCCCTGCTGCCGCTCCCACCTTGGCAGGCCTGACCTCTGTGGTGCCGGTGGGGTGGGGGTGGGGGCAGGGGTTGTGGTGGGGGGGGAGGCTGGTCTGTCCTCACTGCTGCTCCCACCTCCCGCCTCCCTGAGCATCTCTCTCCCTCTTTTTCCCCCCGGTCGTCCTATCCGTGCACACACATGCCATGGTCTCTCCCATCTTAAAAACGTCCCTTTTGATGTGGAGAAACGGGGGCCCTTGTGCACTGTTGGTGGGTGTGTAAGAGGGTGCAGCCGATAATAACTCCACTGCTGGGGCCACCCCGGAGAGAATGGAAAGGGGCTCGGAGGCCATCCCTGCCCCGTGCCCATGGCAGCGTCCTCACAAAGCCCAAAGGCGGGAAGAGCCCAGGTGGCCACGGATGGAGGGAGGGAGGGGCAAGCAAACCGTGGTAGATCCATAGAGTGGGACCTGACAGCCTGGCAAAGGAAGGCCATTCGGACACACACTGCCACGTGGGTGAGCCTAGAGGGCAGCGCGGTGAGAGCAGCCAGCCGCAGAGGGCAGACACCGTGTGAGCCCCGTTGTCCGAGGGGCTGAGCGGAGTCACATTCCTAGGGACAGAGAGCAGGTGGGGGCCAGGCTGGGAGGGGAGGAGGCGAGCCGGTGTTCAGCGGGGACAGGCTCAGTTTGCGGAGATGAGAAGGCTCCTGGGGACGGTGCTGACGTTGCACAGTAGTGGGCGTGTGCCTACTGCCCTGAACGTAGAAGTGGTGAGGATGGGCCCTGGCTGGTTTGGCTCGGTGGACAGAGCGTCAGCCTTCAGACTGAAGGGTTCTGGGTTTGAGTCCAGTCAAGGGCACGTACCTCACCCTGGTCAGGCCTGTGTGAGAGGCAACCAGTCAATGTCTCTCTCACATTGAAGTTTCTCTCTCCCTTCCTTCCATTCTCTCTAAAAATCAATGGAAAAATATCCTTGGGTGAGGAGTAACAAAGAAATTTTAAAAGGAAGAAGAAATGGTTAGGATGGGAAATTGTATGCTATGTAGACTTTACCACAAAAAATGAAAACATTTAAAAAGTAATATACAGAAATGTGGAAAGTGTAGGGAGTTGTAAAGAAGAAAATAAAAGTCATCTCTTAGAAACATTCCCTCTGACCTCCCCCACTCGTGTCTGTCCTGTTTTATTCCTGGGGGCCTGGGAGAGAGTGCCCAGCGCCCCCCTGTAACCCCCCCCACCTGTGACGGCTGACACCCTGTTCTCCCAAGACCTCCACACCGTGGCTGCCACCCAGCCGCCACCCCACCCGTGCTCTCAAGGCCTTTCCAGGCCCTGGTGATAGCCCCTCCCCTCAGACGTTGCCATGTCTCCCACGCTGTACTTCTTTCTCTCCACGGCAGCATCACCAGCTAACAAACCGCAGGTGACACGTGTGTATTTCCTTTCTCCCCATCGGAACGCAAGTCCCGTGAGCCCAGGGTTACTTGTCTTTCCCATCACGGTGTCCCCAGCACCCAGGTCACGGCTCACACAGTGCAGATGCCTGATGGATGTTTGAGTGGATTGTGGAGCTGATGGCTGGGCAGCCTTTCCTCTCCCCCCTGAGAGCGAGCATCCGAGCAGGAAGCAGAATATGTGCAGTGCGCGCCAGGACCCCTCGGGCATGGGCACTCCCAGAGGGCCCAGATCGGAAGCAGGACTGGAAATGCAGTTGTCTTTTTTAGCAACTTGTGGCATAATATACATGACACAACGTCTACCTCCTAACCGTGTCTCGTGCGCAGTTCAGTGGTGTGAGGAACATCCACCATCCATCTCCAGAAACTGTTCCCACTGAGCAGTAACGCCCCCTTTCTCGGCCCCGGCCCCGGGCACCCACGCTTCCACTTTCTGTCTCTCTGACCTTGTCTATTCCAGGGACCTCCCATGAGTGGATCGCACAGTATTTGCCCTTTTTCATCTGACCTGTTTCCCTGAGCTCAGTGTCCTCAAGGGTCATCCGTGTTGTAGCAGGTGCCAGACCGTCCTTCCTTTTCAGGGCTGAGTGACGTTCCTTTGCACGTTTACACCACATTTTGTTTAGCGTCCCTCCCTCCATGGCCCCTCATTTAGGTTACTTCTACCTTTGGCTGTCGGGAATAATTGCTGGGAACATGTTTCTCTAAATACCTGTTCACATCCCTGCTTTCAAGATCTTGGGTGTCTGTACAGCGGAAGTGGGCTTGTGTCAGATTGCTCTAGGCCAGTGGTCGGCAAACTCATTAGTCAACAGAGCCAAATATCAACTGTACAACGATTGAAATTTCTTTTGAGAGCCAAATTGTTTAAACTTAAACTATATAGGCAGGCACATTGTTATTAACTTAATTAGGGTGCTCCTAAGCTGGCCTTTGCTAAAGACGTCCTCAATCTGATTGAGGTACGTTCGCTGAGGTCGGCCCCTTCCAACTCTCCCATCCACACTCGTCTTGTATACTTGTTTCGTCTGTCTCCTTTCGTTCATCCTCTATGTCCAAACCGTCTCCACACACCTTTCTCAGTCCTCGACACTACGTCTTCTTTCACTCCACAACGTTCCCTAAAATTAACTTAATAAACTTAAAGTTTTAAGTCAACTTCGCACTGTACGTGCGCGCTCGCACGTGGTATTTTGTGGAAGAGCCACACTCAAGGGGCCAAAGAGCCGCATGTGGCTTGCGAGCCGTGGTTTGCCCACCCTGCTCTAGGCACTGCCATGTTGTGCTCACAGCGGCTGTGCCGCTTCACAGTCCTCGCCACCGTTTGTGGTCGCCTGTCGTTCGTTCGGGTGTGGGGTGGTGTCTCACTGGTTTGGCTCTGCCTTTCCCTAATGACGGATGAGGCTGAGCGTCTTCTCATCTGCTTGTTGGCCATTTGTGCATCTTCTTGGAGACGAGTCTGCTCAAGTCCCTCGCCCGCTTGTGAACCGCATCGTCTGCTTTTTGGTGAGTGAGGTGAGGCTTGGATGAGCCTGGTTTGCCTTGAGGCCTAAACAAGCTGCATTAAAACTGGGAACCGGGGCATGTGGCCGGGTCTGAGCAGAGTGGGGCCTGCTCAGCTTGTGTGAGCGGGAGTGGGGGATGCAGGCAGGATGGACGGGGCCAGGAGACTTGAGGCAGGGACGGGTGTTAGGTGACGGGCAGGGAGGGCCTGGCTGAGGGTGTGGAGATGACAACGGAGGACCACAGCCAGGGCCACGTCCCAGGCCGGGTCACCAGGTGCTGCCGGGAGGAGAGAACCAAGAGAAAGGCTCCCAGGAGACCCTGGCTCTTCCACTGAAATGCCAGCAGCCTCCCTACCCTCAGGGAAGCCATCAGAGCTAAGCAGTTCAGTGTTGCCTCTCCTCATTCACAATGGCCCAGTCAGGCCCGCTGTCACCTCAGTGCAGGGGAGCAGTGTGTTCTGATCCTGGCTGCAGGTGACAGTGGGGCAGGGCGGGTCCAGGAGCTGAACTTGGGGGCTCACCACCCCCAGGTGGGGGTCGGGCCCCCGGGGGTCTGGTTCCCGTGTTGCTGGTGGGGAGGACGGGAAGTCTCTCAGCGCCCACTTCCAGGAGTTGTAGGATTTTCCTCCCCGACTCGCCTCTACTCTCCCAGGCCCCGACCCCCCATCACACTGCCCCCTCGAGGCTCCTCCTTTAAAGCCCAAACCACGGACAGGCTGACAGCATCCTCCAAGCTCAAGGTGAGGAGGCTGTGCCGCCGCCGCCACAGGCCGGGCCGTGGTCTGGGCGCAGAGGAGCCTGGCACAGTTGCTCGTCCTAAAAATACGGCTCCTAAAATAGACAGGCGCCTGGGAGCGGGTTCCGAGGGGCCGCCCACTAGGGGAGGGACAGGGCCTGCGGGGAGTGGCGAGCGCTGGCGGGGATGTCCGGACCCTGTTGACCTGGGGAAGGTGAGGGCCAGCTTTGCTCCCAGGCCCTTGTGTCCTGGGGTGGCCCCACCCAGCCCTGGCCTGGACCCCCGTTCCCTGCTCAGTGTCTGCACCCACCCAGCCCTGGCCTGGACCCCCGTTCCCTGCTCAGTGTCTGCACATACAGGAACCTGACTGAGCCAGCCTCAGGCCAGGCTGGGAAAAGCTGCAAATAACAGTTTGTGTTTGGGGTGTGAGGCTATAAATAGCCAGGAGGCCGAGAGGGCCGGGGACTGTCAGCTGTGAACAAGCTGGAGGCAGGTCCCTCCCGGCCCACGCCCTGGAGAAGTGTGAGCTGGCTGGCTCCCTGCTCCCTGTGCAGGCTCTCAGCTCTCGCCTTCCTGGTGCAGGGACAGGGCGGCTGCAGGGACCGGCCTCTGTCACCCACTGGCCCCTGCAGGATGCAGTGCCCAGCTGCCCGCCATTGCAATGCAGCGCGGCCCCCAGTGTACAGTCACTTCCAGTAGCTCAGCATTTGACTCCCTTCCGAAAAGGAACCATCTCCTCTCTGGTGCCATCTCCAGCTTCCACACTGTAGGTGGGATCAGGGACCCTCGGGGTCGTGCGGACAGCGACCTCTGGGCCTGTGGACAGTGTGAGCCCCACGCGCCCAGGGGTGAGCAGCAGGGAGTTTAGGATGGAACGGAAAGTGTTTGCAGAGTTGGGTCTCTGTGTCTTTTTCTGGAGAAAGAGTACGTAGCTTTCCACCTACGTAACCACCTCCCGTCTCCGTTTATAGCCTCTCCCAGGCTCCGGCACAGGGTCTGTCTCCGTCCTTCCGTTTCTGTGGTCCCATCAGGAGTCGTCAACAGCTCAGGTCTAGAAGAAGCCACACTCCCGGGAGGTCCCCGCAGGCCCGTGTCCGTGTGGTTTTCAGACTCTCAAAGGCTCCCTGACTAACCGACCCCCGCGAGGTGGGCTGTGAATTTTCCCAACTCCGGGGGCCTCTGGCCCCGTTATTCCAAGTGAAGGCAGCGTGACAGCTGTGGGAGCTCGCTCTCTCTCAGGGCAGATGCCAGGATTGGGAGTTTCCGCTCCTAGCACCACACTGGGTTTTGCTAGACCGACTGGCACCTGGCGGTTTCGAGATCTCTGGTCTTCAGAGGCACCTCCTGGACCCCCGTGCTCGCACAGGGACCGTTCCTCTGAGCTGAGCAGAGGCAGGTAAAGGCGATGTGTTAAACTGGGCTCCCCCGCGTGCCCTCCGCTCCTCCTCTGTGCTCCTCACTCGCGTCCAGCGAGCCTGGGGTGTTGCCGGGCTCCGTGTCCCTGTCCTGGCTGCCTCAGGGCCTGACCAGATGGCTTCTGATGGGGCCGAGGCTACTCTGCCACCCTCTGAAGGCCCCTGGTGGTGTTTCTTCAACTTAAAAAAATGTTTTTAAATGATCCTACTGTAAAGTTGGCTTTTTAGGGGGTGTGCAGTTCTGTGAACTTTAGCACACATGGCCTCCACCACAATTGGGGTGTGGAACAGCTCCAGCTGTTCCCTGAGCTGCCCCCGTGTGTCCCGCCAGCCCGCCTAACCCGCCCTCTCCGAGCTGCCCCCAGCACCCCAGTCTGGTCTTCCCGCGAGCAGCATCTGAGGCGGCCCTCCCCTCAGCCGCGGCCTCCGAGCTCACCCAGTGTGGTCAGTGGGGTTCCTCTCGGTCCTGGGTCCACTCCCTTCATGCTTCACGTGCACCTTCTCATGGAGAATCCCACCCCTGTTTCTGCCCGGCCTGTGTGGCCAGAGCAGGAGGCGGGCTCCCGGGTGTGTTTGTGTAACCTTCCCAGTGCCGTCCGTGTGAACAGTGGGCACTCAGCTGTGGGACCGACAGATGCATGAGCCGCGAGGGACATGAGAGTGAAATTAACGTTACAAAGCCCTGGTATCCCCTCTGTTGTAAAAAATTCTCTAATAAACATAACTGTCAATTTCCTGAATTAAAAGCAATGACTATCCCTCTGCATTCTGTTGGGAGGAGAGACGGAAGGAAATCAAGGTGACCTGATAGCAGGGACTTCTTTCCACCTACGTACCCCCTCCCGTCTCTGTGTATAGCATCTCCCAGGCTGCGGCGCAGGGTCTGTCTTCATCCTTCCGTGTCTTATGCCCCCGCCAGGAGTCCTCAACAGCTCGGGGTGGGAAGAAGCCCGCCCTCCCGGGGGGTGCCCACAGGCCTGTGTGGTGTAACTCCTCCGAGCACCCCCCCGCCCCCCGGGGAAAGCCCAGCCACAGACTGAAACAGCTCAGCCTGGCTGTGGCCTGGCTCCGCGGCCCCAGCTGTGTGACCTTGCTTCTTTACCCTATTCTGTGCACACTTGGTAAACGCGGAGGCGGGAGCAGGTGATGTGTGCGGTGTCTTCCCTGAGACTGCTTTGTGGCTGTGTGAGCTGACCCGCACGCACACACAGGGAGGAGGCTGAGGGCGACACGTGAACTCCGCTTGCGATGCGCTCCCTCCCTCAGCGGCCCCATCAGGCGCCGTTGTGTCAGCCTGAACTTGGGCGTTTGTGTCCATAGGGTTTGGAGAGACTGTTGGGTCTTGATTCTTCAGATGCAGAGAGGACGGGAAGGAGCAGGCCTGTGCCATCATGGCCCGTCGAATGTTTACGGCTCATTCACTTTCCTCTGCCTCCTTCCTGGATCCCCCGATTCAGGTTGGCGTCCTGCAGACGAGCCTCAGGAGTGACTGTGCGGTGCCAGAGGGTGGGTCTGCGTGGCCAGTGCCCAGGGGGTGGGTCTGCGTGGTCGGTGCCCAGGGGGTGGGTCTGCGTGGCCGGTGCCCAGGGGGTGGGTCTGCGTGGTCGGTGCCCAGAGGGTGGATCTGCGTGGTTGGTGCCCAGGGGGTGGGTCTGCGTGGCCGGTGCCCAGGGGGTGGGTCTGCGTGGTCGGTGCCCAGAGGGTGGATCTGCGTGGCCGGTGCCCAGGGGGTGGGTCTGCGTGGTCGGTGCCCAGGGGTGGGTCTGCGTGGCTGGTGCCCAGCCTGGCCCCTGCTGCCCTCTGTGCGTCGTTCACTTTACCTGCCATGGAAGAGCAGGGGCGGGGGGCTCCTGACTGCTTCCCCCCTAAAGGGATCTTGTGGGGAACGGGCTGCGGCTGGTCCTCAGGCCGAGGTGGGCTTGCTTTTCCAGGCTGTGATTTCAGGGACACTCTGGGGAGCGTCCTATGTGGATACTGCATCCCCCTCCGTGGTTTCCACAGACTCTACCCCCATACCCTCTGGCCCATGGGGTGCCACAGGGTCAGCAGTCATGTCAGGTCACACAGGTGGTAGGTGGAGCTAGGGGCTCGGACCCTCTCTCGGCTCCTAGGTCAGAAGGTGGTTCTATGGAGCACACTTTTTATAAATATACTAGAGGCCCGGTGCATGAATTTATGCACCAGTGGGGTCCCTTGGCCTGGCTTGCGGGATCGGGCCAAAACGGGTTCTTCGACCTCCCCTGAGGGGTCCCGGATTGTGAGAGGGCACAGGCTAGGCCGAGTGACCCCACTGGTGCACAATCAGGGCTGGGGAGGGACACGGGAGGGCTCCAGGGCGTGTCTGACCCGTCTTGCTCAGTCTCAATTAGCCAGACCCAGCAGCAAGCTAACCTACCAGTCGGAGCGAATGCCCCTGGTGGTCAGTGCACGTGATAGTGACTGGTCGACAGGTTGACTGTCTGCCCCCTGGTGGTCAGTGCACATCATAGTGAGCAGTTGAGTGGCCTTAGCATATCATTAGCATATTATGCTTTGATTAGTTGAATGGCCGACCAGATGACTGGACACTTAGCATATTAGGCTTTTATTATATACTAGTAGCCCAGTGCACAAAAATTTGTGCACTAAGGGTTGAGGGTGAGGAGTGGGGCCAGTCCCCTCAGCCCAACCTGCATCTTCTGTCATGTTCCGGGACCCCGGCCACTCCTGGCCTAGGCACAGGCCTACAGGCTTGGGGCGGCCTGGCTCCCGAGGCCCCATTTTATCAAGAGAACAAAGTCGGCGTTAGTTACAGCCCTCACCGAACCCAGTACACTGCATCTGTGCATACAACTGCCTCGTTCATGTGCCTGCTTCGCCCTACTGAATTACTAACATCTTGAGGACATAGCTCTGTCTTATCCTGCTTCACCTTCAGTGCCTGGCCTGGTGCCATGGACCTGAGTGAGTTTGCTGAGTGAGTGAATAATGAGTGAGTGAATGAGTGAGTGAATGAGCAAGTAAGTGAATGAGCAAGCAGCTAATGGGCAGGAACACATTGCCACGGCAACATGGCAGAAGTTCCGGCCCCACTCCCGGCTCCCTGAAGCCCACCCCGGGAAAGTTCCCCCCTGCTCCCAGCGTCCTGGCACCCCTCTCCTGGCTGCATACTGAATTTCTAACATCTTGAGGTCATAGCTCTGTCTTAGCCTGCTTCAACTTCAGTGCCTGACCTGGTGCCATGGACCTGAGTGGGTTTGCTGAGTGAGTGAATAATGAGTGAGTGAATGAGTGAATGAATGAGCAAGTAAGTGAATGAGCAAGCAGCTGCCAGCGGGGATAGTTCGCACTCTGCTCTGAGCTGCCTGACGCAAACACTGGGAAGTTCCCGCCCTCCTCCCAGCGCCCTGCTCCCAGCGGCCCCACTCCCCTCTCCAGGCTGCATAGTTGGGCTGCATAGTTCGTGCAGGGCAAAGGCTGCCTGGGTGTGCGTTTTGGCAAACCTGTCGGCTGGGGATCCCCCTGGTGGGCCGTTTGTGGGCGTGGCCAGTGGCAGATCGGTGCATTAGCACTGGTCAGCCTCATATCCCCTCGGGATGGAAGCTTGTGGGTGTGGCTGGTGGCGGATCAGTGCCTTTAGCCCGGGATCCCGTTGGGAGGTCCGTTTGTGGGCGTGGCCAGTGGCCGATCGCTGGGGTCCTGCTGCCAGCCCTGGGTCTGTTCCCATAGGGGCCGCCTGCCACCCGGGTTGCAAATAGCAGGCCCGGATGGCAGCAGGGCAGGCGGGATGGCGCTGTCCCGCCCTGCCTGCAGTATGCAAATTAGCCGCCATCTTTGTTGGCAGTTAACCGCCATCTTGGCTGGTGATTAATTTGCATATCGCCCTGATTAGCCAATGGGAAGGGTAGCGGTCGTACGCCAATTACCATGTTTGTCTTTTATTAGATAGGACTAGAGGTCCAGTGCACGGAATTCGTGCACCAGGCTGGGGGGGCGTTTTCCTTCAGCCCAGCCTGCGCCCTCTCGCAGTCTGGGAGCCCTTGGGGGATGTTTGACTGATGGCTTAGGCCTGCAGGAACGAGCCTAAGCCCTTAGTCGGATATCCTTGGCACTGCCACAGAGGTGGGAGAGGCTTCGGCCACTGCCGCTGCGCTCGCCAGTCATAAGCCCAGCTCAGGACTTATCGCTGAGCGGCACTCCCCCTTTGGGAGCACACTGACCACCAGAGGCAGCTCCTGTGTTGAGAGTCTGCCCTCTGGTGATCAGTGCGCATCATAGCGACCAGTCATTCCACCGTTCAGTCGATTTGCATGTTAGCCTTTTATTATATAGGATGATTTTTATTGACTTTAGAGAGGGAGAGGGAGAGAAACATCAATGATGAGAGAGAATCATTGACCGTCTGCCTCCTGCATGCCCCACACTAGGGATTGAGCCCACAACCCGGGCCTGTGCCCTGACCAGGAATCAAACCAGGACCTCCTGGTTCATAGGTCTATGCTCAATGGTAGAGCCCCGCTGGCCGGGCTGTGCACACTTTTTAAAGGGCTCCGATGGGTTTAACAAGAAAGACGTCATGGAGGCGATGACTGAGGCCCCTGAAGGTGACAGGAAATGCTGGCCAGCCTGCGGTTTTCTGTCGCTTGCGCTGCTCTGAGGAGGCGCACCATTTTATCACCACCTCTGTTTCAGAAAGAGCAGGGAGGGGTGAGCATCAGGCAGGACTCTCCCCATCTGGGGACTCCACGGTGGGTTTAGAAACATCTCTCCTTGCAAACCCTCCCCCGGCCCCCAGATTCAGCCGCCGATTATGCAGACACACAGCCAGCTCGGCGGGGAGCTGCTTTTAGGGGTCTTTCCAACGCTGACAATACCGTCTCAGTAACACCCAGCGGCCGCTACCTCCTCCGGCCGGAGCCGTGGTCATCACAGCCGTGCACGCAGGAGGGGAGATGTGTTTCCCGTCCTCGGGGTCAAAGCCATTTTGAGAGTCATTTCTGGGTTTCAATGCCCATCCTCCCTCTTCCTGACCAGGAACGCGTCTAGCCTGCCGGCCTTCAGCGTCACATGACCTGAGAGGAGCCCGTCTGACCCGGTGCCGGGCTCTGCTGCCTGCTTGGATCGGGGAGGCGGCCTGGGCACCCAGCAGAGGGCAGGGATGGGAAAAGACCGTGCCCCCGGCCTCAGGGGTCTGCTCCAGCTCTGACTCTGGATGGTTGTCCTCGCAGGAAGCAGCTGGCGTTCTCCTGTCCTCCTCCGTAGGGACCCGAGCTGGGCCCTCGCTCTCACAGGCTGCTGGGCAGGGCCGGGCGGTGTCCGCTCTGGGCCCGAGCCGCCCCGCCTGGACCAGCCCCTGGGATTCCAGGCTCAGGCCCAGCTTGTCGCATCCTGCAGAGGCCTGGGCCTCACGGGCCTGCTCCCTCTGTTCTTTATTTGTTTTGTTAATCCTCCCCCGAGGACATTTCCCAGTGATTTTTAGAGAGAGTGGAAGGGGGGAGGAGGAGGAGGAGGAAGAGGGGGAGGAGGGGGAGGAGGGGGAGGAGAGAGAGAGAAACATTGATGTGAGAGAGACATACCGATTGGCTGCCTCTACATGCACCCTGACCAGGACTGGGATTAAACCTGCAACCCAGGTGCATGCCCTTGCCCAGAATCAAGCCCAGGACCCTTCAGTCTGCGGGCTGAAGCTCTAACCACTGAGCAGCCGGTGAGGGCTCCCTCTCTGCTCCTAACCCTTCTCCATGGTCCGGCTGAGGCGAAGTCCATGGACCCACCCGGAGGAGGGCGGCCGTCCTGAGTGACGCCGACCAGACAGGCGTCAGGGCTGCTTTAAGAAACCCCCTCAGGACACCTCGCCGTGGCGGGTGGAATCACTCTATGTTTCCATGGTCGGTTCTGACCAGGGTGATGAATTGTGCTCCAGCAGGGCCTTGACAGTGACGAATGGGGTGGCACCCGGGGCCCAGCGGCCAGGGTCCCTGCTGAGCTGGAGCCCTGCACCTGAGCAGGCATCATGCGCCACGGAGGCGTGGGCGCCCCTGCGGCCCAGAGGGGAAGCGGACAGATGTGCTGCCCGTCCTCGCCTTGCACCTCTCCCGCCTGCACATCGCCCGCTCCGCGCCCGTCTCTCCGGCTGAACATGGCATCAGCCACACGCTCTCCTGCTTCCTCTCCTCCCTTCTGTCCCTCTCCCTTCCACCTTCCCTTTCCTTCATTCTCATTAGATTCTGTATCATAACCGCCCCCCCCCCCATTGGACAGAGTGAATAGGGGCAGGAAGGGGGGATGATGGATATGTTCCCCGTCTGGATGGGGTGATGCTTTCACAGGTAGACATATGTTGGAGTCGGTCTGTTGCACACAGCAGATATACCCAGTTATTTTATGTCAATTCTACTTCAACAAAGCGGTTTTACAGACCTCACCCATTGCGAGTGGGAGGGCAACGGGAAAATGCTTTTGCATCCTTGACTCTAACAGAAGCCTGCATTCCATGTCCCTGTAAAGCACGGGGCTGAGCCCCAGGCCGGGCGATTTATTTCTGAGATCATCATTAGCATCAACAATGACTGCCGCTGTCCGGGAGCAGTTTAGTCTGCACCACAAACCTAGGATGCAGCCCTTACCTGTGTCCCCAGATACGCAGAGAGGGAGGGGAAGGGGCTGGCCAGGTCACACAGCAGGTGGATCGCACACTTCTGCATCACCCTGGTCTCCGGAGGGTGGCCTTTCCTTGTCCCAGTCATGGCATGGGACAGAGACGCCACTCAGAACAGTCGAAGAGTGGGCTGGAAATCACCTGTCACCCCCCCTGGAGATTTGGCTGGAGTTTGGAGAAGATGCGCTTTGCTTCTCTTGCTCATGGCGTTGCCCCTTTGCCTCTGTCTTCTGTGTCCCGGTCCCCAGCAGGTGCCACCTGTTGTAGCGTTCCCTCTCTCTACCCTCTGTCTGGTTGGCTGTTGAGAGAGACCCATGGAAAGGGCCTCAGACGGCTGCGACATGAGCAGGGGGGTAGGGGGTGGGGGGGTAGAGGGCAGTGCTGTGCCCTGGCTATGCAACAGGGAACAGGAGGGGGGAGATTGTCTCGGTTTGGCCTCCCTAAGGTGTCTGGGGAGCCATACAGCAGCCTCTCTTAGAAAAAGCCAGATTTGGTCAGATCTTGGTTTCTGAGTTTTTGGGGAAAGCTTCCTACAAGAGCGAGAAACGGAGCCTTCCGCACACACAGACCAGACCAAACAGGCCATGCAGGGCCGGGACTCTGGCTGAGAACCTGGGGGCCTTAGGGCTTTGTCAGGCGTTAGTGCTACACCTGGAGGATGCGTCCACAACAGGGCACATCTGGGACCCCTGGAGACCATCCATAGGACTCTCAGTGTAGACAGGCTCTTAGACGAAATTACAAAGCGAACAAGAGCATCCGCCATTGCAGGAGAGAATGGACGGTGCCATGACAGGAGGACTCAAGTGTCAGGAACTGTAGATCACAGAGCAAATATGTGTCAAATGTTTGAAGAGACGAAATAAGAAATAAAATCCATAAGATGTGAATGGGAGATAATGGGGTAGTAAAAAAAAAGAATCGATTTTTCTAGATAGAAGAATGTAGAGTATTTGAAAGTAAAGAAAAAGACCCCCCCCCCACACCCCAACTCCTGACGCATGGGCCAGTGTGCTAAGAAAGAGTTTGCCAGCCAGCGGGTAATCGGAGGGGCTCGTTCAGGCTGTTGCTCAGGGAAGTTTGGATGGAAAATGTGGGGGGAAGGTCCAACACGCATCTAATGGGAGTCGCAGAGGAGCCACGTGCACGCGCGTGGAGGCGTGCGTGAAGGCGTGTGGCCGGAGGCATGAAGATAGTGCCTCCTGTTAAAAATGAACCTGGGGCCCCAAACAGAACAAATGTAGCAAAACCCCACCCGTGGAGGCATCGTGGTGGAGCCGGTGAGCATCAGAGATCAGGAGAAATCTTTAAAGACCACCTGGGGAGCCACGCAGTCAGGCCTCCTCCACGGGGTCCATCTGGAATGGGGAAAATGCAGGCAGGGCGGCTTCTCCGTGCTCCCATGCCCTTCTGCGGAAACCAGCTGGGACGGGTGTCTCCAGGTCTCCCTGGGCCGCACCAGCAGCGGGAGGGAGGCTGCCTTCCCTCATGGAAGCATCCGTTCGTCCCCGGCCGCGGGCCACATTGTTCACCCGATGCGTCGCCAGCTCAGTGTCTGCTCCATGAATGCCTTTTAGGGACAAACCTTCCAATATGGGCTGTGGGCCTGGGGTCCCCTTGACAGGTGCTGCCGAGAACGAAAATGTGATCTTTCCGGGGTGCTTACCTGCGATTAATAAGAGGAAAAACACAGCCTAAATTCATCTTTGGAAGCCACATGAATCAGCTTCCCTCACTCTGAAAATAACTTACTAAGAATTTATGGGTCCCCTAAGTTCTGCTGATTTTTCATATTGTTTACTCTCCTCTCCAAAATATCGAATAATTCACAGGTGGTAGGTGCAGTGGCTCCGTGGGTAATTTGAAATGAGAAATGGACAGCAGGAGGAATTTCCTCCTGGGGGGTCGGCGCCGGGCGACTCCCTGAGACTAATGTGCTGGATGCACGGCCAGGGCTGCTTCTGTATGCAGAGCCCGCTCCGCGGCCGGCTGGGGTGCTTCCCGCTTTATGTCCTGCACGGCCGCGCACGCGTTTCATTGCAGCTGTGTGCGTAATGAGATGCGCGGGGCCGCCGCTGCCCATTAATCAGCGTTCTGGGAGGCTGCTGATCGGAATGCAGTGGCTTTCCCCGCGGGAGCCCCGCCGCGGGGCCTGAGCCAGGCTGCAGCCTGGGGCCCCGGCCTGCAGCTGTGCTGGGGGGGGTGCGGGGGAGGGGGTCAAGCCTCCGGGTGCACAGGCTGCAGGTGGTGGGGGGAACAATGGGAGGCGAGGTTTGCACACATCCCCCTGTCTCTGGGTGCGGCTCACCCTAGGGGGTGCAGTAGTTGGGGAGGGTGGGTGTAGCTGTATTCATCAGGAATGTGGGTGCCTCTCAGTGCCAGAGGCTAGGCTGGCAGTAATTGAGGCATCGCCTCTGCCCTCAGGGAGCTCCTGGGCCGGGGGGAGGGGAGAGACCCAGGCTTGACTTCAGTGAAGCTGACTGGCGAGGTGGCAGAGGTCTGGTCTGCCCAGGGGAGCACTGCTTACCCACTTTGGAGGCGGCGAGTGGAGGGCAGCAACTGGGTCTGGGCAGGTTTCCTGGAGAAGCCATGTCCGAGCCAAATCTAAGGGGGAATGAAGACCTGACCAGGGCCGGTGAGGAGGGACTGCGGGGCACAGGCCCGGGAGGGAGGTGCACGTCACAGCAGGGCAGCGAGCAGGCTGTCCCTTGGTTTCTATGTAGGTGGCCTGCATGCCACGGCCGACGTGGGGTCTGGTGAATGGATCCGGAGGGTGGGAGGGGATGGAGAAGAAGGACCCGGACAGTACTTATTAGTCCTTAATTCATGATAACATCCTGAATATCAGCATTAGAGGCGTCTGCTGCATGGTGGCTCCTCCTGTCAGAATCCAGACATCAGCTACGACCATCAGATACATTTCAGAGGGTTTCCGAGACCTTCCTAGTAGGTGGTTCCAATACAGGGAACAGGCGGGGCGGCGTTTCACCGTCTGTCCCCCTTCTCTGGCACAAGACCCCGGATTCTCTGAGAGTTTGCAGAGGAGGGTGAGTGCATTCATGATTGGGAGTCATTTAGCTGTAGTTGGGAGTTTGTGCTTCCAGAAGTTTCCACCCTCTGACCCACATTTCCTGTTTGTAATTGGACATAAACACGCACGCACACAAAGGCACACTCATGCGCATGTACACGCATGCGCACATGCACATGCACATGCATCACTCGCTAGCTGCTGAGAGGCCTGGCAGCATCCTGAATATCAGAATTAAAAGGCTGCTCTGCGGATCACTAGCGCTGCACGTGCTGCATGGGTATCAGCGATTAGGGCCGGAAGCTGAAGGCAGGGCTCTGGGCAGGCCCATGGGCCTGGGGGAGCAGATGGTGGTGTGGCAAGAGCCTTACTTACATATTTCACTGACGCAGATGTCAGCACCTGCCAGGTTACATTTTCTTATCTGCCCTCTCAACCTGGTCCCCACTGGGGCCCGTATTTCCATTGCACCCAGTCCGCTCAGTGTTCCTGGTGGTGATGGCGACGCCGAGTTTTTATTTGTTCCCTCGGATAGGTGGCCTGGATGTGCGCTTCCTGTTGACCAGAAATATTCCTTAGCATTTTCTTCCTGACATTTTCCTGGGTCCTAGTTTATGGCAGCGATGAAGCCGGAGAGGGAACGTGATGTGGGCTGGCAGGCAGTGCATGGGCATCGGGCACAGATTCAGTGCCTGTGGGTCCCTGGGTGGTGGGGCTGGTGGTCAGAGTGGACCCACAGCCAGAAGTCAGCACGAGCCAACGAGAGCTGCCCAGCACACCCAGCCCCTGGCTCCCCGAGGCTGTCCCGACACAGCGTCCTCTGCAGCCGGGTCCCTGAGCGCTTCTGCAACTGCAGTTTGATTCCCTGCCTCCCCTCCTTCTGCTCTTGTCCATGAATCCAAGTTCTTTCAAGGTCATCCTTCCTGACCTTGCTCTGATCTTCTAGCCCTTGGCTGCCATCCTGGCTCTGGGCTCCCCACAGCACTTGCCCAGGGCATCCCATGGCCTGTCAGTGTTGTCATTTTGTGTTCCCACCTCCTGGCTTTGAGGTCCCTCTTCTTTCCTGTTTGCCCACCCAGGGCATCACGTGGAGCTCTGCACATGCCCTGTGATTGTTCAGGCTGTCGGAGGTGAATAAATGCACGCTCTTGTCCTTTCTGAGCAGGCCCTCAACATATTCTGAAGTTAGGATTTTTGATAACTTTAATAACAGATGGAAGCCTGAGTGTCTAGCTCCCAAATCCCTCCCCTTCCCTCCTAGGTCCCGCTGAGAATGCACCCCCACCCACCTTCCCACCTCGGATCTGGGACCAGACTCCAACCTGAAGCCTTCAGGACCAGAGCAGACTAAGCACCTGGACCTTGGTTTCCCCGTTCATAAAATGGGGGTGGTTCCTTCCTGCCCGACCATTGTATGACTGTGTGGTTTGCATGGACGAAGCCCTGTAGACTTTCTAATTTAAAAAAATGATGAGTACTAAGAGAGGTGCTAGTGCCACTGGGCTATAAGCAGCACGGGTTACAGAATTGTGCATGACCATGGACTCACTCATTCACCCATTCAGCACGGAGTCACTGAGCATCTGCTGTGATGCCCCAGATACTGCGATAGGCCTTGGGGTAAAGGAAGACAGACAGAAATGTCTGCTGAACTCATGCCGAGCCATTCTGACGGGATGGAGAGAGACAGCCCTCCAGTGCTATGTGACGTGCAGTCAGGCGAGTGCTAAGAAGGGAAACAGGCAGAGAAAGAACTCACAGCACAGTGTCAGGGAAAGTCAAAGGTGGGAGGTGCCATTGGTGTGGCATCAGACAGATCTGGATTCAAGCCTCGACTTCCTCATCTTCTAGGCCATAGAACCTCCGGTGCTTTAGGATGTGAGTACTATGTGTTTTCTAGGGTTGTTGAGGATAACAAGGCTTTTAGTTGGAGTATGACTGGCACATAGTAATGCTTTAATACATGGAGCCTTGGTTGCTGTTATAATCATCATTATTGTTACTATGAAATCAGGGCTCTGTTAGTCATCCCCATTGAGCAATCTGTTGCCAGTGATTATGCAAATATCAAGAAACACCTTCTTTTTGCAGAGCCTCTGACTGAGCAGTTCAGCTTCTCTAGAGCAAGGGTTCTAGTGCTTTAGGTCTCAGGATCTCTCTCTATTCTTGAAAATTAATAAGAATCCAAAAACACTTTGCTTATGGGAGATAGCTATAATATTACTGCATTAGAAATGAAAACGGGGAGATTCATTAAAACATAACAGTAATAAACTCATTTCATGTTCACATAGATAGCAAATAGTTTAATTAAAAAGTAACTATATATTTTAAAACAGAACAAAATTTAGTGAGAAGAGGAACCTTGTTATATGTTTTTACAAATATCTTTAACTGGCTTAATGAAAAATAATTGAATTCTCATGTCTGCCTCTGCCTTCAGTCTGTTGCAATATTTGAAATAAGTGAAGAAATCTAGCCTTACACAGATACATAATTGGAAAAGGAAGAAGTATGGTATTTTAATTTTCTTTTTAGAGATTGTGAATATTCTTCTGATACTACATCAAAACTTGATAAGTTGTACTTTCTTAGAGGTTAGTTGCAATGTGGAATCTGAAACTATAGCAATGAATTTTGTGTACCCTGTTACATTAAAATTCATTGACCTATTCTTTTTTGGGGGATGGGGGGCTCTGTTAATATGGATCTTTGAAAAGATCTTCTACCGAGGCATGGTTTGGTAAAAATTACATGGGTCATTTTGAAAATATTGGTTCACTGAGTTGTGCAGATATTTCAAATGTTGGCATATTTCACTGTACAACACCACAAAATTACCTCTATTAATATTGTTTTCAGTGGATGTCATCCAAAAAATTTTTAAGTTTTGTAAGCTGTCAAGTTCCCAGTGAGGAATGTAGGATTTTCCCAAATTCTGACTTTTGCTTAAAAACTTAAATTTTGTCATTGGCACCAAATATAGTCAGTTGCAGTGATAATCTTACTACATTGACTATTGAAAAAATGTTTGCCAAATACCTGTCTGGTATTAATTTCTAATTTTATTCCATTGTGGTCAGAAAAATACTTTGTATGACTTGAATTCTCTTAAATTTATCAAGATTTATTTTATGGCTCAGAATATTATCTATCTTGGTAAATATTCTGTGTGCCCTTGAAAAGAATGTGTATTTTGCTATTGTTCGTTGGAATGTTATAAAATATCAACTAAATCACATTGGTTATAATGCTGTTCAAGTCTTCTACCTCCTTACTTTTTATGTATATTTATTTTGTCAATTATTAAGGGAGCATTGTGGTAATCTCTACCTATAATTATGGATTTGTCTATTTCTCTTAATATTGCTATCATATTTTGCTTTACATATGTGGAAGCACTCTTGTTTGGTATAGAAACATATTTATGATTGTTATGTCTTCTTGATTAATTGATTTTATCATTGTAAAAAGGTAAAATCTTTTTTATCCCTGATTCTGAAATCTTCTTGGGTGATATTTATATAGCCATTCCAGATTTCTTATGATTAGTTTTGGCATGATATAGTTTCTTCCATCCCTTTACTTTCAACCTATTTTTTGTCTTTATATTTAAAGTGGGCTTTCCCATAGACAGTATGTAGTTGAATCTTGCTTTTTAAGCCAATCTTATAACCTCTGTCTTTTATTTGAAGTATTTAGGCCATTTACATCTAATGTGATTATCAATATGGTTGAGTTTCTATTTTATTTTTATTTTATCCATCTGCTGTTTGTTCCCCTTTCCCTACATTCTTTTGGGTTAACTGAGAGTTTTTATGATCCCATTCTACCTACTTTATTGGCTTATTAGCTATAACTCTTTGTTGTTTTACTGGTTGTTATAGAGCTTGCAGCATTCAGCTCTAACTTATCACAGTCTACTTTCATGTGATATTATACTTCATGTAGAGCCTAGGAAGCTTGCAACAGTATAGTTCTACTTCTCCCATCTTTTTTTCTATTGCACTCATATATTTTACTTCTAGATATGTGTTAACCACCACAGATACTATTTTTGCTTTAAACATTTGATTATCTTTTAAAGAGACTTAAATAACAAAAGAGTCTTTATATTTACCCACATACTATTTCTAGTGCTCTACATTTCTCTCTGTAGGTTCAGATTTTCATCTTGTATCATTTTTCTTTGGCCCAAATGACTTCTTAACATTTCACATTGCTCAGGTCTATTGGTCATAAACTCTTTCAGCTTTTATATCTCTGGGAAAAGTCTTTATTTTTAAAAGATATTTTCAGTGGATAGAGAGTTCTAGGCTGACGATTTTTCCTTTCAGAACTTTGAAGACAGTGCTTCATGTCTTCTGGCTTGCTTGCATTGCTTCTGATGAGAAACCTGTGGTTCTCTATATCTTCGTTTCTCTGTCCGTATTGTGTCCTTTCTCTATGGCTGCTTTACGATTTTCTCTTTACCACTGGTTTTAAGCAAGTTCATTATGATGTGCCTTGGTATAGTTTTCTTATGTGTCTTGTGCTTGGGGCTCATTGAGCTTCTTGGACCTGTGGATTTATAGTTTTTATCAATTTTTGACCATTATTTTTTAAAAAATTATCTCCTCTTCTCCTTTGGAAACTTTAATCATATATGATCTTACTTGAAGTTATCACTGATGCTCTGTTCACTTTTTTTCTTCTTTTTTCTCTCTGTGTTTCAAAGTTTCAGTTGCTAAAAGAAGTCTTTAACTTCACTAATATTTCCTTTTTGAGATGTCTAATCTTCTGTTAATCCTAACTAGTGTGCTTTTCACCTCATATGGCATTTTAGGGTTTCATTGCAATTGTCTTCTTTAAAAGTTTTAGTTGGGTCTCTTTAAAATTTTCCAAGTCTCTTCTTAACATGTCCAATCTTCTTACCTAGAATTTTATCACAGTATAAGTTGGTTTGGTTGTGATTGATTTTTTATTTCTCATTATGAGTCATATTTTCTTGCTTCTCTGCATGCTTGGAAAATTCCTATCTGATCTCAGACATTATAAATTCCACCTTGTGGGTACTGTGTGCATTTTTGTTTCTATAAATACTCTTGAGTTTTGTCCTGGAATGTGATTACATTACTTGGAATCAGTTTAATCTGTTCAGTTTGATCTGCTTTTATGCTTTGTTGGGTGGTTCCACAGCAGCACTGAGTTGAGGGTTAATTTTTCCTCCATTTCGGAGGTAAGATTCTCCTGAGTGCTCTGCCCTGTGTCCTGATTGGTGTGGTTTTCCCTCTCTGGTTGTTGGGAACAGGCACTATTCCATGCCCAAGTGTGAATGACAGCGATGCACTAATTACATGGCCTCAGCCATTTTCTCACACACGTGCACTGGCCAACAGTTATTTGAGTAGGAGGACCCTCCGGATAGCTCTGAAGTTCTCTGCCACTTTCCCTGGCACTCTGCCCTGTACCTTCAGCTCCCCTGGCTCCAGGACTCTTGGTTCCTTCTCCTTAATGTGGAGAGATCTGCCTGGGACCCTTCCTGTTCCAGGGTCTGACAACCTTCTTTAGGAAGTAGCTGGGGTAACCACAAGTCTCCCTTTGTTCATTTTTCATCTCTCAGGAATCATGTCCTTCACTGCCTGATGTCCAGTGTCTAGAAAACAGACGTTCCCCACATGTTGTGCAGCTTTGTAGTTGTTCCAAGCAGGAGGTTACATGCAGCCCCTGTTATTCCACCTTGGCCACAAGCAGAAGTTATGCCAAATACCCAAGTCTGAATAACCATAGCTCATTAGTTGTGCTTTTCAGGAAAATGGTGTTCCATGGAAAAGGTGGCTAGTTTAGCTGGCAACTGAAGCAGTCACACAGTGCGTATCTTCAAGACAGCCATCATACTTCAGCAGGCAGTGGAATGCTTCATTTTTGTCACACAGAATATGTAACCAAAGATTGAGATTGAATGAAATCAATAATTTTTACTGCTTCATGAAGGAATTCTTTAAAAAAATATTTTATTGATTTTTTATAGAGAGGAAGGGAGAGGGATAGAGAGTTAGAAACATCGATGAGAGAGAAACATTGATCAGCTGCCTCCTGCACATGTCCTACTGGGGATGTGCCCGCAACCAAGGTACATGCCCTTGACCAGAATCGAACCTGGGACCTTTCAGTCCGCAGGCTGACGCTCTATCCACTGAGCCAAACTGGTGCTGGCCATGAAGGAATTCTTAAGTGGAACTGGTGTGTATTTACAGAAGAGCATGGTGATGAAGATGATACGGCCGCTAGCATAGTTAGTTGCTGCTGCTTACTTTGCGCTAAGGCCCCAGCAGTTTTGCCCACCATTACTTTTTCTCCAGCAGGGCAAATGTGGACACAGAGAAAAAGGGAAACACTTTCTTAATATTCTGCAAAGTGAGTTTTGAATTCATGGTCCCTTAGAAGGGTTTTGGGGATGCCCCACAGGCCTGCAGACTGCACTTCGAGGACAGACATTCTTTACTGTGCACAGAGATACATGCAAGCATGTTCTTTGTAGCATTGTTTACACAATCACAAATTTGAAAACAGTGAAATGGTCATCAGTAGAACAAATAAATTGTAATATACTTATCCAATGACTAGTCCGTAGCAGTTAAAATGAACAAGCTAGAGCTATGTATCTATACGTACAAAGATCCAAAGGGCTGAGTGGAAGCAAGACAGCTTGCAGGAAGAGAGAGACTGTATGGTGCCATTTATATGAGCTTAACATGTAAAAATATATGTTGTTTATGGGCACCTACAAATGTAGTCAACATACAGTAAATGGAAAATTGTAGCTACTCTTAGAGGGGGGGGGAGGAGAATAGCTAACAGGAATGCTAGCGATACCTGTAATTCCTACTTCTTATTTCTAAAAGATAAATCTGAGAATAGTAAGATTTGAAAATTTGGTTGACAGGTAGGTTTTTATGATATTCTCTAATTTTGGGGATGTTTAAAATCCTTCATAATCTTTATCCTCATCAAGAAATATGCATCAATGTTCCTCACATTGATGATTCTCTCTCTCTCTCTAAAAAAAAGATATGCAAAAAGAGAAGATGTGTCAACACATAACAGATTCCCAATTCTATGTCAAAAGGCTCAGGGGGTTCTAGCTGGTGAGCTCCTATGGTGTCAGGGTGCCAACATTGCCATTTACAGAGAGACTGCGGTCTGCCAGGACTTCACCGAGCTAAACATCCAGCTTTTTGATCACCCATGAAGTAGGGATTCTTATCCTAATTCCGCAGCCTGGACCACATGCATTCCGAAATGCCTAACGTGCCCCAGGTCGCACAGTCAGTCAGTTGTGAAATCAAGTGGAACCCGGGTCTTGTGGGTTCGAGGTCTGTGGTTTCCCACCCTGCTGATGTCTCGAGGATGGACTTTTCATTTGAAGTGGTTCTGTTTCTCTTTCTCGTCTAAAGCTTGCTCCAAATCCATTTTTTCCCCATAGTTTGTTATGTTTCTGCTCAGCGAGCCAGCCACATCAATTACATTGTGTTTGTTGCTACAGCAACAATGCAGCAGTGTTATTAGGTATTATTACTATTCTGTTGTGCCATGAGCTTCAGCTTGGATTGCAGAGGGCTCTTCCTGGCGGCGGCGGCTTCCTTGTCTTTGAGGCCAGTTGATGTGTCTTGGGGAAGCCGGGTTAGGGCTGGTTAGGGCTGGTTAGGGCTGGCACGGTAGCCTGCGATGGGAAGATTTCTTAGGCAGCTCCTAATGGGATCATTTATAATGTGTTAGGTAACAAAACAAAAGAACCTTTTTAGGTTGTTGACGATAACATCCCACAGACACATCAAGCATTGTCTAAAGATTTATTTGAATTAATTGAGTAGCTGGTGGGAAGAGAGATGATGTGTGTACGCATGTCGTCCTCTCTCCTTGCAGCTGTCTGATAAAGCAAAACGGAGGCAGAATCCTTGAGATGACACTAAGGCACCTGGGGAGGTGGGGCGGGGCTTATGGGTTTAAAAATAGAGGCCGAGGGTTTCTAGGTGTGTTTACCTGCGGCATCGCTGCAGAACCCAGAGGGTGCCTCTGCAGGAGGCAGGGGGGTGCTGAGCCCTCGCTCTAATTCACAGGCCCTTCGCTTCCGGCTCCCAGCTCCTGGCCCAGCCCATTCTCTGCTGCTTGCTCTGTGTTGGGTTCTTCGCATCTGCCTTCATGGTCTGGAAATATGGGTGGCATTTCCCTCCAGTTTTAGATACATTTACAAACAGCACAGGCTGGGGAGACAGGAACTCTCAAACGCCGTTGCCGGGAATACACGTGGGTTTGACCTTTCTGACCATATTTGTAAGCAGAATGGTTAGGAGTGCCAGCTCTGGAGTCAGGCTGCCCTTTTCCGGCTGGGAGACCGTGGGCAAGTCATTGGGTCTCTCTGTGCCTTACTCCCCCCCCCCCCCCACTCTGTAGAGTGAGGGGCAGCAGGACTCACGCGGTGAGGAGTGTGAGAGGTGACGCGGGAACCGTGCGCACACAGTGTGGGCACAGGGAGCCTCGCAGTGGGCACTCGCTGCAGCAGGGTCGCTGTAACGTCACCCAGTGCCCGTCGATGAGGGCTTGGCTGGCCCGTGGTGGTGCAGCTCTTAAGAAGGATAAAGAGATTTGCATGTATTGACATGGAAAGAGATCAATGCCTCATTATTAAATGAAAAAATAGCCCTGGCCGGTGTGGCTCGATTGGAGCATCGTCTCATACACCAAAAGGTTACAGGTTCGATCCCAGGTCAGGGCATTTAAGCTAGGTTGCAGGTTTGATCCCCAGTTGGGGAACATATGGGAGGCAACCAATCGATGTTTCTGTTTCACATTGATATTTCTCTCTCTCTCTCTCCCTCTCGCTCCTTCCCTTCTCTCTAAAAAATAAATCAATAAAAACATATCCTTGGGCGAGGATTAAACAATTAAGTGAAAAAATTTGTTTTTATGCCATTTCATTTGGGAAATTTTAAACATACAGTAAAGCTGAAAGAATTTTGTAGTGAAATCCATCTGCCCACCAAATAGCTTCCACAGTGAACATTTTTTTCCGCTTGCTTTATCTCATATCTCTCCCTCCATCTACCCATCCATCTTAATATTTGACTCATTTCAGAAAAAGTTGCAGACATCAATGTATTCCCTCCAGTACTTCAGCATGCATGCAGATCACTCCTTAAAGTTCACGATTTGTTTACAACTCTTTGGAGGGATTCGTTTTTATAGCAATACAGATACTGTTTGAGCCATTGATGTAAAACACAAAGATGTTTCTATGTGTGGGTCTGTACGGGTCTCAGCAAACCACTGTGGTGGTGATCCGTTAGCAGCAGGGTTACTGGGTACTTCTACATTATAAGCATATACGGTTTGAATTATGCCATTTGATATAGTTTTGGAACATGGCATTGTGGCTCTTCCTCCTTCTCCATCATCACCATCGTCATACAGTGACAGAAAGCTCGGCTTCTGTTGTAAAAGGTACAAACTGCTCAGGCGACTTCTGTGTGCCATGCGCCAAACAATGGGGTGCTCTTCTTTTATTTGTTTGTTTTTTTTCTTTTGGGGGGTGCTCTTCTGAGACACCCGCTTTGCCCTGAAGCCTGGGGTCCTCTCTGATGCCTTTGTGTGAGGACTCTGAAGGACAACTGATAGCACCTCTGTAAACATCTGCACAGTCACGCCAGAGCCTGATTTGAGCGAAGTCCTGGAGAACCAACGGAGACGCGGGAGACGCGCAGGGCCGTGGGGGGAGTTGTCTCCAGGGCGTTCTATTCTGTGAGCTGCATGGAGCTGATTGGCAGGTGTCAACGTGGCTAATGGGACTTGATTTAAAGTCTGAAACCCAAGTTCTAACAGGCAGAAAGAGGAGGCTTTTAGATTTGTTGCAATGAGGTATCAAGTGCTTAAACTCATTTGATAATTCTCTCCCCGTTTCTGTGGGCTGTGGAGTGTGGGAGGGAAAATGGGTACCCTGTCGGGGAGTGGGGGTGTGAGCGCCGGCCTATATATAATATACTTCTTGGGGAAGAGAGAGAGGCAAGAAGTTTCGATTGCTTTTCTCCTGGGGGCGTGCGTCCTATAGATCCAGCTTGGAGTTGGGTGGGGCCCATTAGAAGCGGCGAAAACATTTCTTTTTATGGAGGAATTCAGGAGGCGTTAGAGGTTTGCTGTGCGTATTTTTAATATGTTAAGTGCTAGCGGAGGGTTTGGATCCCTCAATCTTCTTTCGATAAATGGATTTTACAGTCGCAAAGTGGTGACTTACTCTTTTGGGGGTTGCAACTCACAATAGCTTCAGCTCAAGTGAAGTTTCCGACGCGGTGGGTGCCATCGCGCTCCCTGCATTCTTCGGCTTTCGGCATTTTGGAATCTGGTTTGCTGCCTCAGGAGCGGGCGGCATCTGTCACTGAGAGCCACACGGCCGCGCTGTCTCTCGTTGATAGCATAATGCCAGGCCCACGGAGACGCTGTCACGACGTGAATAATTTGTGCGTTATGAGTTGTCTAAGCACGCATGCCTGGGACAGGCTGCAATAAGATCGCCTCCCCATGGCTTTGCAAGAAGACTGTGATGTGCAAATAACCGCTCTTTCAAATGGTCTTCAATGTGCTGAGACAATGGGTGCGAAGGCCTCTTCCAGATTCACGAGCTCCATCAGAAATGCGCAGGTCAGGGCTCCCACGAGCATCTGCCTGCGTCCTCTCCCACCAGCCTTCAGCTCGGCCCGTCCCTTCGCCATCTCCCACGCGTGTCTGTGAACTGGCGGTGGGGTTCATCGGTTTACCTTCAAAAGTGCAGGGTCGCGAACGTAACCTGCAGGGGAGAGTATGGATTAAAATCCGGGCCCAGGACTTACTGCCTCTCACTTTGAACCCCCCCACCCCGTGTCTTATGCAGACATGGACACATGGGTGCAGAGACTGGGGGGGCTCTTACATGTTGCTCCAGTGTTGGGAGGGGCAGGGAGATGAAAGGAAGCTGGAAAATGATTCCTTAAAGGTTGCCCTTGAGCCAGCACAAGCAGCTGGGCCAGACGCTGCTCCTGTTCCAGTCGGCCCCGGGGCCCTAGGTCAGCCTGTCTACCTGCTTTCCTGCTTCCCTCCCGCAGGGGTGGGGGCGGCCTGGTGAGACCCATGATGCCACGGGTGCGTGTCCATCCATTGTTTGCAAGGGCTCGGAAAACACACACACAACACAGCATAAATCAGAGCCGGAATGTTTTAACATTTACAGTTTTAAATGAAATTCCTGTTGAGAGTCTCTTAAGCGAGATTTATATCTGGTTTTGCATTGAACTGTGTCGTTATGCGGGGCTGGGAAACTCTTACGAAATTAAGCGTAATGTGGAAACATGCTGAAAAGACAGTTCTGCCGAAATGCGCAGCATTATTATGTTATAGGATATCGGAGTGGAGAAATATGCATAGAGGCACAATTACCACGGACATTTTTCTTTTAATGATCCTTGTACAATCCTTGGCAGGAAGGCTTGCTGACGTCTCCGTGCAGATAAAGGCAAATTGAGACAATATTGATATCCTACATCCTTTTGAGTTTCAGAGACTCCGTGGCAAGCCGGTCAGACACCGAGCTGCTGCCCGCAGGGAACTTGGGAGGATCTGTCGCTTGTGCTGGGGGCTTAGGTTGAAATAACATGTGGAAAGATTCACTCTGGATGCTCTGAACTGGAAGCTTCTAGAACAGGGGTGGGCAAACTTTTTGACTCGAGGGCCACAATGGGTTCTTAAACTGGACCGGAGGACCAGAACAAAAGCATGGATGGAGTGTTTGTGTGAACTAATATAAATTCAAAGTAAACATCATTACATAGAAGGGTACGGTCTTTTTTTTTTTTTAGTTTTATTCATTTCAAAAGGGCCGGATCCGGCCCTCGGGCCGTAGTTTGCCCACGGCTGTTCTAGAAGCTCCTGGCTTGGGTGACACTGAGGTGGCAGATCCTTTTCTCTGAAGAGGTTTTAGGACTTGAAAGCCTAGGACGCTCGGGGTGGTCTTGGGGATAAGGGATAGAGACTCTTATCTGGGCTGTTCTATTGTTCCAGCTGAGGCAGGGTGTATCCCATTACCCACAGGGGACCCTGCTCAGCTCTGTTTCCCACGGAAGACCCCCACCCCCCAGATGCCCACTCACTGGGCTTAGGGCTCGATGAGTATTTGTTATGTCCCCTGGGCTGCTGTCCTTCCGCCCTCCCCTGCCCCTGGGCTGCCTGGCCCCTCAGTACGAGTGGGTGTGGGCAGAGGCCCTTCTCCCTCTAGTTCCTGGCAGACCTTCGGGTGGGCTGTGATGCCCGAGGGGAGAGAAATCCTCTTCCCCACTTCCTGGATTCAAGCCCCACGTGGGCTGCGCTCTGGAATCAGGGCCAGGGCAGCGGGGTGGGCTGGCTGGCGGCCCTGCGATGCCAGCCTTTGAGAAACCCTCCCTCCCCCGAGGTCCTGGCAGGGTGAAGCTTTCAGAAAATCCTCCTGAGACTCTGCCCTCAAAGCCTGGCACTGAGATGCCACCTGCCCGGGGAGCGGGGAGCAGAGGCTGCGATGTCACCCGGCCCGGAGCTCAGGGGCCTCTCATGTGCAGGGAGCATGGGAGAAACTGCACTGGGTCAGCCTCAGGGCCAGGCGGCAGCCAGCGCCCCCTTCAGTGGGCGGGGCTCCTGCCCTGCTTCCTCTCTCCTGCTCTCCTTGGAAGCGCTTGAAGGGCTACAAGGCCTGCCTTATCTAGAGCTGCTGGACGCGAAGCAATTGGTCTTGCTGGGGCCTGTAATGCTGGGCTCTTGACCACCAGAGGTCACTGTAATAAGGTAGAAAGCAGGTGTTTCAGAGTCTTATCTTGGTAGTTGGCTCAAAAAAATTTAAATAAAAGGAAACCAAACAAAACCCCCCACATTTTCTGCGGGCTTCCATGTGCTGCCGTGTGCTCAGGGCTGGGCCTGCAGCCGAGTGTCCTCCTCGCTGGGGAAGGGCTACCCCCAGCAGTGCTGGCAGGACCAGGGCAGGCGGCGACCTCGGGGACATCTGACTCCACAGGCCCCCTGTGCAACCCCTGGCTCAGCGGGAGGCTTTTCCTCCCTGCCTCACCCTGCACACGCCTGCACTGCATCCTCAGAATCCATTGGTTGCAGCCATCTTGGGGTTAGGCTCTCTTAGGAACATGTGTGAGCATGTATGCATGCGTGTGTGCATGCTTACATGTGTGTGGTAAGCATGCGTGTGAGGGGCCAGTGATAGTACTGCCACCTAGAGGTGTTGGTGTTGAAAGGAGAGGAGGCTCAGTGAAAGGCTTGAAAGCTCGGTGTGGCTCACAGCTAGTCTGGGGCACATGGTGGATGTAATGTTCTCATTAGGACGAGGGTCAGTGGGCACATTAGCACCCCAAGGGTGGCTTGGGCTCTTTCTGGGGAGGCAGATGCTCCCCTTCCTGCCCTCTTTGGTCATCTTTAAAACATTTTTAATTTTTTAAATTGATTTCAGAGAGGAAGAGAGAGGGAGAAACATCAATGATGAGAGAGAATCATTGATCGGCTGCCTCCTGCACACCCTACACTGTAACCAGGGCATGTGCCCTGACCGGGACTTGAACCGTGACCTCCTGGTTCATAGGTCGATACTCAACCACTGAGCCACACCGGCTGGGCTCTTTGGTCATCTTTATGTGTTGAAGCTGTCGGGAGCCAGGGGAAATGCCTGCCTTTGCTGACCACAGCTCCTGCATGTTGGTTCCCAGGCAGGGGTTTTCATCTTTGGTGGGTGACAGCAGGAGCACCCTAGGGCTTTGGCAGGAGGTTGGGGGATCTGGCCAGCGCCTTCGTGAGGCCTGTCAGCACCGGCTTCTCTTCCAGGACCAGACGCCGAGCCGCCTGAACACAGTGAGTGAGAGATGCGTGCGGACCTGCGCAGCCAGGCGGCCAGGGGAGAGGCAGGTTCTGGAAGCAGGTGCTCACAGTCCTCGCCAGGGACATTTGGAGGATGGATGGGTCTTGGGGAAGGTGAATGCATCACCTGGGCCCTCTGGAGGGCCGTCCGGGCTGCCAGTGGAGGGTCAGGAGCAGTGATCTACAGGACACGCTGCTGCCATCGCCTGCAGCGGTGATTTCCCCAATGTCCCTGCAGTGGTGACACACACACACACACACACACACACACACACACACACACACACACACGGAAACTGCCATGGCTGCGGAGCTGGTGCATAGCTGCTGGGGCTGTGAACCACAGTCCAGGCTGGCTGCAGGGTCTGACCTGGCTGGTGGGGTCAGCAGGGGGCCCAGAGGGACAGAGCAGCGTGTCGGGGACCCTGGGGTTTGTGATGTGCCTGCTGGTGCGGCCGATGGCAGACTTTGGGGGCTTCGGCAGGTCCAAAAGGATCTGCGGCTGGAAGGGCCCAGGCCTGGTTAGCGGGGTGATGGGCCTGCAGCGCACAGGTGCCGTGGCAGGAGTGAGAGAGGACGCGTGCTCTGCGACCTTGAGGATGTGGCACTGAGAGCTGGATGAGCTGGAGGCAGGGCGTGCTCAGCGCTTCCTCGCTGGGCGACAGGAAGCCCCAGCTCTTCACTGGCTCCGGAGAAGCCACTGACCCCCAGGTGGTCCTCCTACCTCCTGCCCGCTGCTTTCCTCCCAGCCTCAGCCTCCTCTCCTCTCCCTCTTCCTCCTCCCTCCTGCGCTTTCCTGTTCCATTCCCATCTGCCAACCATGTCTCCTCTCCCGGTGTCATTCTGTCTTTTTGACTTAAAAACTAAAACCAAAACCCTCCTGTGAGGATTTTCTTTCCAGGTTCTGGAGTTCTGTGGAGGCAGCCCTCTGTGTAAATCCAGCGAACAGCCCTGGCCTGTGTGGCTCGGCTGTTGGGCATCACCCCATGCACTGAAAGGTTGCCAGTTTGATTCCTGGTCAGGGCACATGCCCAGTTTGTGGGCTCGATCCCCGGGGAGGGGTGTGCGGGAGGCAGCCAATTGATGTCTCACTCTCACATCGATGTTTCTTTCTCTCTCTCCCTCTCCCTTCCTCTCTCCAAACCCCACGAATGAATCTCTTCAATTGGTAATAACTTCTCTGTGAAGAGACTTTGCAGGGTGAGCTTGTACCCGAGTGCTCTGCACAAATGAGCTGCCCCTGTTTCTAACTGCCAGATACGAAGCACATGTGGTACATGCTTCCCTTCTAATCCTCCTAGAAACCCCAAGAAAGCAACTCTAATACCATCCCCACTTTTAGATGCAAAACAGAAATTCAGAGCATTTAAGAGATGACTGGCTCGCCTGAGGTCATCTAGAACAGTGATGGTGAACCTATGACACACGTGTCAGAGGTGACACGTGAACTCATTGTTTTGGTTGATTTTTCTTTGTTAAATGGCATTTAAATATATAAAATAAATATCAAAAATATGTCTTTGTTTTACTATGGTTGCAAATATCAAAAAATTTCTATATGTGACACGGCACCAGAGTTAAGTTAGGGTTTTTCAAAATGCTGACACGCCGAGCTCAAAAGGTTCTCCATCACTGACCTAGAACTTCAGAGCCTGCCCTCTTCACTCTCTGTGACCTGTTGCCTCGAGGGATGGTGGTCAGCCCCTCCTGGGAAGGCCCTGGATGTTGCTGGTCACGCCTGCCTGTCTGAGTCCCTTCTGCTGTGGTTGGAAGACTGGTCCCTGCTTGTCCCGCCCTCGGCTGGAATAGAACACAGCTGGTCCCCATCTGCACGAAACCCCCTTCATGGAGGTTTGACTAGTCATCAGGTTGCCCTAGGCCAAGCTGGAGCTCTTTAAACTTTTAAATAGATCCACATTTGGATCCACGTTTGAAAGATTATTTTTACTCCATTAGAAGCACTACATGCTTATTGTCGATGCCCTTGAGGGAAAGGGTTTCAGGAAGGGGGACCCGCACTGCCGAGTCCCGGCTCTTTCAATCCGAGATATGAAATTGGCTCCGGAGCACCCTGCGCCGTGGAGCCTGACAAAGCGGCGGGCGGGTGTCGCTTCTCCTTTGAAGATGTCCTCCAATATCTGCTCTTGGATGGGGTGGCTGATAAGGGCTTGGTGTTAACACATCCTTACCTGGCGCTGGCTCTGCCTTTCCATTAAAAAATGCAAATTCAGAGGCCGTGGATGTGCCTGATTTAGATCTTTCGATACGGAAGGCCACGTTAGTCAGGGTGTTTGGATGCGGTACTTAAACCTGCATAAAAAGAAAAGATTAAATGAATGGTTTCAGCGCTACTGTTCAGCCCCAAACTGCTTATCCAGGCATCCAGAGCCCAGCCCCTCTGGAAGGGCCTGGGGTCCCTCCTGGGTGCCTGGATCAGGGAGAGAGGAGACCCCTCCATGAGACTCTCCCGCTCTGGCCTCACTTGGCAGAGTGCACGGAAAGCCCGATTGCAGATCCGTTTCTGCATATTAAGAGCAATATTACTTTTATATTGAAATTTTCATTTCTCCTGCCTGGTGTGCAAGCAAATAATTGAGACCTAATTTACTTTATTTAATAAGCCAGCAACCTCCTGGATTTTTCTGGTGGCTTGTGTGGGTCTGAGCTCGATTCGGAGCAGCAGAAAGCTAAGATAGCAGGACCTCCGTCCCCTGACAGCTCCTGATGCTCACCCAAGTGCCCAGCCTGCGAAGCTAGTGCTGGCCACAGGCTAGTGCAGGCCACACGGGAGCTGACCATGGTGCTGCCGGTGGGGACCTGGTGGGGTGCCTGTGAGAGCTGGGCAGCAGTGCCCTGGAGGGGCACAGGCTAGTGCAGGTCTCAGGAGCTGTCCATGGTGCTGCCAGTGGGGACCTGGTGGGGTGCCTGTGAGTGCTGGGCAGCATGCCCTGGAGGGACACAGGCTAGTGCAAGCCACGCAGGAGCTGTCCATAGTGCTGGCACTGGGGACCCAGAGGAGTGCCTGTGAGCAATGGGCAGGCAGCACACCAGAGGGGCACGGCTTCCTCAGGTGTCCCTGGGATGGGCCTGGGTGCTCGTGCTGCGGCGTTCTGGAGTGCTGGCACTTTGCTGCCAGACGGAGAAGGTGCTGCTCTGCTCTCTAATAGCTCATGGTCAAGGGGAGAAACTGGGAGAGAGGAGAGCGGTTAACCCCACCTGGAGAGGAGTGGGGTTTGGGACTCACGTGGGACCCGTCTGGGAATACTGCTCTTTTTATTTATTAGTGTCTGACCTCAGCAAACTCTGCAACTTCTTTGAGACTTGGTTTCTTCAACTGTAAAACATGCACAGAGCAATGCTTTTCTTTCAGGTTTGTTGTAGCCATGAGCTATGGAAATGAGTGACAGGCTGTAGATGGGCAGCACCCACCAGGGCTGTGGCCCGGGTAGACCTGGGAGGTGGCCTCGGGGCTGATCATTAGGATTTGGGCATTTCCTCATGGGACCCATGGTGGAACTGCACCTCTCTCTCCGCGTTGAAGTTGCACGTGGGGGTGCTACTGGCTTTGGCGGGGGCAGCGTGAGCAGGAGTGATGTGGGCAGGAGGGACGTGGGTCTCCCCTGAGCAGGAGCCTGAAGGGCCAGCGTGTGGTACGCTCTGTGCCCTTCCCCAGCCTCTCTGCCTCCGTCTGCCTGGATCCCTGAGTGACCGCAGGGAGCAGAGTCCCTGCCCCCATGTGCATTGGGCCTGTGATGTGGACAGGAAGCAAATATCTTTGACTTTTGGGCACTGAAAGTTTGGGGCTGGTTGTTGCTGCACTGTACCCTCACATCCCCTGACTAAACATTGGAGAGGGTATGTTTCCTCCTTGGGAAGAAGGCAGACTTTGAGCTCAGCCACACAAGAGGCATGTCTGAGTGGAGTCCACCCAAGGTCCCTGGACCCAGGAGCAGAGGCCTTACCACTTGGGAAGGGTCTGTGTGAGCCCTGGTGTCTCCTGCCAGGGGCCGTTTTCTGGACAAAGAAGAGATTGTAGGGCTTTACTCACCACCCCCCCCCCCCCAATGAATTCCGGGCCAACTCATCCTGAGAGCAGGGAAAGCCACTGGCCATCATCCTGCAGCTGGTCTGGTAGCCTTCGACACAGAGGGGCTTTAGGGGAAAGGAGTCTTTCTGGCCTAGTGAAGAGCAGCCCCTTGCTGAATGTACTCGGAGCTGTGCTTTGTTAAGACAAGCTGAACATCAGCACCATGGGAACAGAGCCTACTAATTATTATGACAAGGAGAAGTGCTTGATTGTGGAGAAGGCGTGCGCGCGCGCGTGCGAGCGAGAGAGAGAGAGAGAGAGAGAGAGAGAGAGAGACCGACCCAGACTCGGAGGTAAAATAAGCCACTGCGGTTGGAAAGTCCAGGTAAGCGCTAGAGTGAGACAAACACTAGGTAGTCCCAGTGGGAGTCATTTCAAAAACAAAATACAACGAAGAGTTGGATATTTGATGGGATGGGTGAGTGAAGAGTTTTAGGGATGGGTCTTCTTGGGGATGGGAGAGTGCTGTTTGCTTTGGAGCGGCGGGCAGCTGGCGGTGTGGTGGCCCTGCTCCTGGCAGCCTTTGCCCGGAGGGGCTCTTCCCTGTCCCTGTGCATTGTTGCCCCATTCGGGCTCCGTAAGAAATGCAGCACTCCCCAAGCCTCGCGAGCATCCCCACCACCCAGAGCGCTCCCACTGCCCACCAGATCCCCTGGCATTCCCTCTGTCAGTCCCTCACTCCTACCACCCCCTCTGCCAGCCCCAACCCCCTAGTGTGTCCTCTCCTAGCTCCCACCCCCTATTGCATCCTCTGCCAGCCCCCCACCCCCTAACACCCCCTTTGCCAGTCCCCACCCCCTAGTGCTCCCTCTGCCAGTCCCCCACCCCCTAGCATCCCCTCTGCCAGTCCCCACCCCCTCAGAGCTCACCCCTAACTCTTCCCTTCCTCACTCCACTCCAGCGACGCCGACCTCCTCCCTGTTTCTCACCCCAGGGCCTTTGCACGGGCTGTTCTTGCCTGGAGTGCTCTTCCCCAATGCATCTCCCTAGCTCCTCTCCCTCCTGTGGACAGGGAGTTTCATCTGTTTTTCTGTGTCTCCAGCACCTACAATGAGGCCCGGTGCGTGGCTGGTGCTGCGTGCACATCTGTGGAATGAATGGATGGATGGATTCATGGGTGAATGAACGAACAAGCCACAGGAACAGCAAGTCTTCCTAATGAGATGGCTCTCAGTGCAGGTTCCTGGCACAGCCCCCTCCTTGTTGGCCACACTGCCTGGCCCCAGGTTCCGCTCTTGCGTCCCTCTGAGCCTCTGTCCTCACCCCCTTGGGGACCTCTTCCCTGTGAGCCATGTGCTCCCATTGCCTTTGCTGCAGTGAGTTCAGGGGCAGGGGAGAGGAGTGTCCCTGTGCTTGTCCATCTCATCACAAGCCGTCCGTCCACATCACCTCAGGGTGATAGCATGTGGCTGGCGGGCAGGGGCCTCCTGGGGGTGGCCGCTCCTTTTGCTGCTTTTCTCACCCGGAGTTTAAGGCCATGAGCTGGGGGTGGGGGTAGGGAATGGAGGCTTTCCCGCGGGTTCAAGGGCAGATCTCTGCAAGGTGAGCTCCCCTCCTGGCCCAGGAGGAAGGACAGGAGGAGAGGCTGGCCGCCCAGCGTCTCCAGTTTCTATAGCAGAGCGCACACCTCGGGGCCTCTGAGCTTGAGGATGGTTGGCGACATTGATGGGCGATACCCGGTCTCACTCCTGCCAGAGCACACTTGTGCATGTTCTCGCCTCACAAGTCTTTGTTTCCCTTTCGTTTCTGTGGCGCCTCCTCTCCTGCTGCTGGTGGCCGGGCGGACCTGCAGTGGGAGGCAGGGTCTCGCCGCCTTCTCCTGTAGGGCTTGCGGTGCTGATGGGGAAGGAGTTGCGTGGACACTCCCGGGGAGAAGGGCATCCATCCTAACCAGGAAGCAGTTAGCAGGACCTAAACCTGGCTCCATCGCCGCCACTTGCTGGGTGTGTGGCTCCCAGGCCTCTGTGCTCTCCCCTGTGGACGGGCAGCAGCAGCACCAGCCAGTGGCTTGTGAGATTGAACAAGAGCATGTTAAGTGTGAACTGGTAGCTGCTGCTGTTTTAGCAAAGCCTGGAATGGAGACCTGGAGACCTCCCTCCACAGCAGTTAGAAATCTGTGGGGGCCTCTGAGCCCTGGGCGGGGTCGGCTCTGGCCCCCAGAGGCCCCAGCGGGGCTTAGTGTCCCCGAGACACCCCCCTTCTCTTGCATGAAATGGGCACAAGGGAGAGACACACGAGAAGGGGCATTTGAACTCGAGTGCTCATTGCACACTGTGGGGACTGCTGTCTGTTAGCATTTGCTCGCCCAGTGCACATGCATCGGGAGGTGTCAGCCCCCACAGACACCTGCGGCCCGAGGCCTCGCTTGCTCCTCCTGCTCCTCCTCAGGGCGCAGCGCTGGTGCCTCTTGGGGGTGGAGGGCCCGGGGTGAGATGGACGCAGTTAGACCCTGGGGACGCAGCAGAACGCCCTGCTCTCCGCTCTCTCCCACTCCAGCCTCAGCGGGGCCTGAGCTGGGCTGGGGCCTTCTTCCTGCCCCTGCAGGCTGAGGTCCTCAGGAAGTCCCCTGCTTGAAGACAAAGGCAGTCTCCCTCCCTTTGCCTCTGGGTTCTCAGCTGGGCAGTGGAGGTGTGCACCTGGGGGGCACCTGTCTGCTCCCAGCGCCCTGCGGTGCCCTAAACGGCTGGTGACAGGCAGTTTAGTGGGAGCGGTCCTGGGATGGAGTGCAGACCCTTGAAAGAGCTGTCTTCCTGCTGGAGCCAGGTATTGAAAAGACCAGCCTTGCCGCTGTTTGCACCGAGTGTGCAGTGGGTCTCCGTATCTGCGAGCAGCAGCTCGGCAGAAGGCTCGTGTGCATTCAAGCCTTGCCCTGCTCTGCAGGCTGCGCCCCTCCTGACGGTGGCGGGCCCGTGGCCCAGGGTAGTCACAGTGTGTCCTTGGCCACCAAGCCTTCCCCTCTAGCGGGAATGGGCGCAGGACGCGGAGCCAGGCCCGGGAAGAAGGCTGCCCATCTGAGGACGTCCCTCCACCGGTCCCCAGGTCCCTAGGCCCCGCCAGGCCAGGCCCTTTGGTGGCGGCAGAATTGGGGGAGGGAGGGCCACCTTCCACTCCAGAGCCAGCGCGGCCAGGCTTTCTCACAGGGACCCTGCTGCGGGGTTGGCATTGCCCTGGTGTGACTGCCTAACCATGGCTGCTATTCCCAGGAGGAGTGTGGGAGAGGGTCCCCACCTTCTCCTCACACCAGCCGGGAGCAGCCCTGCGGGCGTCGGCTTTGCCCATTTGTGGCTATTTGTCCGGAGTCCCAGTGTTGTGACACCTCCCTGATGTCCAGGCCCGGGTTCCCCCTGAACCCCAACGTCCAGGCTCCCACCTCTTTCCTCCGGGCCTGGGAGAGGCTTCCTCCCCGTGGCTGGCGTGTTTCGTTCTCAGCATCCGTTGGCCTGGGTGGCGTAGGTTTTCTCAGTCTTGTCACGGCCTGATCTCTTTTGGGGGAAAAGTGGGGAAAGACATCAGGCACCTGGTTCATGGACCCGGGGCCCACCGGGGCCTCGCCCGGAATCCTGTTCCTGGGCTGAAGGGAACCAGGCACCGTTCATGCTGTGAACGCGGTCCCCGCTTGCTCAGCCAGGTGGGCGCTGACGTGGCTTCTCTGTGCGAGCGGCCCGGCGGCTGCTCATGGACTAGATGACTGAGCGGAGGGTGAGCGAGGGCCGCTCTCCGAGTGGGAAGGTGACTGGGTGCCTCTGGGGGAGTCAGAGTCCTGAGCGTGGGGGGCTGTGCGTGGGGGGCTGTGCGTGGGGGTTGTGCGTGGGGGGCTCTGCGTGGGGGCTGTGGCTCTGCGTGGGGGGCTGTGTGTGGGGGCTGTGCGTGGGGGGCTCTGAGTGGGGGGCTCTGAGTGGGGGCTGTGCCTGGGGGCTGTGCGTGGGGGGCTGTGCATGGGGGCTCTGAGTGGGGGCTCTGAGTGGGGGCTGTGCGTGGGGGGCTCTGAGTGTGGGGCTCTGCGTGGGGGGCTTTGCGTGGGGGGCTCTGAGTGTGGGGCTCTGCGTGGGGGCTCTGAGTTGGGGGCTCTGCGTGGGTGGCTGTGCGTGGGGGGCTCTGAGTGGGGGGCTGTGCGTGGGGGGCTGTGTGTGGGGGGCTCACCTCTGCCAGAGGTGGCGTCTGGACTGATAGGTTCTTCCAGGTTCCAGGGTCTGAACATGGAAGCCAGGGCTTATTAAAAGCTCTCTTTTCCCTAAACTTGGATATTCTAGATGTCACCCTGGTCCTGAGGAAGGATGAAAAATATTTCTGATAAATCAGACTATTTCCAGTGACTAATGCCCGTGTAGAGAATGGTGTACACACACACACACACACACACACACACACACACACACACACATGGCCTCTTTCTTTCCTGCCCGGGCCCCAGGCCGTTGCTGTAGGCTGTGTCCCTGAATGCTTCCTGAGTTCATGGGCTGGAGTTACACATTTGGGTCCTCCCTGAGCCTCTGGGGGTTCGGCACCCCTGCGTGGTCCCCCAGTTCTCCGTTTCACCTTCCCCTGGACCTCCCCATGGTGTCCCACTGCCTTCCTCTCCACTTCAGGCTGCCCCCTCCCATCCCTAGATAGTTCTTTCTCGAGACAGACTCAGGGAGGCAGGGCTCCATCGAGCTCACTGCTTCTTCACCGGCCCCAAGCCTCAAGTCTGGTTCCGTGTAGGAACGCTGTCAGGTAGATGGTGGGGCGAAGGGGTGATGCTGGCCAATCTGGGGAAGATACAGAGGTTTGAACGTCTGTGGTGTGGCTCCCATCTTGGTCTTCCTGTGTTCGCGCGTGCTCAGATGCACCCTCTTTTCTTCCTCTTTTGTTCTCAGGGAACTTCTTCCCAGTCCCTATGCCCGAAGCCATCGGGGACTCATGTGTGTTGAGGACGGACTGAGAAGGGAATAGGCTGCGTGGAACTCTTGAGCTTGGCGTTGACCCCCCTGCTTTAGAGACAGGAGACACTGAGGAACAGATGCCCTTCTTACCCTCTGCAGACAGCAGCCACCTGAGGCCCAGGGACAGGCAGACGAGCTGAAGGGCCAGGGTCCGAGCCCACGTCCCTAGTGCCCAGCTATGCAGCGCCCCTCTAGGCGCAGTTCCTTTTACCTGCAAGTCTCTGGTGCCCCTGCATCCTAAGTGGGTGACTTGTGAGTTGGGGACCCACGATCGGCACATTCTCCTTCTAAGGGCTGTGTGAGCTGCTCAGGTGCTGTAACACAGCACCCCAGTGGCTGTTCAAGCCACAGAGGTTTGTTTTCTCACAGTCGGGGCTGGAGGTCCAAGATCAAGGTGTCAGCAGGGTTGGTTCTCCTAAGGCCTCTCTCCTTGGCTTATAGGCGGCTGCCTTCTCTCTGTGTCCTCCCAGATCCCCCTCCCCCCCTGCACCTGCACCCCTGTGTCTCTCTCTGTGTCCTCCATGGCCTCCCTCCACCCCCCGCCATGCACCTGCACCCGTGTCTCTCTCTGTGTCCTCCCTGGTCCCCCCCCCTGCACCTGCACCCTTGTGTCTCTCTCTGTGTCCTCCCTGGTCCTCCCCCCTGCACCTGCACCCTTGTGTCTCTCTCTGTGTCCTCCCTGGTCACCCCCCCCTGCACCTGCACCCTTGTGTCTCTCTCTATGTCCTTCCTGCTCCCCCCCCCGCCCCCATGCAACTGCACCCCTCTTTCTAAATCCCTTCTTATAAGGACACAGTCACATTGGATCGGGGCCACCCAAATGGCCTCATTTTAACTCAGTCACCCCTGTCAAGGCCCCATCTCCACGTAAGTCACGTTCTGAGTTACGTGGGATTAGGACTTAAACACAGGACTTTGGGGGGATGCACTCCAGCCCGTGGCAGGGGTCTTCTGCTTCCCTGGAGGGGTCTCCTTGGGGGGCCTTTCTGGATGTCTGCACAGGTCTTTGGACCAGAGCTGCGTGCCGTGAGGTCGAGGGCCTCCCCGTGGCCACGGCCACAGTCCTCACCCTTCCTGTGTGTTCCGCTCGGACAGCCTCTGTTCCCTGCGCTCCGTGGAAGGTTTTGTGGCCTCTTGTGTAACACAAGACAAGCTCTCTGCATCGAAATTGTTCCAGAATCAGCCCCAGTTCCCTGGAGCACGCCAGGTGCTGCCGGGAAAGCAGACTCTCCGGGATTGATGCGGCTCTGACACCCGGAGGCTCCCTTTGTCTCGTGGCGGCTGGAGCTCTTGCCGGGAGGGCTCGCTTTCTCCCGCCCACCGCGTCTTTTTGATTCCCTCTCAATTCAGTTTCAGGTCAGAGCTTCGTGAGGTCGCCGAAGCTGTGAAATCTGACAGACTCACCATCTGAGCAAACAGACTGTCCAGGAGCGCGCTGTATTTGGCTCACACGGCGGTGACAGTCTGGGAAATCCCCAGGCTTCCCGCTCTGTTTTTGCCTGAGCGAGTTCTGTTCAGTTCAGCGCATGTTAACCAAGGGCCTCCTCTGTGCCAGGCACGACGTCAGGTGTCAGGGCTGTGAGGTTGGGTACGCCCTACCCTGTCCCAAGCAGGGCGGCGGGCACACACACTTCCCCCAGGGCGTTCCGCCTGCCCCGCGTGTGTACCCGGCCAGTGCTGGCCCTGGTGCTCACAGGCTGCCCACCCGGCAAACATCTGTGACTGTTGGCACGAAGGTGCCACCCGAGCTCCCTGGGCGCCCATCCCTTCTGAGAAGCGGCTGTGCTAGACCAGTGGTTAATGTTCTGAATGCCTCCCTGTGGAGGGCCAGGGATGGCTGTTGAGTGTCAAGTGCTGGGAAAGGCTTTTTTGGGGAAGGTCAGGACGCGGTCTGTCCAGGTGAGAGGAAGGGCCTGGCAGGGGAGGGGTGTGTGTGTGTGTGTGTGTGTGTGGGGTGGGTGAGCAGCTTTGAGATACCCCATAGGTTAGAGCCAGAGAATTTGTAGATTTGACCTGGAGTAACTAGATGGTGAGCAGTATGTCAAGAGGGTGAAGCCTGAGGAGAAACCTGTTTAAAGAGGGAAAAAAAAAATTCAATTTTGGCCCGGCTGTCAGGGCTCAGTGGTTGAGCATTGACCTATGAACTAGAACAGCCCTGGGCAAACTACGGCCTGCGGGCTGGATCCGGCCCGTTTGAAATGAATAAAACTAAAAAAGACCGTACCCTTTTATGTAATGATGTTTACTTCGAATTTATATTAGTTCACACAAACACTCCATCCATGCTTTTGTTCCGGCCCTCCGGTCCAGTTTAAGAACCCATTGTGGCCCTCGAGCCAAAAACTTTGCCCACCCCTGAACTAGAAGGTCATGGTTTGATTCCTGGTCAGGGTACATCCAGGGTTGCGGGCTCAATCCCCAGTGTGAGGTGTGCAGGAGGCAGCTGATCGATGATTCCCTCTCATCATTGATGTTTGTCTCTCTCCCTCTCCCTTCCTCTCTGAAGTCAATAAAAATATATTTTTAAATTCCTATTTTGGACATGCTAAACGTGAGATTTCATTATACGTTCACGTGGAGCGGCCGAGCAGGGGCCAGGAGCCTGGGGTCAGGAGTGAGGGAGTAAGTGCGTGTGCTGGTGTGGAAGGCCCTGGACCGGGGGGACAGGAGAGGTGTGCGCGGCCAGGTGGGCACTGTGAGCTTGGACATGCTGAGTGCCCAGGGTGGGAGGGACTGTGATGGCCACGCAGGCACCATAGGAGACAGCAGGCCCCGGTGGGTTTATGAAAGCGGGAGGGAGAACCAGCTGGAGGAGGAGGGTCAGCTCTGTGGACGCCGCTGTGAAGCTGAGGTGACAGGAAGGGGCCGCTGTACTTGGTGGCCCAGCATTAAGGGCGGCCGTGAAGTTCTGGAGCGAACATGGCAGGGGCAGAACGAGCCAATCGAGGGAGGAAGCAAGGTCCTGGGGGAGGCAGGAGATGGGACAGAGCCAAACCGGAGGGTGCGACTTGGATAGGGGGTGAGGGGCGCCCTCCATGGAGGTGGCAGGGGCGTGGCGGGTGCACTTGCTGGTGGCTCTGTGTCAGCTGACCGAGAAATCCAGGAAAGGGAGGCGAGTGGATAGGAAGGTGGGAATCCTAAGTCACAGCATCTGGTTATAGGAAGGCCGGCTGGGAATGCTTTCTCCTCTCCCCGCATGCCGCCGGGGTGGCAGGGGGCTGCGGGCCAGCAGCAGGCTGTGGCTTTGGGCACAGGGGCAGAGGGGCCCAGGGCGCGCACAGGCATCCCGCCAGGCGGATTTGCCCGCAGCCAGCTGTGCAGCTGAGCCTCCAGACTTACTCTCTCGGCCCAGCTTGGGGAAATATGACCCAGCACAGCATAAAATTAAGCAGTATTCGCCACAGGCCGAAATTGCACCCGTATTTTACAGAGCATGTGCAGCTGAGACTTCTAAAGCCGGCCCCCAGGAGGCCGCCTGGGTAATGAGAACCTCTGCCTTCCATGCCCCCCCCCGCCCCCCCCATCACCCCTGCCGCTCAGCCTCAGCCCAGCCTCAGGCCCAGGAGAGGGGACTGGAAGGAGGTGCCCTTTGCCCTTTGGAGGAGGGCGGGCTAGCTGAGCAGCAGGGCCTGGAAGGGTCTGGAACCACCAGCTCCTGGTGTGAAAGCCTCAGGAGCTGCCAGCACCTTTCCTGTCCTCCCCATTGAGCAGAATCACCAATCAGGGCAGCTCAGGGGAGGGTTGGGGAGGGGGGAGGGCCAGGGGGAGGGAGTCTTGGGGGCAAGGGAGGCTCAGGGGAGGGAGGTTCTGGAAGGCTCCGCAGCCCTGACATCCGGCCCAGAGGGGCTGGAAGGGAGACGTAGGTTGTCCTGCGCTTTCCGGAAACTCAGGAAAGAGCATGGCTTCCGCTTTGTTTCAGCTTCACCGGGAATCCCCGTTGGACACGAAATAAACAACTTTTCACTCGGCAGCTGGCTTTTCCTCACGTGCAAACGGCGTGGCGGTCAGTGCCAGCTGCCCGGTGCTGCAGTGACCGGGGCTCCCCACGCCCCTTCTGGTCCTCCAGCTCCTCAGTGTGCTCTGGAAGCCTGGCCTTCTCTCTGATGGCGGTCAGGCCTAGTGACCCCTAGTGGCGACAACAGGGGGAGCGGTCATCTCAGACCCCGGCCTGGACCAGGAGGGTGGCAGGGAGCCTCCACCATCCAGCCCTCCAGCTCATCAGATTGTCAGTAGCAGCCAGTTGTTTCCAAGCGTCGAAATGGCCTCTGTGTTTTAATTCTAGAAAATCACTGAGGCAGGCAAAGACATGGTGAGGAACCTGCTTTGGTGCAAGAGGCTGGGAGCAGACATGCTTCTCTGGCTCTGAGCTCCCGCGGGCTCTGCGGAGGGGAGGGCGGGCTGTGTGTGGGCAAGAGGAAGGTGAAGGAGGGACCATTGGAGCGCCCTTCCCGCCCTGGCAGAGGCGGCCTGCGCTGGGGGGGGCCCGCCTCTCCAGGGGGGCAGCGTGGGGAGCGCGTCAGGCAGGGCCCACAGGAGCAGGGGTGGATGGTGCCTCCCTTCCCATCCCCCCTCCTACAAGGTCATCGATGACAAACAGAGGGCGAAGGGGACTGGGTCGGGTTTGGACACGTGTTTCTCCTGGCCTTGTCGGGGCCATGTCCCTCCTGCTTGTGATCTTGGGCTAGAACAACTGACAAATGGCCTGATAGGAAACAAAAGCAAACAATAGACTCACTTGAAAGATACAGTGAATAGAATTTAATTGAATTTTTTTTTTTTTTTGGTGCGGACATTGATTTGACCCTGGAAGATGTATGGAGTAAATCATGAGGGGAATTAATATACATTAAAGTGTAGTTTATTATCACGGAACTTTTATTGTGCTTGGAGTTGTGTTTTTAATTATTATTTTAATGACTTTCTGTACTTCCAATTGTGATAAATCTATTTTATTTTTTTGGAATAAACGGAGTCTGGTTTTACAAGGTGAAGTGCAGAGCAGGGCCGTCGACGAGCATCGCGCCTTCATTAATGAGAGCGAACAGGTTATAGGGACCGAAAATGAACCGATTTACACGCTTAAAAAGCCAATTAATGCCCAGCCATTAAGCACAAATGCTGCAGATTGTCTCTCTATCGTGTCTACTGTCTGGGCTTCTATTGGATCCTGTGGAGATTGGCTTTTTAAACCAAATAAGTGGAGGAAGCTCTAAACGTGGAAATGCCTGGGCCCAGTTAGGACAAAGGGTTTGGGCCCTGCTGTGGTGAGATGTCCTCACAAGATCCTTGTCGGTGTCCTCGAGGGAGGAGGCAGGGGCCAGGGCTCTGTCAGCAGAATCAGGGCCTGGGGCTGTGTCTCGAGGGCCAACAATGGGGCTTTGCGTGCAGTCCTTTTACATGGCGATCGGCTCCCCCACCACCCTCTCTCCACTGAACTCGCCCACGCTGTGCTGTGACTCGTGGTGCCAGGGTCCTGGTCGTATACCCTACGCTGCCCAGCGCAGGCCTCGTTTCAGTATTCACTCCCATTGGCTGCGAGGGTGTTGGCAGCGGCGCCCTCCCGGTTACATGCTGGCCGGACATACTGACCCTGCCAGGCTGTCCAGCAGCACGTCTGGAGGCGCAGACGCAGGCGCACGCAGATGGGAGGCGCGTGGGCTCTGCAGACGCAGGTCTGGTCGGGAACCTGCCGCAGGATTTATGAGCCAGATGGCCTTGAACAGGCACTTTTGTTTCTATTTTTGTTCATTCAATAAATATGTATTGGATCTGGGTAAAGCACTGTTGTAGGGGCTGGGGATACAGCGGTGAGGGGGGTGGAGAAGCTCCGTGTTCCAGTGTGAGGGGGTAGGAACAGAGCGGGGCGCCAGCAACAGTGCAGCGATACGCTAGTCAGGTGGGCAAGCTCACTCAGGTGACGGGCGCAGGGCGTGTGTGAGGGGACGTTGAGGCTTCATGCAGAGATTAGGGAAGGCTATTGGTAGGGGACATTGGGTGAGATCCCAAGGAAGAGAGAAAGAGCTCAGTGGAATTCTGGGAGGAGTCCTTTCTAGGCACAGGGAACTGCAAGTGCAAAGCCTAGCAGCAGCATGCTGGTGTGTGTGTGTGTGGGGGCAGCCAGGGGGTGATGTGGGGCCCAGCAGCATGTGGTGTGTGTGTGTGTGTGTGTGGGGCTGCCAGGGGGTGGTGTGGGGCCTAGCAGCATGGGGTGTGTGTGTCAGGGGGGCAGCCAGGGGGCGGTGTGGGGCCCAGCAGCATGTGGGGTGTGTGTGTGTGTGTGGGGCTGCCAGGGGGTGGTGTGGGGCCTAGCAGCATGGGGTGTGTGTGTCGGGGGGGCAGCCAGGGGGCGGTGTGGGGCCCAGCAGCATGTGGGGTGTATGTGGGGGGCAGCCAGGGGGCGGTGTGGGGCCCAGCAGCATGTGGGGTGTATGTGGGGGGCAGCCAGGGGGTGGTGTGGGGCCCAGCAGCATGTGGGTGTATGTGGGGGGGCAGCCAGGGGGCGGTGTGGGGCCCAGCAGCATGTGGGTGTATGTGGGGGGCAGCCAGGGGGCGGTGTGGGGCCCAGCAGCATGTGGTGTGTGTGGGGGTGGGGGTGGGGGTGGGGAGGGGCAGCCAGGGAGCCCTGTGGCCAGAGCAGAGTAGAGGGAGCAGATCAGAGAGGTCCTGGGGCCCACATGTGCTTTGAATTTGAGGTCAGCTTGGCTTTGAATGTAAGGGAGGTGGGAGCCTCCTGAAAGGCTTGCCCAGGTGGTGTGTGGGGAGCAAGAGTGAGCGGGAGGCCAGGAAGCTGCGCAGTCCTCCAGGTGCAGGCGCTTGGGGCCCTGAGCCAAGGGGACAGCAGGGACGGGGGGGGGGGGGACGTGGTGGATTCTGGACACATTTTGGAGGTAGAGGGTAGGACTTGCTCACAGATAGACTAGGAGATGCCTGAGAAGCAGGGGAGACGGGAATGACTCCAGTGTCAGCCTGAGGCAGCAAGTGTGGGCACTCTTCAGAGGAAGGGCACTCCCAAGGGAGCCTAGGCGTGGAAGGAAAGTCACTTGATGTAAAAAATTTTCCGTCTCTTGATCTTATAAAACAAGACGATGCCCAAGCCTATGTCACAGACTTGTTGGGACGACGACATGAGATACTGCTGGAGACTCAGTACCTGGCACATGGGCCTGTGACCGAGGTGTGGGCAGGTGACGGAGCTGGTGAGCCGGGTTCTGGGTGGTTTAAGGTCATCCCTGTTGTGCTGCCCTCCGAGGGTTGGAAGTAAACTTCCCATTTGCAGCAGCTATGACGTGTCAGAGAAAGACCAGAGAGTCAGGGACACATGTCCCAGTGAAGCTTCGGAGTGTTAGGTGCCCGTGCACGTGAAGGTGGTGCACACCTCCCCCCCCCCCCCGCCGCTCCCGCACCCCATCTGATGGCAGCTCTGCAGGATGGCATGTCTCAGCATGAAAGCCACTCTGACTGACTTAGAGACTTGAGGTATAGCGTTTTCTTTTCTGATGATGAAAACACACCACTTGTAGAAAAAAATGGGAAAGTTGAAGAAAATGTATAAGAGAGAAATTTATCCGAGGCCTCCCACCCAAAGCTAACTGTGGTTAAAATTTTAGTGGATTTTCTCCCAGTAGTCTAGGCAGTCTTGAATAGCATGTTTGAGGTGGTTATGCTGCTTGTGTATCTAAGACATATTTGCGACTGAAAACTGTTACACGGCTTTGCTTCTTGGTTTTCCTCCTCAAGATTGTATGATAAGCATTGCATTCCGTGGATGGTTTAATGGCTGTGTACCATGGAATTGTTGTTTGCCACCTAAACCTATAGCAAAGCGAAATGGTGATACTAGGGAACCCTTGTACAGCATTTACTGAGTTCCAGGCTCTGTTTTAAATACTTTGCAGAAATGAACTCATTTAATCCTCACCACCACCTTCTGACACAGGCACAGTTGCTATTCCCAGTCTGCAGTTAACCCGTTCCCACCAGGCTCGAGCCCTGCGTTGAATGTGAGGGCCGGAGGCTGAGGGAACGCACGTGTGTATGTATGACGTGCACACCTCTGAGGAAATACCTGAGCAGAAGTTCCGAGAAACAGTGCTGCCTGCGGTGCACTGTGCCCTTTCCCACTTCACTCCATTCATTCAGTTCCATGAAAATTACCACCATCCGCCCTGGATTGACTCCAGAACTCACCCCCAGCTAATGGGTTACCGGGGCCTTAGGGAATGGCCACCCTGGGGCACTAAGTTGGTTCAGCACCAAGGACAGCGCCCCTTTCTTCCTTTCCCATTGTCAAAGTTTGGGTCCTTATTCCGGCCCCTCCAGCTGTGCTGGATCTTAAAGTCTTAGGTCGCTTTGTGATTCAGTGCTCGGTCCTCCTGAAAAGAAAGCCCAGGTCTTCTCACGGCTGTGTCCCCCATAATCTTAGACCCAGACCCCCCCCCCGGAGTTTATGGAGCTTGACGGGTGAGGGTGGGGACACTGCTCCCTGGGGGTGTGGGGCTGCAGATCCTGGGACTGACGGTGTGGCCTGTCCTTGCGTTGGAGAGGAAGGGTTCCCTTCATTGCATCTCTGACATTCGCAGAAAGAAGACCAACCCCGTCCTCACATTGCCCTGTGAGGACACAGTGAAGAGCAAGCCTCCTTTCCATTAGAGCTTGACATTCTGTGTGTCGTCACGTCACAGGGTCCTCAGGAAAGGACATTTGATTGACGGTGTTGTTACCCTGCGGCCCATGCTGCTCTTCAGGGGACACAATAGGACGTCCGTGGGCTCCTCACCTTTTTTTAAAATATATTTTTATTGATTTCAGAGAGGAAGGGACGGAGAGAGAGAGAAACATCAATGATGAGAGCGAATCATCAATCGGCTGCCTCCTGTACACCCCACACTGAGGATCGATCCTGCAACCTGGGCCTGTGCCCTGACTAGGAATCAAACCATGATCTCCTGGTTCATAGGTTGAAGCTCAACCACTGAGCCACGCCGGCCGGGCGGTTCCTCACCTTTGATCTGACTGCTGGATGTTACCAAGAAGCAAGAGGAGAGCAGATCCCTGTTTTGCTTTTGCAGCCTCTGCGATTCCGAGGACAGGGCCCCTGAGGTCAAAGAGAAGGCGGATGTAGACTTATCCATCGTCAGTTTTTGGAAGCATCTCCCGTTTGTACTTTAATTGAGGCCTCAGAGGGACCGAGGCTTGTGTCTTTGGGAGCAGGTGGGTCGGTGGTGTCCGTGGCCGGAGCCCTGTCCTGTTCTGCTTTCCTGGGGGCAGGGGTCCTGTCAGAGTAGCCAGCGGCGGCCCTGGGAGGTGCGTGCCAGCCAGGAAGCTGTGCTCATGCGTATGCTAAGGTCTTCGGAGAGCAAACCCAGCCGCTCTCCAAAGCAGGGGGAACAGCTGCCTCTGGAAAACGCAGAATTCTCCTCCTGTTCACTCTTCACTTGCACATGCTCCAAGCGGGGCGCTCGCTCGCCAAGTGGGGCTCGTGAGCACAGGTGTTTGCACGTGAGGGTGGCGACTGAGCTGAACGTCCCTGGTGGAGGCGGGCGACGGAACCCAAACACCTTTCATCCATTAAGGCCACCAGCGGCCTGTAATCAAGTCACACTCTGTTAGCTGCACAATTAACTTGTTTGTTTGAAGTGCAAATTAAGGATTTGAGCCTCTGCTAATTAATCTTACTTGCTCCCGACTTTCGCTGAAATCCCCGTGTTTTCCGAAGGCAGGCAGTTCTGGAATGTAAGGAAAGCGACTTATTGACTCTGTTTTCTTCCTACGTGAAATCGGCATCTGTTCTGCATCCGCACAGATGGGACAAAGTGGCTCTGAGCCGTCCTTCCCCACTGCCCTGTTCCTTCCTTTCGTCCACGGCTCTGTGACCCGGGGGAGGTGCCCCCCTTGCTGCAGCTCCATGTGCTGCACCCCATCTGTGGGAGCAGAGGAGGCTCCCCTTCACAGCCCCTGTGACTCCCAGATTGTGGCTCTCCTCCTGAAAGAGTAGCTGTTGTAGGTAATAGGATTCCGTTATGGGGCCTTAGGGCTGGTCTGGAATGTCGGCTGGAAGGGAAGGTAGGAGGTTTTGATCAGTGGTTTCTGCTTGTATCTTGGATGTGTTAATTTTAAGATTGCTTGCTTCTGTTTTTTATTCGTTTTACAGGATTGGGGGAGGGGTGGGGTTAGGCGGAGTGTTGGGGTTTGTTCTGCAAGGAGCCGTAGCTGTTCAGAGCTGGGTGGCAGGAAGGCTGGAGCAAGGCCAGATGCACACCCAGCGCCATTTCCAGAGGCACTGGGGCCACGTCTGCTCCTCCCAGAGCCTCTCTGACCTTCCAGAGCCTTCTCTGACCTCTGTGATGATGAAGACCCACTTCCAAAGTGCTCTCCTGCTTAATATGCTAGAGCAGAGGTGGAGATGGTTAGCATGTGGGTGGGGTTATTTACTGGGAGCAAGAGAACACACACACACACCCCTACACACACACACACACACACCTACACACACACACCCCTACACACACACACACGCACACACACACACACACACACCCCTACACACACACACCCCGCTACAATTTTCTGATTTATTTCACCAGGAACGCAGGATTTCTCTGCAGGGAGGAGGCTACAGAAAGACCACGCGGATGCAGGGTATTTTTGCATAGCTTGTCCCCTGTCCCCTGTTCTTAATGGGAGTTGGCAGCGTGGAGCTGTCAGTGACACTTTCTGTGCAGATAAAATCCTGCCAAGGTTGAAAAGGAAGCCAAGTTCTCGCAACACTGCTTCTGCTTTATATTCAGGTTTAGAGCGCTCTCCGGCAAGGACTCACAACGGAAATTGGTGCTTGTTTAGGCTCCTCTGACTCTGGAACTGCATGTGTCAGATCACAAGTCCACGTCTCTATCTGGCCGGGGTGGAGATGAAGGGCAGGCGGGGTTCAAGCACGGCCAGTGTTCAGTTGTCCCGGACACTCTCTCTCCTCCCACTCAGCTTTGAGGAAGCCTGGTCCCCCTGGGCTCCATGGCAGCCTCTCTCTGGGCAGCAGTGGCACCCGCAGGGGTGTAACCCTGGTGCCTCAGGCTGGCTCTGTCCTCTTCCAAAGATTGCTGACCTACCTATCATAGAACAAGATGGAAATCTAACAATTCCTGGTGCGACTTCTGCTGCTGTTTGTGAGGGAGTAACTGGAACCAGACTTGTCCTCATGCCATCAACGATGATAAAACTGGATAAAAATATGAGGGTGAAATAGTTTTAGATGCTACTCCACAGTCCAAGCAGGACTGTGGTTCCCAAGAGGAGATTGGGGGTCCCACGGTCACTCTGTATTTCTGCTGGGAGGCATTTCAAAACGGCGGTTTCAGGGAGGGTCCCCTGTAGCATGCCCTCTTCTTGCTGAACTGGGGAGACACACAGCAGAGTCTGGGGAGGATGGGAAGGCCAGAATTCCGAAGGCAGAAAATCAGAGGGGACAGGGCCTTGCGGATAAAGTGCTCCAGGAATCTGCCCGGGTCCCCTGGAAAGTTCTGCTGGATGCTAAGCTGCTCACATGTGAGGTGACAGTCCACAAGGTGGGCTAAATGCATCTAAGGGCTGTGAGGTGAACAGTTCCCAGTGCTCACTCAGGACTGGCAGGTGCTCAAACTCAGGCTGGCAGATGGCAGAGTCCTCCTCAAATGAATGGGACGCTCAGGACAGAAAGAAAGGAACACCAGTGGGGCTAAAACATCTCTAGAGGAAGAGGTGCTGCAGCCTCACCTCATGAAGGTTAGAAATAAGTCTTGAGGGCACAGGTAACTCAAATGCCTGCCAGAGCAAAGCCTGACACTCTTTATTCAAAGATGTCATGGCGCCAGGGTTCCAAATTTGATGAGAATTATAAGCTCAATGATTCAAGAAGCTCAACACACCCCAAGCAAGAGAAATACAAAGAAAACCACAGCAAGGCACACCGTAATCCACCTGCTTCAAATGTGTGATAAAGAGAAAGTCCTAAAATCAATGGGGGTGGGGAGGGGGTGGGGCAAGGGAAGAAGGGGCACATTACAAGGGACAAAGATAAGAACTTTAGCAGATTTATCATTGATACCATGCAAGCCAGGCCCTGAATGGTTTGGCTCAGTGGATAGAGTGTTGGCCTGCGGACTGAAGGGTCCTGGGTTCGATTCTGATCAAAGGCACATGCCTGTGTTGCAGGCTCGATTCCCAGTAGGGGGCATGCAGGAGACAGCCGATCAATGATTCTTTCTCATCATTGGTGTTTTGATCTCTCTCTCCCTCTCCCTTCCTCTCTGAAATATATTTATATACTAGAGGCCTGGTGCACGAAATTTGTGCACGGGTAGGGCCCCTAGGCCTGGCCGCAGATCAGGGCCTATCGGGGCCTTTCGGCTGCCAGCTGGGGTCTTCCTTCATTCCACACTGCCCCCTGGTGGTCAACGCACGTCATAGCAAGTGATAGAACTCCTGGTCTTGTGGTCAAATTCCTGAGGGGACACTTTGCATATTAGCCTTTTTTATATATAGACTAGAGGCCCGTTGCATGAAGAGATTCGTGCAATAGGCCTTCCTTCCCCTGGCTGCCGGCACCGGTTTTCCTCTGGCACCCGGGACCCAGGCCTTCGCTCTGGCCGCAGTGGAGAAGCCAAGCCTCTTCAGTCTTCAGTCGTCTTCAGTCTTCAGTCTTTGCTGGGGCCGGAGCCTTTAGTCTTTGCTCTGTGCCTGCATATGCAAATTAACCACCGTCTTTGTTGGGTTAATTTGCGTACTCATCCAATTTGCATGTTTCTCTTTTATTAGTGTAGATATGAAACCATGCACTCCAGGAGACAATGGAACACATCACTTAAATTCTGAGGGTAGTTGGGGTAGGTAGGGGGATGCCAGGGTCCAACCCCAGCGGGTCCAGGGGTCCCCAAAGGTGAGGACGGAGTCAGCAAAGAAGGAAGGACACGGAGACAGTGTTCAGTTGATCAGCAGCCTAGCCAGGATCTCCAGCCAAGTTCTGGTCTCGATCTCCAGAGAGGTTCTGCCTCGGATCTCCAGCCAGGTTCTGTGGCCATGTTCCCTCGCTAGGTTCTCCAGCCAGGTTCTGTCCAGGTTCTCCAGCCAGGTTCAGTCACCAGGTTCTAGTCAGGTTCTCTTGCCAATTTCTGTAGTCAGGTTCAGTCCAGGATCTTTTGCCATGTTCTCTCCAGCGAAGTTCTTCTGTCTGTAGGTTCTGTGTAGGTTCTGTCTTCTTGGCTCTCTTCTTAAGTTCTGTCTTTTTCTGTCTTGTTACATCTGTATTTATACCAGTTGATTCAATCCTATCAATCTCTATTACAAAGGTTAGGGCGTTTCTTATCTCCATTCCAGGGAGTAAAGATTATGTAGCTTAAGCATGATTGTTCATAGTTAAAGTGATTAATTACCCGCCTGGAACTTAGTTGAGGGGTTTTATTCCCTCCCTAACTTCAGGGGAAAATCCCTACCTGGGATTCAACCTTTCTCGGAGAGGTGACCTTGGTTAAAACACAGCGCCAAGAAGGTGAGCAAACATATTAGGAACCGTATGCCATATATGCCAGGTCCCTTGAAACAGCAAGGATGGACCGGCTCCCGGCAGGGGGAAACCTGTCAGCCAGAATTCTATATGCAGTACAATGACCTTAAAAAATTAAAGTGAAGTAAAGAAATTTTCTAATAATCAGACAGACACACAAACCAGCACATGCACACACATCAGAGAATTCATTGCTTGGAGACCTGCATTACAGGAAATGTTAAAGGTAGTTTCATGTGAAGAAGAATGACATGAGATGAAAACCTGGAGCTACACAAAACAATGAGGAGTGCTGAAAATGGCGTATATGTAGTTAAATATATTTTCCCTCATTTTAAATTTGTTTAAAAGGTAATTAATTGCTTAAATCACTGTATTGGGGTCTGGAACATATTTAGAAGTAAAATAGATAACAGCAAGCAATAATAGGAATGAGGGAAGGGGCAAAGTGGAATCACTCTTTGAGCCCTAACGATATATATAAAGTGGTATAATATTTGAAAGAAGATTCTATTAGATTAAATAGCACAATGCAAATCCTAGAGCAATCACAATAAAACAGAGGCAAACCTAATAAGCCAACAGTGGAGTTAAACTGGAGTACTACAGAAAAATCACTTAATCCAATAGGAGGCAAGAAAACAAGGAAAAGGAAACAAAGAATAAAATGGAAGAAATAGAAAACAAATAGCATGATGGTAGATTTAAACTTGACCACATCAATAATTACACTAAATATAAACAGTCTAAACATCCCAAATAAAATGCAGGGAACTTGGAGCAGACAAACATTTCTTAAATTAGGCAGGAAAAGAGAAAATGGTAAATTGGACTTAAGCAAATTTAAAAACTTTTGCTCTTTGAAATATGACTTGAAGAAAATAAAACAGTAAGCCAGAGACTGGAAGAAAATTTTCATAATGCATAAACCTGATAAAGGGCTCCTATCCAAAAATACAAAAAGAAATATTACAGTTCAACAACAACAGTACAAACAGCCTGATTAAAAATTAGGCAACAATGAAAACAGACTTCACTAAAGACATACAGCAATGAGTACACACATGAAAAATGTTAAATATCGTCATGAGGGAAAAGCAAATGGAAACTTGAGTGAGATAGCCGCACACCCACTAAAATGGCTACAATTGAAAGACCATCAGTGCCAAGTGTTGGCAGATCAGTGGAGCAACTTCATGTGCATTCCAGGCGGAACTATAAAACGGTGCAGCCACTTTGGAAAACAGTTTGGCAGCTTCATATATAGTCAAACACACACTGACCACATGGCCCAGAAGTTCCATGTCTGGGTTTTCACCAAAGAAAAATGAAAATGTGTGTCCACACACACACACACACACACACACACACACACACACACACACTTGTTAGTTTATTCCTGACAGTCCCCAACTGGAAACCGCACCCACGTTCCTCCGCATTGGCGTGGATAGACTACGTATGACACATCGGCCCAATGGAATCATTCTCTGCAGTGAAAGGAACGGGTTACCCCTGATACACACGACAGCATGGGTCCATCTCAACAGCGTTATTTTGCGTGAAAGAAGCCAGACCCCAAAGGAGTGCGTCCTGTGGGATGTCATGTGTCTGGAATTTAGAACAGGAAGACTCATCCGCAGGGACAGGAAGCAGACCCTGATTGCTGGGGCTGCTGACTGACAGGGTGTGAAGGACCTCACGGGGCTGGGAGTGTCTTCTGTCTCGAATGTGGTGATGGATACACGGGGATCTGTTTGTTCATGTTCATTGACCTGCACACCTGAGAAGAGTTGCATTTTATTGTACGTGAGTTATACCTCAGTGGAGCTGATCACCAACGTCGTAACCCAGTGACCCCCTGTGTGCACACATCACCTGGTGGGGTACAGGGGTGCCGCCCATATCTCAGGCAGGAAAGGGCAGTGACTCGCCCATACCATGCGGCCGACGGGAGGTGGAGGAACTTCTTTCTCTTCTACAAGAAGTGCTTTATATCTCCCCAAAGAGGCAGGTTATTTCTTCTTACAAATGAAAGCATAGGACACACATTGTTTCAGTGCCTTTCAGGCTGGCATGTGGCCGGCGTCCAGGAGACGTGCTGGGAGCCGGAGAGCTCCCTCGATGCCCGTCTTCCCCTCCAGGTGTCTTCTCACCCTCTGCTTCCTTGTCTGTGTTCCAGGGTGACCAGCCATGCGGGGCAGGTGTCCTCAGGGCTGTGGGCGGTTCTCACGCCAGTCGGGTCCAGGCAGGTCACAGAAACCACACTGGACAACTGGACAGAGAAAACTTAGCATGAAGAATTGCTAACTATAAAAGGTGGTTGACCCTGAGTTGGAATATTTATCTCAGAGGGGATGACCCACCAGCTTTCTGCGAGGGGGGAAGTGGGTGTCCGGAGAGAGCAGGTGAGAGGTGCCACCAGGGCCGGGTATGGAAATGGCTATGTATTCATTTCAATCAAGGCCAGTTATTTCTCCCCCTCCCCCCCATTGCTTTTCAGAGAGAGTGGAAGGGAGAGAGGTGGGGGGAAGAGAGAGGGAGAGAGAGAGAAACATCGATGTGAGAGACATATTGACTGGTTGCCTCCCACATGTAGGAGTGAACCTGCAACCCAGGCATGTGCCCTTGATGGGGAATCAAACCCGTGAATCTTCGGTGCACAGTGTGATGCGCCAACCACTGAGCCCACCGGCCAAGAAGGCCAATTATTTTTTGTAAAGTGCACGAGTGATGGGTTCTGGGAAAATTTGCCTGCGCTGTAAACATGCCGGTTAGGAGTCATTAATATGACATTCACGTGTCCTTATCAAAGTACACAACTGGAGGGCTGGCCTCTTTGAAATGCCCCGAGGACACTAAGTATGAGTCTTCAAAACCACGAGTCCTGGGGACGAGCTATTTCCTTCTCGTCTGGGAGAAATAGAACTGCATGTGATGGCTGGGCAGCTGCTGGGCCAGCTGCTCGGAGAGTCCCCCCCCCCCCCCCGGCCCTGGTTCCGTACAGGTAAAACCCTGCGCAGAACTCTCATAAAAACACACTTTACACAATTATCCCTTGGTTGGAAGATCCAGTTTTGGGAGCAAAACATCTGAGATCACATAGACCACAGATATTTTTATTGCTTAGACTCAGGAATAAAAAACAAAACCATCTCCCTATCGCTCATGGTTGTTTTGTTTCTTTAATTTGCCCCAATAAGGGCTCCAGGCCCCAGAGACTGACTTGTTTTCCGACATTGGACCCATGTTTGCAAGACAGGCCGGTCAGGGGGGAAGGGGAGGCTGACTGGAGTCGATGGAAGGGAAGGGGCTCCTGACCTTTCTCTGAGGGCGGCTTCAGGGGAAATGGGGGGGACAGTTCTCTGGGCTGGGGTGTCTGCCGTGGGTGGCCCCTTCTGGAGAGGGCATGGGTGTGACCGCACCTGGGCTGAGGGACAGAGGGGGTTCAGACCTCTGAGGAGCCCACACCCTCTCGCAGACAATCGCGGGCTCCCAGCAGCAGGGCAGGGCAGGCCTCGCTGGACATGAACCAGTGGGACCCCGCAGGGCTGGGCTGCAGCGGGCAGGTCGCTTTTGTGGGTTCCTGTGACATTTGCACCGAGGGCCGCCCTGCCCACCGCAGCTGCCGAGCGCTGGAAATACGGCTGCTGCCAATTAGAGTTTGACAGTGTTGTCTGAAATGGCTTCTGACTCGTTTTTAATGAAGTCATGTTTTGGGATACATTGGTTTAAAATAGCAAATATATTAGTAAATAAACTATACTCTAAATATTAATTTCTCCTGCCTTCCTGCCTTTTACTTTTTTTTTGTTAAGCAGCTTCTAGCGATGTTGGCATCTGTGGCTTGTGTGTGTGCCCACTGGCCAGTGCTGCCCTGTGCGGCCGGCCTGGCCCGGACTGCCCGCTGAACGGGAGGGCTGAGCTGGGCACCTGTGTCCAGCCTCACATGCACTAGCCTCAGCGACTGGGTTTATCCCGACCCCCCGCATCCCCCCACCCCACCCCACCCCCGGGCAGCCAGTGTGGCCTCACACACGGCTCTTCCTGCCTGCAGCCTTTATTTTATTTTATTTTTTTTCAAAAATATATTTGTATTGATTTCAGAGAGGAAGGGAGAGGGAGAGAGAGAGACATCAATGATGAGAGAGAGTCATTGATCAGTGCTCCTGCACGCCCCACACTGAGGATCCAGCCAGTCACCCGGGCCTGTGCCCTGACCAGAATTGAACTGTGACCACCTGGCTCATAGGTCGGCACTCAACCACTGAGCGCCTGTCTGCAGCCTTCAGAAGAGAACGTGCGCCTCTCTCACCGTGCACCCGGCCTTCCGAAGGCGTCTGCGTGTCGCCTCCCCGAGCCGATCTGAGTGGGGCCCTGGGTGAGGTGGGAGAGGCTCAGAGCCTCCTGGACACTGGGCACCCGGGGAGGGAGGACGCCATGCCCACGAGCGTTAGCGACACTGTACTTCGCCAGGAGCCTGGAGAGGTGCTGCCACTGCGAGGAGATGCCAGAAACTGGGGCTCACGGCAGAGTGAGACACCAGGGAGACTCCCTGGGGGAGGTGGGCTGTGAACAGGGCCAGGAGGTTACGGAGGCAGAATCAGTGCAGGGGGGGCCGAGGTGGGGAAGGGCAAGGGGAGCCAGGCTGGCACAACGATGCCTTCTCCCCCGCTGGTCCCCTGGGCAGCCTCCGTGGGACCCCTGAGCCTCGCCTGCTGCAGCTGGCTCACTCCTTCCGAGCGCATCTTCCGGGGCAGACAGCCCCCCTTCTCTCCCCCATGAGCGGTGGACATGTCTTTGGAAGGCTGGGTGCTCCGTGATGCCCGTGTGACCAGGCGCGGTGCCGAGTGCAGAGCTGTGCCGCCTGTGGTGCTGCCCTCTGCCCTGCCAGGGGAGGGCTGCCCGCTTCCCTGGTGCCAGCAGATGGAAGGGGTGGGGGCCTCGACGGCTCCAGTTTGTCCCCTGCCACCGCAGACATCAGAGCTCGGCGGCAGTTTTTCTAGTTGAGCATCCAGAGGACAAACTAACCATTTAAAATCTGCAAGCTGGACAGTCTTTGCTTTGGAGCCTGCGGCGAATTCCTTCATCCTGACAGTCCAGCCATTCTTCTCACTGAAGCAGGGTTTGGGATCCAGGACGAGGGCGATGCTGAGGGCGCCGGGCGCTGGGCCAGGCCTGTAGGCTCGGGGTTCGCCTCCGTGGGCAGGGGGTGCTGGCATGATCTCCATCCCGGAGCCCACCTCGCTACATGGGATGGCCTCGCTTCCTTCTTTGTTGTGATGAAACACACACAGCATAACATTTGCCACTGGCCGCATTTAGAACATTCGCCATGTGTGTGACCTTCACCACTCTCTAGTTCCAGACATTCCCGTCCCCCAAAGGAAGCCGTGTCCCCATTAGCCGTCACTCCCAGCCCCTCTTTCTCAGTCCCTGGCGACCACTCATCTGGTCTCCACGCATTTGCCTCCTTGGGATGCCCCGTAGAAATGGAATCAGGAGCATGTGGTCTTTGTGCCTGGCTTCTTCCTCTCAGTGTGTTTTCAAGCTCACACACATAGCATGTGCGGTAACTTCGTTTCTTTTGAGGGATGATGATCAGTGTTCTGTTCTCTGCACCCGCCGTACTCTGGGTGTCCATCGTGTGCTGACAGGCACTCGGCGGCCTGCACGCTTGGCTGCGGAGAATAGAGCTGCTCCCAGCAGTCACGTGCACCCTGCTGTTTGAGCCCCTGGTTTCGCTTCTTTGGGTGCGCTCTCTCCTTGTGGCGCTTTCTGTGAATTTCCTGGGCCAGCCTTGAGCTTGAGAGGCAACAGGTGGGAACGTCATGCCCACCGTGGGGCCCAGGCCCCTTGGTCAGCCAGACATGTGCTGGCCTCGGGCACGTCCCTCCTGCTCTCCGTGCCTCAGTTTCCCACTCTGTAGGAAGGAGGTAGACCAGGTCTGTCCTCCCTCTTTGGGGAGAGAGGGAGGCCAGTCAGGCGGGCGGAGGTCCTGTCACAGCTCCTTCCCTCTTTGCTGGAGGGAGACACTCCCACCCATGGAGGCCCAGCTTGGCTCCTCCTGATCCCTAAAGGGGGGGGGGGCGGGGGGCGGGGGGGGCGGTGGAGGGGAGACAGTGATGTGGCTCTGGGCCATGGGGAGCAGGAGGCTGTCAGACCGTTTGGGGGAGACACGGCCCTCCACATGGGGGCGTGCATTTCTCCGCCCATTCAGAGCAGCGGTGGGGAGTGTGGGCTCTGGAACCATTCTGCCTGGGTCTGCATTCTGGTCCCGCAGAGACGAGCCATGTGACCTTGGGCAGACCATGTAACTGCTCTGCGCCTCAGTTTCCCCGACTGTAAAGTGGACATGTTCCTCCTTCATCGTTTTTTATGAGGATTAAGTGAGGCGACCCCCCACAGGCTCCTAGAGCAGTAACTGGCCTTAGACATCACTCTGCCAGTGTTAGCCATCACCATGGTAACGATGACACAGACAGTGAAGGCCCTCGTCCCCCAAATCATCCCCCTTCCCAGCCGGGGACCTGTCTTATTCGGAATGTTGATGGTTCTTCCTTTGCTCCGCATGACTTAGCCTCTGAGCATTCCGTGTGGCTCTTTGGCGTGTGCGTGTCGATCTCCCACCAGGTCCTGGCTTTGTGGAGGCAGGTCCAGCCCGTGGACTGCCCACCCGACGGGGAGGTGGACCGAGACCCGGATAAGGGAAGTGGGCGGGGCAGGCTGGAAGCAGGGCCTGGGAGTAGGCAGGTGACTTGGACACGCCCAGCAGCTGCAGGGCCTGGCCAGCCTCAGCAGGACGGGGTGGGGCCTGGGCCAGGCCCTTGGTTTCCTTTGCTCAGAGGCTGCTGGGCAGAGGGGCGGGCGGTCCCAGGCGGCTCGGGGTGGGGGTGTCACTGTTGTCAGGGGAGGAGGGAGTGCTCTGAGGTAGTTCCTCAGCTCGCACCGCCGCTCAGCGGACCCCTGGTGACCCGCTGGGTTTGGCCACACAGCTGGCCGGACAGTGAACCCTGCCGTAGTGCTTCCCGTGAACCGTCAGTGTCGCCCCTGCTCGCCGGGGGCTCTGTCAGGGCAGACTTCCTGTGGTCTCGCTCACTGGTGGCACACGGGAGGTGCCCAGCAGCTAATCTCGAATCAGTAAGCGGTCCGGGAGGGTCTCTCTCTCTTTTTTTAAAAATATATTTTTATTGATTGATGTCAGAGAGGAAGGGAGAGGGAGCGAGGGAGGAAGGGAGGGAGAGAGAGAAAAAGAGAAAAAAAAACATCAGTGATGAGAGAGAATCATGGATCAGCTGCCTCCTGCATGCCCCCCACTGGGGATGGAGCCTGCAACCCGGGCCTGTGCCCTGACCGGGAATCAAACTGAGCCCTCCTGGTTCCTAGGTCAACGCTCAACCCCTGAGCCTCGCCAGGCAGGTGGAGCTTCTCTGTGAAGGGCAGTTGCCGGGGGGATTCTGCCAGCTGGAGCGAGGGTTGGCTGAGGGGTATTCACGAAGGTCTTCTTTGGGTGTCTGGGTCGTTGGGAGGGACACTGTGATAGATCTAGAGGCGGCTGGGATGCCTATGTCCCCATCCCTCTGGGCCAGCAATCAGTTCCCAGCATGGCCCTGGGCAAGGGCAGGGATCCGAGGAGTTCCTGTTGGCACAGACCAGGCCTCTGCACACCACGCTCCCTAAAGTGCAGGTGGGTGGCTGGCACACAGGGGCTCAGTTTACCCACCTACTGACTTCACCCACCATCTGCTCTCGGTGTTCTGTGAAAACAAACGGGCGCCTGTAGATAATGGAAGGATTGACTCTAGGTAACTCGGAGCAGTCACCGTGATAGTGCCACTCATTGTGGGCACAGGGGTGCAGGGCACAGGGGTGTAGGGGGTGCAGGGTGGGGATCGACGAAGACAAGCCCAGCAGTGCTGGCGACCTCGGAGGGACCACATGGTACCTGCTCCCCCATCGGCCTGTGGGCAGTGGCTCACACCGCGGGGACCTGTGGTGATGATAGCGGTAGCCGTGGTCACGGGCGTGGCTGTGCATTAAGTGTATTAAGAACCATCGCTCCTGATGACTGTCCTGTGGGTGCATGATCTCAGGTGCAGACAGGCTGAGTCACAGGCTCCAGACCTGACAGCTGAACGTGGCCGGGCCGCAGCCCCGGCGGGTCTGTTTGCGCCCGGAGCTCATGTCCTTCTCGGCGACGGCCTGTCACCTCTCCCAGTGACCAAGTTAGCCAAGTCACCGCCAGGGTGTACCCGGCAACAGCTGCATTTTGCTGCATCTAAGCTCTGGCTTCAACCATCTTCAGTAATAAATGTTCACAAACACCACACGTTCGCTCAGGGGGGTGAGAGCACTGCTGGTCGCTCAGCGCCAGCTGCAGTCAGTGGTGGAAACCCAACGTTGCAGCAGCGGCCTTTGCCGTAGGCCCAGCTCCCCTCCTGTACCGAGTGGCCCCCTCGTGGCAGAGGCTGGCTTCCACCCCCATCTCTGCTGGGGCCTGTGGCATACGCACTGCGTGGCACGGCTGCTGTTTTCTCCTTTAACCTGCTCTCCCTACCTGGCTTTGGTGACAGTCTCTGCTTTGTCCCCAAAGCCAAGTTTAGGGTCTCAGGCCACAGGTGTGCTGCACGTGTCCCAGCCCAGTGTGGGGTGACTGCTGAGGAAGGTTGCACTCCTGGGGGAGGGCTGTGCCTCTGGGGGAGGGCTGTGCCTCTGGGGGAGGCCTGCCAGGCCCCCTGGCCGCAGAGGAGTTAGATGGGGGCCTCCGCCTGCATTTTTCTGACAGTCCAGGGCAGCAGCTCCGCGTCCAGCCATCACCAAGATCCAGGGGAACGTGGCCGGTGCAGCCTTAGTTTAACGCGCAGTCCCTGCCAGGCCCCGTCAGCGGGTCTGTGTGGAGCTGGGAGTAATGGGCCGTGTCATGCTCTGAGCTGGGCAGTGACTTATGTGGGTGTCACCCCCTAGCTTTTTATGGGACTTATTAATAAATCAGTAATTCCGTCTGCAGGGAAGTTGTTGTGTTTATAAATATTTAATTTACCTCCAGGTGCCCACATTTTCTCCATCTTTGCCTCAACTCTGCTGACATGGCTCAGCTCAATGGATTAAGCTATCGGAGTGGGAATGGTCCTCTCTCCCTCTCTCTCTCTCTCTCTCTCTCTCTCCTTCTTTCTCTCCCCCGCCCTCTCTCTCTGTCTCCCTCTCTCTCCCTCTCCATCTCCCTCCCTCTCACTCCTTCTCCATCTCCCTCCACCCCCCCATCTCCCAGGAATGTGAATTCACCCATGTCTGTGAGATCTCTGTGTGATGGGCTTGGGTTGGGATCGAGCTGGGAGAGCCAGCGTCTCTGTGACACCGTGAAAGGCCAGTCCGGCTTCAGAAGAAGACAGACGGAACTTTCCGAGGGCGACCTCGCGAGTGGAGACCTGCTGTGGGCATGCCTTTCCCCCTTTTCAAGTCGATGACACTGAGAATCGGCAGTGGTGTCTGACGTTCCCACCCACAGAGAAATAGCTTGGTCCCTGCCACCCATTCATCGTTGAAAGCCGGTGCTTAGCTGACTGCTGTGCGGCAGGGTGAATGGAAAGGGCTTTAAACAAATAAAATGGACGCAGCCCGCGTGGCGGTTTCCCTGGGGTGTGGGTCCAGCCCTGCAGAGGAGGCAGCCGCCGGGCACAGTGGGACGTCACCTCAGCACCCAGTGGCTAACGTTAGTTATTATCTCTCTGTTCTTCTGTTTCAGGAAATCGCAGCTTATTTAATAACGTTTGAGAAGCACGAAGAATGGCTCACCACATCCCCTAAGACAAGGTAATGCCCGGATCTCGCAGCTTTTCTGATATGCACAGTAAATGGGTTGATTTTCATGGGTGGCCTGATCAGGCGTCAGGGCCCGGGCGAGTGGAAGTGCCACGTTGTGTGTGATGGCTCGTGGCACCGAGGGTGCGCTGATTGGCCCGGGCGAGTGGAAGTGCCACGTTGTGTGTGATGGCTCGTGGCACCGAGGGTGCGCTGATTGGCCCGAGACCGTGGGCGCGAGGGCAGGGTGGTCCCCCAGCTGCCAGCAGGCGGGGTGGTGCTCTCTCCCTGGCGCTCACTGCGCCCCCTGCCTGCAGGGCGCCCGGCGAGCCTCGGCCCTCGGGAACCTCGGGGGCGTTTATTTTGGGAACCTGCCCACCTGCCACCCGTGTTGTCTAGAGACTCACTTTTTAAAAGGGAACCCCTGAACGGCCCACGTCCACCCCAGTGAGGCTTACAAATGGAAATTGGGTTATTCCTGGTGGTCAGGAGGCCTCCCAGGCCAGAAGCAGTGGCTACGCTTGTGGTTTATGACTCGGTAAATGTCCTTGAACCTGGAACTCCCAGCTCTCGTGGCCCCGCCCCCCATTGCCACAGCTCTCCTGTGGGCCGTGCTGGGCAGGTGTTTGTCATTGTGCGGAGCGGGCTTAGGTGCGCGCCGGGCTGAGGGCTGGATGCAGGAGGCGGGATGCTCCATCCGTCTCATGTGGGGCAGAAGCACAAGATCTTTCCGGTGTGGGAAGTGGGACCAGGGAAGGGCTGGGTGTGTCTGCTGCCCCAGTGGTCACCGGCCCGACCCACTCTTCCTTCCTGAGCCCTGGAGAGAGGCTCTCGCGTGCTCGTTCCTTCTAGAAGTCACTTGCAAGGGTCCCTTCCTCAGGCACGGGCTTCAGTGGTCAGTGTCCTTCAGGGGGCGGCGGAGTCCGCAGAGGCCGAGGGTGTTGAGGAGAGGCTGGTGCCCTGCGTCTCTGGGCGGGCAGAGGCGGCTCTGCGTCTCGCAGCTCTTCCCAAATTCCACTGCGTGTGTCCTCACCCCCCAGCCTCCTGGGCCAGGGTTTCCTTTGCTAGAGAATCAAGTGGTTTGTAGCAGTCAGCTTTTGCTGTGATGATGCTGTGTAAGAAGCAGCCTCGCACTTAGGGACTCGCAGACTTTGATGTCCTGCGCACGGGTCTGTGTTGGCTGTGGCTTTGGGGTGTGGCCGGGAGCACTCACCGTGTCCTTTTGCTCACTGTCTGGGACATGTGGTTCTCCTGGGGGTGGCAGCAGCGTAAAGCCCCGGGAAGTCCAAGCCTGAAACCCCGCTGCTGTGGCGTCTGTCGCACATGCTCCATCGCCAGGGCAGTTCCCTTGGCCAAGCCCCAGAGAAGACTGTGGGGTGGGGGCGGGGTGGGGAGTGAATGGAAACACAGTTGACTCTTTGGGGAGCATAGCGTTTCTCAAACTGTGGAGGTCCCGGCACGTTCATCCCTCTCCTCTTCTGGGGGCATTTCCTTCCAGGGCGTGATTCCCAAACTTGAGCGGCATGGGAGTCAGCGGGACGCTCGTTAACATACCCATGTTAACACCCAGAGTTCACTCAGTAGGTCCGGCTGGGCCCGAGCACCTGACATTTCTAACAGGTTCCGGGTGATGGATGTGGCCTACCTGGGACCCCACTTTGAGAACCCTGTTTCCTCAGAGAGAAAGAGGTCTGATTTCTGCCTCTGCCCGTCCCCGACGCCCAGCAGCGGGGTTCACCCTGAGCAGCCCCAGCCCCTCTGCTCCCTTCTCTCCTCTGCGCCCCTCGCTCCTCGGGGAGACTCTCCTGGTCCAAGGGGAGGGAGGAGCTCTGTTTAGGCAGCAAGTGGGGTACGGGCAGCCAGCTGACTTCAGATGTGCAGAGGCGGGCCTGGGCCTGCTGGGGCCACCGTTCAATGGCACAGCAGTCGACCACTTCAAGGCGGGGCCGCGGGAGGGGGGGGTGTGGGGGGAGGGGGGTTCTGCCTTGTGTTTCAACCTTAGAATTTGGGTTCCGACTGAGAAGTGAGTGCCCCTCAGGGTCGTGCCTGACTCACTTGGCTTTTTGGAATCTAGTTGGAGCCAAAGGGCTTCGTATCTCGGGGCACAAGGGGCAGCGTGGCTGAGGGAAAGGGGTGGGGTCAGGCCCTGACAAATCCAGTCTGAGCCCCCCCTGTGCCCCCTCCCCCCCCCGTCACTCAGCAGCTCTGTGGCATTAAGAAGACACTTTAGCCCCTTTATTGCTTATTTCTTTTTTGGGCGGGGGTGGGGGGAGAGAGAGAGAGAGAGAGAGAGAGAGAGAGAGAGAGAGAGAGAGAGGAGACATAGAGTATTTGTTGTTCCATTTATTCCTGCATTCATTGGTTGATTCTTCTATGTGCCCTGACCGGGGATTGAACCCAAAACCCAGGCGCATTGGGAGGACACTCTAACCAACTGAGTTGCCAGCCAGGGCCACTTCAGTCCCTTTAAAAGCCCCCCTTTTCTTGCTCACGGACGGAACAGAGCTGGTGCCGAGCCTGTCCTCATAGGGCCGCGATGAGGACTGAACGCTGTAACGTGTGCGTGCGACCTTGCTTTGCACGCCGTGAGGTCGGGCGATGCATGGGATGTCGCAGTGCCTCTTGCCATTGAGGGGCGGTCCCAGTGCTGGAGGCCGTGGCCTCAGGAAGCAGCTGCCAGGTCCCCACGGGCCTGGGCAGGACCGAGATGGAGGGCGGAGAGCATTTCCTGTTAGTGCGGGGCTCCCGCTCCGGGAGGAGGAGAAGTTGCGGTTGTTCAAGGACCTTCCTCAATTAGTTGTTGAGTTGAGTTCGGGTCCCCCTCCCGTCTCCGCTGCTGAAATTAATCGGTGTGGTTAACTGCTGAGCTCATGCCCACCGGCCTCCTGGTATTAGGGAATTAATGGCACCAGTGCTCGGCTGAACGAGGAGGCAATGCAACTCCTGGCGGCCGCCGCCGCTCATTCCATTTTGGAAAATTAATAAAAATGAATTGCACCGCTGACATTTATAGAGTTTCCTAATAAAGTGATACATTGTTTGTGTGGCGGAATCCCTATTAAATTAATTGTCGTAATCAGTGCATATAGATGCTGGTGTAGGGGCTTGGGGGGGACCAGTCCCCGTCTCCGTGGCCTTGCGTGGATTCTGCCCTAATTACAGAGGCGCCGGGAGCCGGCACCTGTTTAATAAGGAAGTGCTCCCAGAGGTGCCCGGGGCGGGGCTGCAGGCACAGAGGCTCCTGGACAGCCGAGCATCGAATGTTCCATCAGCTCATGTGGTAGCATCAGCACCGGGGACCTTCGGAAGTGGCCGTGTGAGAAATCACTTCCGGGATGCCCTTCCGTGGCACTCGCTGTGTGCTCAGCGCTGTGTAACACCATTCGCAGACCCAGGGAGTGCCCCGCGCCCCACCCCACGGGTGAAGTTCACATCTTGGAGTCGAGAGCTCCCCCCCTCTGTTAGAATGTTCTCCCAGCTCCTCCTTCCCGCCTGATTCGGGGGTCACTTCCTGAGAGGTCACCCCTGAACACAGTCTAATATCACACCCTCCCCACCATCGGACACCGTGTCTTCCCCCCGCTTCTCTGGTAATTCGTTCCGTCATGTCTGACCTCCCTTCCCCAGAACGAGCAGGCCAAGAGGAGGGGGATTGCGGTTTGGCTTGGGCGTGGCTGGGCACGTGGAGGGCGCCCGCGCACCTGCCACCCCAGGCTGTACACGTGGAAGGAGGAGGCCTGCTTCACCTTTCATTTTGTCCTGCGCGTCTCCCCCAGGACCGGCTGCTGGGCCCAGCACTGTGCTCTGTTGTTATTTTCCTGCTCAATAGTTATTTTTTATTAATAGATTCTAAAAGAAATTCTTTTTTTAGAATTTTTATTGAATTGATTGGGGTGACATTGGTTAATACAATTATGTAGGTTTCAGGGGCACAATCCTATAACACATCACCTGTACATTGTATTGTGTGTTCACCACCCCAGGCCAAGTCTCCTTCCATCACCTCCCGCTCCTCTCCTACCTCCCCGCCCCGTTCCCTCTGGTCCTCACCATCCTGTTGTGTGTCCGTGAGTTTGGCTGTTTCTGTTTTGGTTTGGTTTTTGCTTAATCCCTTCACCTTCTTCATCCAGCCCCAACCTCCCCTCCACCCCCAAGAGCTGTCAGATTGTTCTCTGTATCTATGACTCTGTTTCTATTTTGTTAGTTTATTTTGTTCGTTAGATTTCACATATGCGTGAGATCATGTGATACTTGTCTTTCTCTGACTGGCTTATTTCACTTCGCATGATACTCTCCAGGCCCCTCCGTGCTGTCGCAAAAGGTAAGACTTCCTTCTTTGATTTACGGCGGAGTAGCACTTCACTGTGTAAACGTCCCACAGCGTTTTCGTCCCCGGCACCGTGCTTCGAAGTCCTCTCCACAGCTCTGTGGGAGTGAGTCACGGAGAGGGTGCAGGCCCGTCCGGGCTGCCCAGCGAGCGTCGGAACTGGAGCTGAAGCAGGATAAGGCCGCAGTCTTGGCTTTTATGCCACCCTGCGCTGTGCAGGGGATGTGGGGATCGGGGGCGCTCCCTGGTTCTCTCCACCTCCAGCTCCAGGACTTCTGAGCCCCTGGGATCAGGCACCAGGCAGAGCCTCTGTCGGTGCGCGAGGCTCAGGTGCCCGGCCAGGTGTGCCCCTGTGTTGTGTCCTGAACTGGATTCCGCCCCCAAGTCGCAAGCAGAATGGGAGGAATGCACTGTCCCCCTATATTTCAGAGAGGAAGAGAGAGAGAGAGAGAGAGAGAGAGAGAGAGAGAGAGAGAGAGAAACATCAGTGAGAGAGAACCATTGATTGGCTTCCTCCTGCACATCCCACACTGGGGTTCAAGCCTGCAACCTGAGCATGTGCCCTGACCGGGAATTGAACCGAGACCTCCTGGTTCTTAGGTCGACCCTCAGCCACTGAGCCCCGCCGGCCGGGCAGCAACCCCAGTGATGTACTTCTCTCCCCTGGGAAACGTGCGGCCTTCCCCGGAGGCCGGAAGGCGCTTCCTTCCCAGGAATCCTGTGTCACGGCGGAAGGAGGCTAGAAAATGCTGTTACGTATCGAATAAATTAATTAGATTTCTATGGTAGCACCTTAGCACTGAAGCACTGAAGGTCTAGTGCTAGGATTTCCCCGACTGAACACTGAGTGCTTCTTGGTCAGAAGCAGTGACACAGCCGAGCAGAGGGAGCGCCTGGGAGGAGGGAGGAGAGAGGGGAGACCTGAGCCTCCAGCTGACCCAGCTGCTGCTTGGCTCTCTCTGTGCCAGTCGGGCAGAGCTGGGGGTTGGGAATGTAGAGAGAGAGGGGGGGGGGAGAGCAGGCACTCATGGGGGTGCTCTGGGGGCCCCGCGTTTGGAGGGCAGCCTCCTCCCCGTCGTTTCAGGGCCTTTTCTCCGGAAGACAAAAGGAAGATACCCTGGGCCCGCGGTCACCTCGGCGGTTGTGCTGAACTGGGGACCTGCCATCGAGTTAACACAGCGCCGAGCCACGGCCCCCCCTCAGCGCCTGCTGACTGTGCTGAGCTAATCCCTGACGCGTCCCCACAGCCACATCAACCGAAGGGCAAATGCGTGTGGGGGGTCCGCCTGCCCCGGGCCCCCATGCCAGGGCCTCCGCCTCAGAGGTGCCGTAGTTCCCGGACGAGGCAGGGAATTAGCTGTGACCTGGATCCTGGCAACGCGTCTGGCGTCTCGACGGTGGCGGGGAAATCCCTGGCCTCTTTACAAAGTGGGTCTGTCCCAGATTCTGGGTCATGATGGGAACCACAGGCTGCAGGCGGCGAAGCAGCAGGAGCCAGGGGCCGCCCGAGTCCCCTCAGGTCCCCCCGAGTCCCCACTGTGCACAGAAGGCGCGAGGCGGGGGCGCTGGCTGCCCCGTGCAGCCGGGACCTGGGTGGGGCGGGGTGGGGGGGGCGTTGTCACGCACATGGTCCGGTGTCCTCAGCCGTCCTTGGCCGCGGCGGAGAGGACACTGCCAGCTGGGCCGGCTGTCATCCGCCGTCCTGGGTGTCCTGTGGGAGGGCGCCGAGAGGGGCTGGGCGTGGTGTCTCCTCCCTCCCTGCGGAGACAGCTGCCAGCTGCCAGCTCCTGCCTCTACTTTCTCTTATTGTTTTAATTTACAGCGAACACATACATGACATCGTTTGATAAGTCGCGTGGTCCCTCAGGCTTGTAGGAAAGAGCAGCAGCCCTCCACCCGTCTCCCAGGCGTGGCCGCTCAGTCCTGCCGCCTGCCTCCGTTTCTCGGTGCTACCCGGCTCTTCCCCGATGTGTCCATGCTAGACGTTACCGTGTGACTCTCGCTCAGTGAGGACAGCCCTCCCACTCTCCCTTCTGTCTGTTCTCCTTGCGAGGGAGGGGCTTGTTCTCAGGCGTGGCCAGCGTGTGGCTGGGCCACGCTGACCTTCGGCATCTCTGGCTGATGGCAGTGAACCAGTGAACAGCTGCCTGCTGGTCGGGGAACCAGGCAGGGCAGGGGCTTGGCGTTCCGCAGGAATGATGGCATTCTCCTGGGGGCACTGGTGTCCCCGCCTCTCCTCCGTGGTGTCCGGGTCGGGGTCTTTCGGGCTGTCTTTCCCCAGAGGACAGACATGTCTCCAGTGGAGACAGGGCCGGTGGGTGCCTGGCTGCTGGGTCCGTGTAGGCCCGAGGTGAGTCCGATGTTTCCACGCAGATCTTCAGCCCCTCCCTGCCCCCCACCCGCCCTCACCTCTGCTTCTCTGGCCCCTGAGCCTTGCTGGGTTCTGCAGGTGGATTGGCTAGTTCCTGGGTCCCCCCTGTGGCAGGTGGGCTTCGACGCTGTGTCTGCTTTCTTTCCATCTCTCCAGGATGTGTCACCTGCAACCCCTGCTCATCCCTGTCCCCTTCGCTCTGTCCTTGTGGGTTTATATCTATTTCATCCCTTTACTGTCTCCGGTCGGAGGCACGATGCTCAGCCCTCATGTCACTGCCTTCCTCCTGGCCTCTCGCTTCCTCATCCTCTCTCCCTTCTCATGCGCACTCGCAGTCTCGCTTGCCATTTCACTCCCGTGCTTCTTTCTGTTTCTTCCTGGCTCCTGAGCGTTCTCAACCACGGGTGAGAGAAACACTGATGACCAGGTGGGTGGTGCTGGAGGCAGAGGGAGTGATGGGAGACATGGACACCGACGACCAGGTGGGTGGTGCTGGAGGCAGAGGGAGTGATGGGAGACATGGACACCGATGACCAGGTGGGTGGTGCTGGAGGCAGAGGAGTGATGGGAGAGATGTTTCTCATGAAATAACTGCTAAACTTTGAGTTCTTTTGTGGCTGTGGCACAGAGGGGGAGAAAAAAATCACTCCCTGTACTTTCTGAGTAAGGGTTGTTCTTGTAGAGAATTCCACCCTCACCCCGTCTCCCCTTGGCTCACGGCTGGAATTACCCACGGATCCGCCATCTCTCTGGTGCTTCATCTCCGTGCCCGGTGCCAGAGGGCCTGCAAGGATACGTACGAGTTGTGCAGTTTATTAATTTTGCATTAAGTAATTAATAGTAAAGTTAATTGATGGATTATTCAATTTTCAGGTAAAATGGGATGATAAATATTCATCACTTATTTTATTAAGGGAATTTCCATTTGCTATGTCATTAAATCTAGATTAACGAAGGCTGATTTTAAATGAAGATTGAAAACAATTGTGCTTTGGAATTAATTACTGAGCTAAGGTCGTTGCTTCGTGAGCTTATCCCCTCCACCCCCTCGTCCCCCTCCCCCCTCCCTGAAAGTCAGGGCTTCATCATCCGGGTGAGTGTCTGAATTCACAGAAGTAACGCCGCTGTTAGTTTAGAAAAATCCCACGAGTCTTGCTGGTTTCTCCCATCACGCCCCGGTTCCCGGCGGGCACCAAGAGGAGCGTGCGAGGTGGGCAGGTCAGGGCCCTTTGCCGCCAGCATCTGGCTGTGGCTTTGAGCTCTTTTTGTTTATTCAGGAGCTACAACAGGACTTAATTCAGCCCAAACCAGATGGGATGAAGATGTACATCCTGGTAAAAGAATGATGAACATGTGCCTCAAAGTGAACTTTAAAATAGCTTTGGGGCCCTAGCTGGTGTGACTCAGTGGGTAGAGCGTCGGCCCTTGGACTGAAGGGTCCCAGGTTTGATTCCATTCAAGGGCACGTACCTCGGATGCAGGCTCCTGGCCCTGGTCGGGGTGCGGGAGGCAACCAATCGATGTGTCTCTCTCACGTCGGTGTTTCTCTCTGTCTCTCCCTCTCCCTTCTACTCTCTCTAAAATTATCTATGGAAAAAGTATCCTCCGGTGAGGATAAAAACCAAAAAAGATACATGAATGGTCAGTAAGCCCTATGGCATTAGTCACTAGGGAAACGCAAATCAGACTACAGTGAGATACTGCTTCGTGCTCATGAGGCTAGCTATAATAAAAAAGTAAAAAATACATAGATTTGGGTTTTTCCCTGGTGTCAGGAGCCGTGTGCGTGATTTCCCATCAATGAATGCTCTCAGCCAAGGATAACAACAGAGTCCGTTTTGATTTGTATTTTCTGGCTTGTGATTTCCTTCAGGTCTGGTTGACATCAATTCGTAAAACTGCTCAGAGCAGCCATCCGCAGGCTGGCACTGTGTTTTCCTCCAACCTCGTAGGCTGTGGAGTATGAGTTCCTTCACATCCGGGATCTCAGTCCTCATAGCAGCCCTGCACGGTAGGCAAGGCCTAGGGAAACTGAGGCACAGAAGGGAGGAGGAGCAGGAGGAGGGAGAGAGCCCCTTCGTTCTCTGCTGCCACCTCCCTCAGAACACGGTTGAGGAAACTGAGTTGCAGATTCTGTTCTCGGGCCGAGGTTGACTCGGCTAATTAGCCTCAGAAGTTGGGACCGGAGCCCAGATCTTTCCGACACCATCTGAGTGCTTTTTTCAACTTCAGTATCTTGGTGCTTTCAAATAATTTTTTAACCACCCGCGTAGTGGGCCCTCGGGAGTATTTATAGCCCAGTGGAGCGATTCTCGCTGCCTCGCCTCGGCTTCGTTATAGCTTCCCGGCCTCGCGCTCGCTCTGAGTTGATCCTACGGCGAGCCTTCCTCCCAGGGGAGCGTCGGGTGCTGCCGAACTTGGACCTGCTCTCCTAGAATTATCCCTAATTGGCTTGGAAAGTGGCTTCCAATAGGCAGAGGGCTCACGGTCTTGCCTTCCCGGTTGTGACTCGGGGAGGCACCAGGTTCTATCTGGTTTGGGATCCAGGTCTTGTGAACTGGGAGACTAAGCTCCTGTCACTAGTGTGAAGATTGATGTGTTGCCTGGCCAGTGTGGTTCAGTGGTTGAGTGTCGATCTGTGAACCAGGAGGTCACAGTTCGATTCCTGGTCAGGGCACATGCCCAGGTAGCAGGCTCGATCCCCAGTGTGGGGTGTGCGGGAGGCAACTGATCAATGATTCTCTCTTATTTCATCACTAGAGGCCTGGTGCATGAAATTTGTGCACGGGTGGGGTCCCTAGGCCTGGCCGCCGATCAGAGCCAATCAGGGTCAGGTCGATCAGGGCCAGGACAGTGAGGAAGCAACGGTTGCTGGGCTGGGCGCAGAAAGAAGGGATGCTTGATGCCAACGCCGCCATCATTGGCGCTCTGCCACCGCGCAGTTCCCCGCCTCCCCTCTCCCCTTCCCTTGCTGCCATGCCTGTGGGCAGGCGGTAGGTCCATTGGGGCCTGCCAGCCAGGGGGAAAGATGGGGCACAGGAGGTTGGCCGCCTGCCCCTAGGAGGGAGCCAGCCCTCGGACCCCCTGGGAAAGGGGCCGCATCTGCTGCCACCCACCCAGGGGCCTGCCGCCAGGGGGGAGGGACTGCGGGAGATTGGCTGGCCAGGGGAGGTGGCAGTGGGAGCACACTGACCACCAGGGAGCAGCTCCTGCACTGAGCATCTGCCCCCTGGTGGTCAGTGCACATCATAGCAACTGGTCGTTCCTGTTGTTCTGGTCATTCTGGTCGCTTGGGCTTTTATATATATACTCGAGGCTCGGTACATGAAATTCATGCACTTGGCGGGGTGGGGGCGTGTCGCTCAGCCTGGCCTGGGCCCTTTTGCAGTCCAGGAGCCCTTGGGGGATGGCTGACTGACGGCTTAGGCCTGCTCCCCATGGGCCTAAGCCGTCAGTTGGACATCCTTAGCGCTGCTGTGGAGGCAGGAGAGGCTCCCACCACCGCAGCTGTGCTCACCAGCCAGCTTCTGGCTGAGCAGCACTCCCCGTGTGGGAGCGCACTGACCACCAGGGGGCAGGCCTTGTGTTGATTGTCTGCCCTCTGGTGGTCAGTGTGCATCATAGCAACTTGTCGTTCCACTGTTTGGTCAATTTGCATATTAGCTTTTTATTATATAGGGTGTATATATATATATATACACACACACACACACACACACACACACACACACATATATATACACACATATATATATGTTTCTCTCCCCCTCTCCCTTCCTTTCTGAAATCAATACAAATATATTAAAAAAGAAAAAAACATTGAAGTGTTGCCCTGGGGAGATGGTGGGGAAACCACTGGACAGCCTGGCTCATTCGGTGTCAGGCAGAGGGGCGGGGGGGGGGGCATTGAAATGCAATCCACTATGTCCAGTGTCATCAGTGAACTTCCATGAGTGCCGGCTGCGTGCGGGCTTGTACCGGGCACTGCGGTGACAAAGGCAGCAGGAAGCAAGGCCCCTAATCCAATCAGAGACGAGTCAGGCACGTCCAAGATCACGGTAGAGGATAGCAGGCGGCAGGCACAGGAGAGCTGGTGTGTGTGTGGGGGGGGGGGGGGGTGTACGTGCATGTGCATGTTCTCACACACAGAGCTGTGGGAGGAATGCAAATCGGGGCCAAGATCAATGGGAGGTGACTGATTCCATTGAAGGGACAGCACAGCAACCTTTGTGAGGGTGCGTCCCAGTCAGAGAACCCTGACCTGGCGGGGGGGGCTCCCTGCTGAGGGACGGGAGAGACACCACAGGGCTTGTCTCCTCCTGAGCCCACGGGGAGAGCGGACTGGCTGTTGCTTTGGTACAGATCAGAAGGCGCTGGAGGCCAGGGTGGGCACGAGGATGGCAAAGCTGCCGTGGCCCTGGAGAGCCGCCCCCGCCCCGGGCACGGACCAGCACCTTCTCCAGAGTGCAGTGCCTGGCGAGGCCTGGGAGGTGCGAGGGCCTGCCCACGCTGCGGTGCGAACCCACGCCTTCTCATGTGAAAGCCTCGTGTCCCCTCTACTCTGGTGCAGCTCATGGGCCATGAGCGGAACCCTGTGCAAGGTCACTCAGGTGGGCTGCCATGTCGTGCTGCCTTCCTCCTGGATTTGATAGCAGTGGTTCTCCACTGGGGACAGATTTGGCATAACCCCGACTCCCCACCCCCCACCTAACCTCTCACCCCTCACCTAACCCCGCCCCCCCACCCCTCACCTAACCCCATCCCCCCACCCAACCCTTCTCCCCACCCCACCCCCCTCCCAATGCCTCCAGCCTCCAGGACAGTTGGCCATGTCAGAGACATTTTTGGTAGTCACAGTGGGAGGGGACGCACTACTGACCTCTAGTGGGTGGAGGCCATGGACACTGGCCCAAGGGTGACCTGCCCCTAGCCAGGGTGCCGAGGCCGAGACCCTGCTGCCAGGGAAGAGGGTCACGCTGAAGAGCAGGGTGGTCCTGGGCCAGACTCTGCCACTGATGAGCAGCAAGTTACCCACCCCTGCGCCTTGGTTTCCTCATCTGTGGAATGGGAGTATAATAGCTGCACTGTTGTGAGGCGTGTGTGAGGGACTCATACTGAGCACTTAGGACACTGTTGTTGGGGAATTTCCTGGGGTTGTGTCGCCAGGAGCCCTCAGAACGCAGCCCTGGGCCCTGCACACAGTCTAGGCGTGTCCACTTCTGTCGACGTGGGGGTGCAGAATGGTGGTCTCTTGTCATTCTCAGCCACCCCAGACAGTTCAACGATCCTCGGGATAAAGAGGCTTCCGAGAGGAGCGAGGGGAGAGCGCGAGGGAGGCCACGCCGCCACACTCCACGGAGAAGAGAATCTTAATTAGGAGGCTGTCAAGAGAGCCAAGGTGGCCGGGAGGCCAGGCCCAGAGCCCCCGGAAATAAATGCGCTCATGCACTGACCCACACAGAAAATAGGTATTGATCACCACGCTAGTTACTGCGGCGTAACACGTCGCCTCAAAACTCAGTGGCATAAAGTAACCAATACTTATCATTTCGCCGTTTCTTAGGGTCAGGATCTGGAGTAGCTTAATTGGATGCCTCTGCCTCAGGGTCGCTCATGGGGCTGCAGCCTCGTCTGAGGACTCTGGTGGGGCCCCCCCAGGCTGACTCGTGATGTCGCAGGACCCAGCCTCCCCCTCTGTCGGCCAGAAGACCCCATAGCTCCCCCCACCCCCCCAATGTGGCCGCTGCTTCTTCAGGGCGAATGAGCAACAGAGTGTGGGAGGGCGAGCAGGAGTCTTGGAATCTGACCCCACAGGGACGCCCTGACACTTTGCTGAGATCTGTCTCTTAGACGTGAGCCACTAGGCCCGGCTCACACCGAGGAGGGGAGCACACGGGTGTGAATCAGGAGCGGGCCCCGGGTAACCTAGATACTGCCCCCCACGGCCATGAATGACGGGACTGAGAGAAAGGCCAGGTGGCTGGCCATGGCATTCGCCCCGCCTTCTCCGTGACCACGGGCAGGGGCTTGTCTCTCGGACTCAGTCTTCTCCGAAAGTGGCGGCATCCGACTCAGGGATGGCGAATCCGGGGCAGGCATCACGCAGCGTGACTCGGTTTCCCGAGAGCTGGCCCTCCTGCTTCCGGTGCCACCGCTGGTTGTGGGGACATCCACGTGCCATCTCTGGGCATCTGTGAGGGACGTTCTATGGTTGTGGCACTCAGAACACCAATCAAGATGTCACTGTGAAAATGGGAAGCGATGGTCCTATTGGCCAGGAGCCTGTGGGGCCTGGGTGCAGCGTGGGGTGGGCTCCCCTGGCCTTTCACTGGGGGCGTGGACTTGACTCCAGTGACTGCCCTGCCCGGGCAGCCTCAAGAGGGAGCGTAGGTCATCCTGGAAATGAGCCTGAGGTGGCCGGGGGCTTCTGCATTCAGTCACCTGACGTTCAGGCGTCCATCCTGGCCATCCTGGAGCGGCCCGGGCTCCGGTGCGGGCTTCGTTTGCTAGATCTTGACACCTGCGTATCGCTTCCCGTGGCTGCGGGCGTCCGTGCGCAGGAGGGAGCTCATTTTCCGGGCTGCGCAGCCTTTACCCAGCCCGTTAGAATGCTCCCCGCCCCCACCAGGCTTCCTTTCCGGAGGGCTGGGATGTTCAGGGCCTGCTTCCTAGGCATCGATTTACAGTGATTGTCACCACTGCGCTCCAGGATGGCCAGAGCCAGTGGTTAATCCTTTCAGCAGCTCATCCCTTTTGTTTTAAAATGACCCAGGCGCTGAGTGGCTCTAGCCCGCCCGGCCAGCCTGACCCCCTCAGCGCCCTGCCTTCTGCCGCTCCGATCAGATAAGAGAGTGATCCAGGCCCGGCTAGGCGCGCGTCGCTGTTGTGATATCTGATTGGCAGCTGTCACGGACGTGGCTGCCCACCTGGGCCGTGAGCGAGTTCTTGGAGGGAGGGTCAGGCTCCACCTTGTTGGGAGGCGGCATGTCCTCTGGTCCCCGAGGGGCAGCACTGACCCGCAGGCCAGCGTGGCTCCCCTCTGGTTGGTTCTCTGCCTGTGGCTGTAGAAGGCGACACCAGGTCCCCACATGCATCCTGTCCCGTGGCCCCGGAACAGGTCACCGTGCACGGGGTGGCTACAACAGCACACAGTCACGTGTCTGCGTGTCAGCGCGGGGTACAGGTCTCCTGGGCTGCAGCCGAGGTGCCGGCAGGGCTGGTCCCCCTGGGGCTCCAGGGGAGAGTCCGTTTCTCTGCTTCCTGCAGCTGCTAGAGGCGCCCACATTCTTTTTTTTTTTTTTTAAATATGTTGTTATTGATTTTTATAGAGAGAGGGAGAGGGAAGAGAGAAACATCAGTGATGAGAGAGAATCATGAATCGGCTGCCACCTGCACGCCCCCTACTCGGGATCGAGCTCACAACCCAGGCATGTGCCCTCACTGGGAATTGAACCGTGACCTTCTGGTTCATTGATTGACGCGCAGCCACTGGGCCACACTGGCCGGGTGAGGCATCCCTATTCTTTGGCTCATGGCTTCTTCCTCTGTCGGAAGGGCCAGCAGCGTAGCGTCTCTCGGACCCTCAGTCTCTGACCTTCTCTCCCGCCTCCCTCTTCTACTTTCAAAGATCCTATGATTATGTCAGGTCCAGCTGGTAGACCAGACACTTGACCTACGTCAAGGTTGGCCCATGCGCAACCTTGGTTCCCCCTTGCCATGCGACCTCCCACATGCACAGGTTCCTGACATTAGACATGGACATCCTAGGGGGACATTAGGGATGGACATCCTAGGGGACATTAGGGATGGACATCCTAGGGGGACATTAGGGATGGACATCCTAGGGGACATTAGGGATGGACATCCTAGGGGACGTTAGGGATGGACATCCTAGGGGACATTAGGGATGGACACTCTGGGGGGGGACATTAGGGATGGACATCCTAGGGGACATTAGGGATGGACATCCTAGGGGACGTTAGGGATGGACATTCTAGGGGACGTTAGGGATGGACATCCTAGGGGGGACATTAGGGATGGACACTCTGGGGGGGGACATTAGGGATGGACATCCTAGGGGCGACATTAGGGATGGACATCCTAGGGGGGACATTAGGGATGGACATCCTAGGGGGGACATTAGGGATGGACATCCTAGGGAACATTAGGGATGGACATCCTAGGGGACATTAGGCGTGGACATCCTAGGGGACATTAGGGATGGACACCCAAGGGGGGACATTAGGGATGGACATCCTAGGGGACATTAGGCGTGGACATCCTAGGGGACATTAGGGGTGGACATCCTAGGGGACATTAGGCGTGGACATCCTAGGGGACATTAGGGATGGACACCCAAGGGGGGACATTAGGGATGGACATCCTAGGGGACATTAGGCGTGGACATCCTAGGGGACATTAGGGGTGGACATCCTAGGGGACATTAGGCGTGGACATCCTAGGGGACATTAGGGGTGGACATCCTAGGGGACATTAGGCGTGGACATCCTAGGGGACATTAGGGATGGGCATCCTAGGGGACATTAGGGGTGGACATCCTAGGGGGACATTAGGGATGGACACTCTAGGGGGGACATTAGGGATGGACACTCTGGGGGGGGACATTAGGGAAGGACATCCTAGGGGGACATTAGGCATGGACACTCTAGGGGGGACATTAGGGATGGACATTCTAGGGGGGACATTAGGGAAGGACATCCTAGGGGGACATTAGGGATGGACATCCTAGGGGTGACATTAGGGAAGGACATCCTAGGGGGACATTAGGGATGGACATCCTAGGGGGACATTAGGGATGGACACTCTAGGGGGGACATTAGGGATGGACATCCTAGGGGACATTAGGGATGGACACTCTAGGGGGGACATTTGGGATGGACATTCTAGGGGGGACATTAGGGAAGGACATCCTAGGGCAGGGGTCCTCAAACTTTTTAAACAGGGGGCCAGTTCACTGTCCCTCAGACCATTGGAGGGCCGGACTATAGTTTAAAAAAAAACTATGAACAAATTCCTATGCACACTGCACATATCTTATTTTGAAGTAAAAAAACAAAACGGGGACAAATACAATATTTGTATTTGCATGTGGCCCGCGGGCCGTAGTTTGAGGACCCCTGTCCTAGGGTTTATGGAAATTTCCATTGAGAAGAACCCCTGAGCTTCCCTGAGCAGGAGTCCAGTGTAAGTGTAAGTGTGGGCGTTGGAGACAGCCAGGCCTGGTCCACCTTCATCCTGCCGCCTGGGCGCTATGAGATGGTGTTGGACGTGTGACTGCAGGTGACCAGTGGGCGAGCTGCTTCACCGCCCTGAGCCCGTTTCCTTTGTGCAACAGGCATGCGAACACCCGTCGTGCAGGGCTGTGGCCACAATCCCCGGAGATAATCGTAGCCATCTCCATCTTCGCACCGGTTCTCTCATCCCTCCGGGGTTTGGCATGCCGTCCATGCTTTCCTCGCCACAGCTGGTGGAGGTCGAGATCACTGCCCCGGGTGACAGACAGGTGGAGGCGCGACCTGCCCTCCTGTGTGGCTGGAAGGCGTGGAGCTGAGCAGCCCCCGCACCTCCTGACCCCGATGGCGTGCCCTCCCTCTGGGCTCTGGCAGCATGTTCTGGCCCAGCAGCCTCCTGCTCACTCTGGTCCTGGCCACGTGAAGGGCGGGCGGCGGTCACACGGAGCTGGGCTGGTCCCTTTGGCTCTGGCGATCCTCAGGGGACGCCACTTCCCCAGGTCCTTGTCCTGTGGCTCAGGAAAGGTCAGGACACCGCAAAGCATGGGGCCATTTGCTTATTTCCTCTTGGCGTCTTCGCAGTGGGGGGTGGGGGCGTTCTGGGGCGGCCCGGTGCAGGCCTCCCAGCTTTCTGTGGCCGCCCAGTGGGATGTCAGTCGTGGTCCTCATCCTTCTCCCTTGGTGCCACCGTGGAAGCTCCCAGGCAGTCCCTAGGAGCCCGGCCTGTCTCTGCCGGCCCTTCCCCTGGGCTCCCGGTTCACCCAGGAAAGTGTAGCCTCAGCAAGAGAAGCGGCAACTTTCCGAGATGCAGCGAGTGCAGATGAATTATTCAGTGGCTTTCAGTCCAACTGTATTAAGGCCGGAGTCATCGCTTCTGTCAGAAGCCACGGGCAGGCAGGTTCAGCGGCGGCCCTGGGGCTGATGGCTGGGGCGGAGGACTGTGGCGAGCGGGAGCAGAGCCCCCTGGCGTGGGCTCGCACTGGGATCCCGTGTGTGCCCTTGGCCGGTGCTCAAATGAGCCTCTGTGGCCCCTTTAACGGGAACGGCTGCTGAGAGAGGGAGGAGAGACGCAGCTCCCTGGGGACGAGGGTTCTGACCCCCCTCCCTGGTTCAGAGATGGGACCGGGGCTTCAGGCCAGAGCATCAAGGAGGACGGAGAAGGGACAGACTCCCACCACAGACGGACCAGCGTGTGTATCTAATGGCAGAATCGAGTTAAAGAGTTGGTGGCATTTTAAGTGCTTTTCAGGTTCATTTATATTCCAACTTGATAACGAGGAAGTGGCTTTTGTCCAAGAGGTGAGATATGCAAAAATAACCTTTCAGTTTCTCATAATTAACCTTCAGTGAGATTCTCGGCTTTAGCGATAGATTTTGTGCTTCGGAGATGTAACGGACCGGAAGTGGCACGTGCTGCTTGCCTCCAGACGCCCGGCGACATGGGGGCGCACCGACGGGGGCCCTGCTCTCAGCACCTCTGTTCTGACTGCCTGGAGAGGGAATAGCCAAGGAGCCCTGGGCCTTGTGGCGGAGGACCTTTCTCCGCTCCGTCCCGGAGCGCTGTCCCAGTTCTGCATTGCTGCCCTCGCTCCTTAGGCCCCACCGTGGCCGTGACCAGCGGACAGGCCAGGCGCAGGGACCTTTCCTCCGTCCTCACTCCCCTTGACGACCTGCAATTTCCTTTTTAAAAAATGTAATCTTCACTCAAGGGTATGCTTATTGATTTTAGAGGGGAAAGGATAGAGGGAGGGGTGGGAGGGAGGGAGAGGGCGGGGGGGGGGAGAGAGAGAGAGAGAGAGAGAGAGAGAGATCGGTTGCCTCCTGTATGTGCCCTAATGGAATCGAAATCACTACCTTTCAGATTATAGAATGAAGCTCCAACCAACTGAGCCACACCAGCCAGGGTGAGCTTTTGCAGCTTTGGACCCCATAGACTGATGGATCCATTGTCAGAGTTCTTTCTTGATTCTGTGGAGCACCTGGCACATGCCCAGTGCTGTGGATAAGGCCCTTATCTACCCTCAGAGCTCAGTCTACTGGGGGCAGCATAGGCCCAGAGCACAGCAACAGAGGGGCCGGAGAGTGCCATGGTGACGGTGTCAGGGGGTGGGGGTCAGGGGGGTGTGCATAGACCCAGACCAGGGCGACAGAGGGGCCGGAGAGTGCCGTTCTGACGGTGGGCGGGGGTGGGGGTCAGGGGGGTGTGCATAGACCCAGACCAGGGCGACAGAGGGGCCGGAGAGTGCCGTGGTGACGGTGGCAGGGGGTGGGGGGCAGGGGGGTGTGCATAGACCCAGACCAGGGCGACAGAGGGGCCGGAGAGTGCCGTGGTGACGGTGGCAGGGGGTGGGGGGGCAGGGGGGTGTGCATAGACCCAGACCAGGGCGACAGAGGGGCCGGAGAGTGCCGTGGTGACGGTGGCAGGGGGTGGGGGGCAGGGGGGTGTGCATAGACCCAGACCAGGGCGACAGAGGGGCCGGAGAGTGCCGTGGTGACGGTGGGTGGGGGTGCGAGGGAGGCGTGGCAGGGAAGGCTTCTCTACTAAGTCTCAGTTCCCCTCAGCATTAGTCAAGGCTCCGCAGAGAAATAGCCAGTAGGGTGTGTGTGTTTGTGTGTGTGTGTGTGTGTGTGTGTGTATGTGTGTGGTGAGGAATTGACTCCTGTGACTCTGTGAGCTGATCTGCTCTGAGAACTGCTGTGGGCAGCTGGGACCCCAGAGAGTTGGTGCGCAGCCCTGGTCGGAAAGCTGGCAGGCTTGGGACTCAGGAAGAGCTAGTGTTTCATGTACAGAACGAAGGCGGACAGAGACCGATGTCCCAGGTCAGCCTTTTTGTTCTAATCAGGCCTTCACCTGATTGGGTGAGGCCCACCACATTGGGGAGGGCAATCTGCTTCACTGAGTCTACTGTTTTAAATGTTCGTCTCATCCAGAAACATCCCCTCAGACAGACACATTCAGAATAATGTCTGACCCCCTCTCCGGCATGCTGCAGCCCCGTTAGCTGACACGCAAAATTAGTCCTCACCGCATGCATCCTGCTTTAGAGTTCTAGTTCCCTGCGTCCTCCACTTCTCACTGCCTACTCCCATGCCTTCACCTTCGTCTTGGGGTAATGCTTCCAGTACTTGACCACAGACCCAGCTGCATGGAGGTGTTAATTAGTTAATTTTTAAAAGCCATTCTCTCTCTCTCTCTCTCTCTCTCTCTCTCTCTCCATATATATATATATATACAGGCAGTCCTCGAGTTATATCGGACTCAACGTATGTTGTTTTGTGGTTACGTTGCCATCTCCCATTTATTTATAAAAAAAACAAAGTTCCGTCATTTTGATGTATGTAAAGGGTGTCCCAAAATTCACGCAAGAAGTAATTTTGATAGAAAACACAGGTTTATAATTAAAAATTGTTAATTTTTTATTGATTCATAACGTATACAGTATAGGGTTATGTATGGAATGGCATATCGGGTAAATGGCCTCCACGGCTTTGCTGGCACAGACGCACTCTTTTGTTGAAATTTTCCATGACCGTTTTGCATAAATGTGGCTGAATTTCGATGAGGCTCATTTTCATCTTGATGGCTTGGTTCATCGACAAAATTGTCGCATTTGGGGTTCAGAAAATCCACGAGTGATTGTTGAGAAACAAATGCGTCCACAACGTGTCACCGTTTGGGGCGGATTTGGGGCTGGAGGCACCATTGGACCATTCTTCTTCGAAAATGCGCTGCTCAGGCAGTAACAAAAGAGTGCGCATGTGCCAGCAAAGCCGTGGAGGCCATTTACCTGATATGCTATTCCATACATAACCCTATGCTGTATACTTTATGAATCCATCAAAAATTTACAATTTTTAATTATAAACCTGTGTTTTCTATCAAAATTACTACTTGCGTGAATTTTGGGACACCCTTTACATATGTGCTTTATGTTTTTTATTATTTATTTACCACAAGTAAAGGTCAGGAATTGTTATCTTTCTTTTAAGTTTTTTTTACTGTTTCACTTCATTACTGCTGTGTCTGTGCTCCATGTGAGTGACGTAGGTGCTTAGGTAGGTGGGTTCCAACTTACGGCGTTACGTTATGCCGTAGGAATGGATCTCGACATAACCTGAGGACCTACTGTGTGTGTGTGTGTGTGTGTGTGTATGTATGTGTGTGTGTGTGTGTGTATATATATATATATATATATATATATATATATATATATATAGTTCATCCTCACCCCAGGATATTTTCCCATTGATTTTTTAGAGTGGAAAGAAGGGGGGGGGGGGAGAGAGAGAGAAACATCAGTGTGAGAGAGAGACATCGATTGGTTGCCTCGTGTACCCTCTCCAACCAGGTTTGGGGAATTGAGCCTACAACCTAGGTATGTGCCCTTGACTGGACTCGAACCCGGGACTCTTCAGTCCATGGGCTGATGCTCTTTCCCCTGAGCCAAACTGGCCAGGGCAAGGATAGGTATTGACTTACCAATCTCTCAACTTGGGGCCAAGGGTTCTTTTGTTTCCCCGTGCAGGCCTGCTGTTTGTGGGTGAGTCCCGTCTTTTTCGTAGGTCACCTTGGAGCGCCTCGCTTACGGTTTCTTCAGCGTGGAGGGGGGACTTCAGGACGCTGTGAAGCACTCTGGGTGCAGGATCCTTCCAGCCTTTTATGACGCCCCATCAATATTTTATGGCTGGATCATTCCTCTCCGACTCGGCAGCCTTCTGCAAGCAGCGCACTTTTATTGAACCTAAGTATTCGGCTCAGTTTTCACAGAAACGCCATCCTCCTGGTTACTCTGTTTCACTTGCTCCATGTTACTTAGGCACAGGCTTACGATAAAGTACAGCCGACGCAAACAGATTTGGAAAGGCATGCAACTGACTTTTGACACATGTACAGACTCCACGTGTGGGTGGAGAAGTGCAGGGTGTCCTGGAGAGTCCCCCGAAAGTGCTGGGAGGCGTTCAGCGTGGGGGAGGTGCTGATGGCAGCGTGTGCTGATTTCCACGGTGTAAATCCTCCCACTGTGCACATTTCAGGTCCCCAACGGTTACACACCAACCAGCTCCACCCTCCTGAGAAAGTGACAACTGGCTCTCCCGGTGGCTTGTCGGCCCCAGCCCTCGCCGTCCACCCCCTCCAGTCCTGGGCAGGAATGGGCCTCAGGCCCTGGTTTATAGGGGGAATGGAGAGAAGGGCTTTGCCTGACCCCTGGATGGAGGGCAGAGCAGTAAGAGAGCTCTCACTGAGCCTGAACATCTGCGCACCTCAGCCCTCCTTCGTCTTCTCTCAGCACCCAGCTCCTTCTCTTCGGCTGCCGCTCCCTGACCCCTCACCCCCCCCCCCCCCTTCCCTGCTTTCTCACCACACTTCCCCTTTGTGGGGTCCTCCAGGCTCTGCACTCTGCTCTTGGCCCTCAGGGGTCCCTGCGGGGCCTGCCCTCCTCGGGTGGCACTTTGAGCTTTCCTGGCTTTTTACTCTTCCCGCACCATCTCTCTGTTCTGTGTCCCAGCCCCTCAGGGTCCTCCCAGGCAGCTGCCTGCCTAATTTAATCGCATTTCTAGGCAAGGTGTTGGCTTAAAAAGGCTTCATGTACTTCGTGCCCGGATGACAGGCTGATTCATGTAGGTGCCTCAGGTCCCAGGGCGCCACTCAGATCCTCACGTGCCCGGTTGTCTCTCTGGATGGATCCGACCGTCTCCGAGGGCTGCGCACACACTTCGGGACCCCCTGCTCTATTCTTCCCATCGCCCGGGGCAGGACGGAGTGGGGCGGGTCAGGATTAGACTTCACGGTCTTGGCACCACTTTGCCTGGGCTTTGATGCTTTTGATTCTAAGCAGAAGGTGGGTTTTGCAGTCAGAAATGTTTACGACTGTGCTTCCACACGTTGTTTGAAATGTTTCATTGTGGAAGAACGTGCGCGTTCCAGTGCGGCAGATAAATGGTCCTTTGCCCGCTGTGCGAGCACGCGGGAGACATCAGGAGCAGGGGATGCGGTTTGGGGCCTCGGAACGGCCTGCGTGGCAGGGCTGGGGCGGGAGACCTTGATGGAGGAACTCACAATGGCGAGCTTGCTATTCAGACCCCTGAATACAGGCCGTTTGCGTAAAAGGCGGTGCTGGTGGGAGGAGGCGCTGGCTCTGGAGCTGATTTCTATGCGGAAGGCAGAGCGTGGCCTGTGTAATGAACAGAGTTTATCTCTGTGTGGAATGAGAAATAATTTGCTAAGCCAGTAACTTCTGTGTTTCCCAGATGCCCGTGCAGTGCGCACGCAGCCTGGGGTCTGGCGCGCAGGAAATCGCCTTCCTGCACAGAGCTCTTAAAGGACCCCTGATGTCAGTTCAATTTTCAGAAATTAAAGGATTAAACGCTCTCTGTTTTCTCCGAAGACTGGCGAGCACTTGATCTGTTTCATTAAAATGACTCCTTTGGTGCAGTGTCCCCGCAAAGCCAATCAAGAGCTGCCTGGGCACTGCCAGGCCCCGCCTTTGGTCCTGCTGCCGGCTAAGGGGGGCCCAGAGAAGCAGCAAACACGCAGGAACCCAGAGCCCGCAACGCGAGGGACACAGACACCAGGCAGCAACCCCCCCCCACCCCCCTCCCCCACGCCGTCTCCCTGCCACACCAGTATCGTCCTGGGGAAGCTGGGCAGTTAACAGGGGGGCAGCACCGTCCTCATTTCCATCCCGCTGAATCTGAGTCCTGGAGAGTGAACGTGGATGAAGGCCTGAACCCAAACACAGGGAACATGCTTGTTATTGGCAAGAAATGCCGCTGTCGTGAAATCACTCAGACCCGTCTTCGGGGGCTCTTTGGGGCTCATTAGTGGGTAGAGTAGGCACCCGTGTCTGCAGCACGAAGCAGGGGGCCCGGGAGTGGCCTCGATACTAGAGCAGACATCCCTGAGGTTCTGCCTGTGGAGAATGAGGGCGTCTGATGAGATGATCGCAGCGGTAATAAAAGGCAGGGCCACTGCTCATGGAGTACCTGCAGCCTCTCTCACCGGGGTCCGTGAGAGCATTAAGCCATACAGTACAGCACATGGTGCGTGTGGCTTTTCCAAGTTCTTTCAAGGCTGGTGGGTAGCTAGCACCACTCTAATGCACAGGACTGGTGCTGATTTCTTAGTTCCCCGGATGCCAGTGGGCCATGGGCTTGCTCCCTCAGGGAACCCTCCTGGCTAACGGATGACTTCAAGAAGCTAAGCCTTTTATTCTTTGTCTTCTTCAATCCTTACAGCCAGTCACCCTTGAGATAGGACGGTTATTATCACCATCTTACAGATGGAGAAACCGAGGCTTAAAGATACGGAGTAACTTGCTTGAGATCACAGCTAGTAAACAGTGGAAGGAGGGCAGGAGCCCACATCGGTCTGACTCTCTGTTACCTGTTGCCATGTAACAAATTGAAGCCACAGACTGAGTGGCTTAAAAGAGCCCATTTATCAGCACCTGGCGCGGGAACCCAGGCTCAGCTCGGTTGAGTCCTCTGCTTCAGGGTTTCTCCCAAAGCCGTGGCCCTGGAGTTGGCTGGGCTGCAGTCTCACATGAAGGCTCAGCCGGGGTGTGGGCGGCTTCCGAGCTCATGCACTTGTTTCAGGATTCAGTTCCTCACAGGCTGTTGGACAGGGGCCCTCAGTTCCCTGACACCTGGGCCCGTCCACGTGGCTGCTTGCTTCCTCAAAGGTGAGAGAGAGCCTTCTAGCAAGACAGAAGTTCCAGGCTCACCCAAATCAGTACAGAGGTGATGTCCCATCACCTTTGCTGTGTTCTGTCGCGTAGAAGCAAAGCACACATTCTCCACACACTCAAGGGCAGGGGATTCCATGAGGGTGTGGCCACCCGGAGGTGGGGCGACCGGGGCATCTTCGAGTCTGTCCACCGCAGGCTCCAGGGCCCAGCCTGGCCCGCCGCTCCCTCTGTGGAGCAGAGAGGACTGCCTGGGTGGTGGCGTGGAGATGCTATGCCTTGGCCAAGAGGGTTAATTAGGCCGCCTGCCTTTAGGCGATACGGTTCCCATTGTTTCCCGCAGCTCTGATGTTATCAGGGACAGAATTAAAATCTCTGAGCCACACTTTTGATTAATGCATGAGATGCAATATTACACGTTTCATGAAATTACCTTTCAGAGAGAGTGAACCCGCGTCCAGGGGGGATGTCAAGGGCGCAGGTGTCTGTGGAAGTGCTCGCGCTGGCAGCTCAGGAGAGCCTGTGGTTCTGCCACGGGGCCAGGGTCCAGATGGCCTCCCGGGGGCCCGCTGCCGCTGTTTGAGGGACAATTGCAGGAGAAGCTGAGTCCGGCATGGCGACTGGGGCAGCCACGGTCACTGCATTTCTCTGGCTCTGCACTGGGCTGGTCCAGGACTGGGCATCATGGAGAAGAGCCTGATGAGCTGCTTTTGGAAAGGGAGCTCGTGGGGACCAGGAGGACATCCTGGCACACACTGTGCTGAGGCCTGAACACGGGCCACGCTTTCCCACGTGCGGTGGGTGAGCGAGGGGGATTCACGGAAGCTCCAGCTTGGTCAGGGGTGAGATGCCCCGTTAGTAGAATATTCTGGTCACTGGAGAGCAGGCGTCTACACCCACAGAAACGGGCAGTGTTAAGACACTCCTAGGGTCATGGTGTAGGTCATGGTGAAAGTGTCCATGAGCCGTGATAATGGCCATGAGTTCCCTTCCCTCTGAAGATTCCTGGGCACTGCTGGCGTGTCCTTTTCCGCGGGTGCATGTGTGGGTTTCTGCGCGCACTGTGACTGCAGTGTCGAGCCACCTCTGCCTGAGGGCTGCTGGACAGAAGACAGTTCTGCTCCTCCCGCTGCTCCTGGGGGGGGGGGCGGGGGAAGGGGGGGAGGAGGGGCCGGGCGGGGGGGGGGGGGTCGCGCCGGAGGCAGCAAGTGGTTCTGGCAGCCCCCTTGGGCGGGTGGGGGCCCTGTCCTTGGTGCTGGTGCTCAGGTTTGGAAACTGACCACAGTGGAGAGAAGAGCGCATGAGGTGGGGGCCTATCACTCCTTGGGAGTCACTGTGTCCCTGAGTCTTTTGGGGTTTTGATAGGTGAGAGGCCCCTTGGAGGAAAGGCACCGATTTTACCCTTTGGTCCCCTCGCTGCTGTCACCTTCTCCCTGGGGACAGGCTTGTCCGGTGGCCTGTTAGTCACTCATCTGGCTCCTCAGGATTGCTCCAGGGGGAGGAGCCATGGAGATGCCAGCCTCCGTGGGACCCAGCCCCCGTGGGAACCAGCCCCCATGGGAACCAGCCCCCAGGGGACCCAGCCCCCGTGGGAACCAGCCCCCATGGGAACCAGCCCCCAGGGGACCCAACCCCCATGGGAACTATCCCCCGTGGGAACCAGCCCCCGTGGGACCCAGCCCCCGTGGGAACCAGCCCCCATGGGAACCAGCCCCCAGGGGACCCAGCCCCCGTGGGAACTATCCCCCGTGGGACGCCAGCCCCTGTGGGACACCATCCCCCATGGGAACCAGCCCCCATGGGACCCAGCCCCCGTGGGATGCCAGGCCCCGTGGGACACCATACCCCATGGGACCCAGCCCCCGTGGGATGCCAGGCCCCGTGGGACACCATACCCCATGGGAACCAGCCCCCGTGGGACCCAGCCCCCGTGGGAACCAGCCCCGTGGGACACCACCCCCTGTGGGACACCATCCCCCATGGGAACCAGCCCCCGCGGGACCCAGCCCCCGTGGGAACCAGCCAGTGCAGCAGGGAGCTCTCTGGAGAGTGTTCTGGGCTCCGAGAGTGGAGAGTGGGAGGGGGAGTGATGCTACCTGTGCATCTGCCCCTCCCTCACCTCTCCCCTTCCCTGTCCCCCTAAAGGAGCTGAAGCCCTTGCGTCTTTCCTCCTGACAGCACCGTGAACTCTGTACCCACTTTGTCACCCCTGCCCCGCAGCTCCCTGCGTTTCAGATTTGTTGGAATGTGCCAGGCTATGTGCACACCGTGATATGCGCCCCGGGACGAGTTGACACGGGTCCCCCTGCCCGAGGAGCTCAGGGTCCATGAAGGAGAAGAAGAGAGCTTGTGAGGCAGAATGTGGGGTGCGTACTGTTCAGGCGCTCCCGGGGGTTCTTGATTCGTTTCCTGCAGAATCTGTGCAAATTCAGCGAGGGGTGGGGGACGGGCCCCTGCGGCCGTGGGACAGCACGTGTCCAGCACAGGGGATGGACGCTCTTCCTTCTTCTCCACCTGGCAGTGCTTATGGAGGCCCCATTTCCCTTGCCACGAGGGCAGGGGATCCCCTCATTTTCCGTCCAGTCAGCGCGCAGAAAGATGTCTGAGGGGATGGGCTCCCTTCCTCAGAGGCTCTGGGATTGAGAATGCCTCAGAGCCTCATGTGAAATGAGACGGCCCAGATGGCCCTGGCCTCCGACCCACCACCTTCTTATCCTCTCGCTCCCCCGTCCATCATGCCCACCCCTGCCCTTACCCGCCTGGACGCAGCAGTGCGCCCCCACTGGCCTCCACCCCGCCCACCCCAGCCGCTGTCCCCAGAAGCAAGGGTGATGCTGATCATATCACTGTAGCTCTTCCCGGGGTGGAACTCCAGACCTGGATGGTGCTAACAAGCCCTGTGCGGCCCCAGCCCCCCCACACCCCCCAATCCCTAACACCGCCCCCTGATGTTGTATTCGTTTCCCCTGGGCAGCCACTGCAAAGCACCAGGAGCTGAGTGGTTTACACAGAGGAATCCTTTGTCTCGGTTCTGGGGCCAGAGCCTGGCTCCCGAGAGCTGTGTGGCAGCTGAGGAAATGGCCGTGTCCCTCCTGTTGTTGGAGCCAGTTCCCGCCTGGAGCTTTGGTCCATCCTTCCCGTCTGGTCAGATGCCCTGCTCCGGGAGGCCCTCCCACCCACAGTCCCGTTCGGTTGCTCTTTCTGTGTTAGGAGAATTGACGTGGCTTGCAGGCGACACCTGACAGCTGTAACGCGTTCAGTGGACACTTACTCCCTGTCAGCCCGTCGCTTGGCCGTGGCCTCGCTGAAGTCAGCGATGATGTGCTGTTCAGCACTTTCTGTGGCAGGTGGGGGACACCCAGTGGGTTGTTGACTGGTTTTGAAGGCTTTGCCATCAGTGAGTGGGAAGCAGACTGCCCGAAGGTCAGGCCCCGGGGCCTGCTTGAATCCCCGTGAGGCGTGGCGCAGATGGGGAGGTAGGACTCAGGAGGTGTGTAGGCAACGGATGGAGCTGCTCTCTGAGATATAACGTCTGCCTTCCCAGGTTTTGTGCAATTTAGTGGTGAGCGCTTAGAGAACAAAGACCCCCAGGCTCTAAAGAAATGTTTTTATTGGTGAAAACCTAGAGATATGGGGGTCAGGGAAGGAAAGGGGAAGGGATGGTGCCCTTATTTCTACTCTAAGTGTTGTCTGCACCCCGCTCTCCGTCCGCAAGCCCTCCCGGAGCTCTGAGCCTGGTTTCCCCATCAGATCAGGCATTGGCTTTCAGATGCCAAGTCCCCTCCCATCCAGTCTCTACCTCAGGCCACACCCGCTCCCAATCTGAGGCTGATTGAGCCTCTCATGTGCCCCGGGTGCCATCCTAGCTGATGAGGATCCAGGAGTAGAGTCCCTGGGAAGCAATTTCTCTGCTTCCAGCACCACGTTAACCTGCAGAGCCCACCTGTTGAGAAGGTTGAGCCAGGTATGGCCGTCAACCTCTGAGTGCCTACAGGGGCCTGCCCCTCCCCAAGGCCACTCCCCTGCAAGTCAACCTTAGGCACGTGAGGAGATCTGCCAAGTCTCAGGGTGCTGTCCATCCATCCATCCGTCCATCCATCCATCTGTCCATCCATCCGTCCATCCATCCATCCGTCCGTCCGTCCGTCCATCCATCCATCCATCCATCTGTCCATCCATCCATCTGTCCATCCATCCATCCATCCATCCATCCATCCATCCATCCATCCATTCGTCCATCCATCCCATGCTGATGGAACCCCTCCTGGGCCCCTGGTGCCATCCCGGTGATGAGGTCCCAGGAGTGGCGGGACCAGTTACTGCAGCAGGGAGAGTGGTGGAGATACAGACAGACAGACATTGTGTCCAAGGTCAGTGTGGAGTCCCATGGTGCCTATATGGTGGCCACTTACCCATCCCAGATGCCTTCCTGGAGTCAGTGACATCTAAGCTGAGATCCAAGGAGGAGGAGGAATTAGCAGGCCTGTGGGAAGCAGAGGAGGGCAAAGGGCATTTCGGGTGGGAAACTCATTGGCAGGTCTAGAGGGAAGAGAATGTGCCTGAGGTGACTGAGGGCATGGGGTTCAGTAGGACAGCAGCGCAGGGTTAGAGGGGGCTGGAGGTTGAGGAAACAGGCCCCGGAGGGTTTCACATGTCACCCAGGATGAGGAATTCCAGCTCTGGCCCAAAGCCAGGTCACATGGCAGAGGCCCCAGGGGGTCCTTCCTTCACCATCCTCACCTTCCGGCCCGGAGCCAAGCCCAGCGGTCCCACAGACGCCGGGCGGATGCCTGCCCACCCTCCCCCTCAGAGGCCACCTCCGATGGAGGGCTCCGGCGGAGGCTTCCCTACCTGCTTCCCCCACCCCCCTCCACCGGTTTGATCTGCTGCTGCCCTCTGCTCGGCAGCCCGTGGTAGGAGTGGTGTTTAACTCTGAACTCTGCAAACTCGGAAGATTAAAGAATGGATTTTGTGATCTGCTGAGCATGTTCCTGGATAGAATGATAAGACGTCAATTGGAAAAATTTAAATATTGATGAGTTTTACCTTTTGTATTGATTGGACAGTGACATATTTTGAATAATGGTTCACGTTAAAAACACAGGGATTCATATCGATCATGCGCTATCTGGCTTATTAAAATAACTGAGCAATCCTAGAACTCAGTGTGCTTTAAAAATGTTGTTTCTCCTGCTGGCTGAAGACCCAACCAAAGCAGCAAAAATATCCAAAATGCCTGCAGCTGCCTGTCTGCCCTCTCTGTTCCCCGCTGGACGCTGTCTCTGGGGGCTGGGCAGTGAGGACAGGTGGCTCTCTGTATGTGGAAGCCAGGAGATGTGGGGAACCCCGGGAATTCTCTGATGGTCCAGCTTTTCCTGGGGCCTCTGGCTCTGGGGTGGCGGGAGGGCCAGCGGGAGTTGGGGGCTGCTTTGCTTCTCATTTGGTTGAGCTTGAAACTGCCCCGTTGGGACCCGAGACGGGTCTTCAGCTGCCAAGCCCAGCACTTCGCTCCCATGGCCTGACCTCGCCTTTGCCCTCCATGGGGGGCTGGGCCGGGGTGTCCTAAAGTGTCCAGCCTATCTTTTTTTTTTTTTTTAATATATTTTATTGATTTTTTACAGAGAAGAAGGGAGAGGGATACAGAGTTAGAAACATCGATGAGAGAGATCGATCAGCTGCCTCCTGCATGCTCCCCAGTGGGTATGTGCCCGCAACCAAGGTACATGCCCTTGACCGGAATCGAACCTGGGACCCTTCAGTCCGCAGGCCGACGCTCTATCCACTGAGCCAAACCGGTTCGGTTCCAGCCTATCTTTTGTTTGATTTCCTTTGCTCGTGGCTATTGATCCCTGCCCCCCCCCCCCCCGGGGACTCTCACAAGGCTCAAGAATTAAGCATTTCACAGAGAAGAACTACACTAGCCCCCCTGTCCACAGGGGACACATTCCAAGACCCCCAGGGGAGGCCAGCACGCATGAAATAGTACCACATCCTGTAGATGCTGTGTTGTTCGCTGGATGTGCATGCCTGTGGCAAAGTTTAATTTATAAATTAGACAGAAAGAGATGAACAACAATGACCAATCATAACATAGAACAGTTATGATAATACACCATAATACACGTTACGTAGACATGGTCATTCTCTCCAAACACCTTGTGCTGGACTCCCCCTCCTTGTGGGGCTGGATGAGGACTCTGCCTGCACCGTGGGAAACGAGGCACTCAGGACTGCGCATAACTGAAAGCTTATGAATTGTTTATTTTGGGAATTTCCTATTTAATACTTGTGGACCGTGTTTGACCGGAAACTGGAAAGCGAGACCATGGACCAGGGGGGACCACTGTACCGTGTGCTGGTGTCGGGGATGCGCTGCCATGTTGCTAGACTCTGTTCCTCCATTCCTCACTTGCACACCCTTTTCCAGCACACATCCATTCGTTAAACGTGCGCTCTGTGCCCAGCAGCACCACACCGCCCTCCTGGAACTCGCAGCGCAGAAGACAGATGGACGTCAAGCAAATGATTGACACCAGTGGTTTAGGCAGGACTCAGGTCCAGGTGTGGCAGAGGCCGCAGAGGAGCCACGCCAGGGGACCGAGCCGGTCTGGGGTGGCCGCAGGGAAGAGTGGCCCCGGAAGGTGATCCTCCGGAAGGCCTGCGTGTTCTTGGCTGGTGTCTGAGGGCTCGATGGGTAAGCACGTCTCCATTCTGGTATGAAACTTTTCCAGGGACAGCTGTCTGCACCGCCTGTACACGCAGTGTGGCCGACGCTGACACCCCACGCCCCTCTCGGCGTTTGGGAGCTTGGTACGTGTTCGGCAGAGGATGTCTCGGCGACCAGCCCCCTAAAAACCCGGGGCGCCACGACGAATGAGCGTCTCCAATAATGACATCATTCTGGAGGGATGTGTGTTCCGTTCGTGTTGTTTCCTCTTTAAATGTTCGGTGTGTTCTTCAGTGGAGGCACCTGGCCTGCATTTTCTCTGTGGACAAGATTTTAACTACACATTTAATTTTCTTAAACAGGTAAAGGCCTATTCAGGTTCTCTGTTTAGGAGTAAATGATGATACTTTGTTTCTACTGAGGAACTATCCATTTCATCTAAATGATCAAATTTATTGCCATAAAATTGTTCATAACACCCCCCGTTGTACATTCAGTGTTTGTAGATACACGCCCTCGTTCCTGACGCTGGTCATTTGTGTCTTCCTTCTCTTTTCCTGATCAGTTTGTCTGGAGGTTTATCCATTGTGTTGATCTTCTCAGAAAGCCATTGATCTCCCCTGGGCCTTGCTGTCCGCACTGTCAGTGTCAGCTGTTGTTTCCTGAGCTGCGCCCTTTAAAAAAGCTGTTGAAGGAGGGAGGGTGAAACCAGTCCTTGTTGCTCCGTCAGGGCTCAGCCGGCGTGATCAACACTTTTCCAGGGTGGGAAGGAGTTCTGATGGCAAAACGCCAGAAACGTGCTGCTCTCCTGGGGGTATTGGTCCTTCCTGGCAAGACCCGGTGGCTGAGGTGCCCCTCCTCCCTCTCCGGATGGATGCTTCTCTCCCGCCCTCTTGGTACCACAGCGCCTGGACGCGGTGTGAGCGTCTCCCTGCACCTCATTCTCACCCCAGCCCGCTGTCACCTCCTCTTCCCGGAAAACCTTCCTGGCCTGTGCAGCTCATGCCTTCGTGGTCCTCCCACCCCACCTCCTTTCCTGTTGCCATTAACACAGATTCCCCGAGTCACTGTCTCTCACTCCTCAGACATCTTAGCGCCCAGTCACTCTTTCCGGCACCACCTCTGCCCTGGCTCTGACACCCACAGAGAGAGCCTTTCAGAGCCCGAGTGTTAGTTACAGTAAGTGATGCTCCCAGAAGGTGCCAGCGACCCTAGGATCTCAGGTGCTTTATCCAGGCCACGGCCGTTTCTTTGCCGTGTCCAGCACACACCTCCCCGGTGCTCACCTGGCAAAGCCAACGTTGTACCTTCTGGAGGCTTTTGCGTCCCAGCAGCACAAGGTGACTAATACAGCCCAGTGCCGACTGGTTTCATTTTAAATTTACCCCCTGCCCCACCGGCCCTGATGTCGCCCAGAGATTCTGCACAGAACTGTTCACACCTGTGCCCCTCTGTGTCCCGGCTTCGCCTCCCTCAACCGCACCTCTTCCTGCTCCTCAGCCTCAGCTCCCGCCTTGGACTCTGCTTTCCTGAGAGAACAGAGGGGATGTCTGCATGTGCCCAGCAGCCATGCACCTGCCCACCTGCCTGTGTCTCCATCCATCCCCGAGCCTCCCCTGCTCCTCGGGACCACCTGGCCGAGCCCCTCGCCAGCCGAGGTTTTACCTGCACGCTGGAGCCTGGTCCCTCTCCCCTGCCCCAGGACGCCGTCCCTGCATTAGTGCTCTCTCTCTCAACCCTAGTTCCCCCTCTCCATCGGAGCATCCCTCCTGCCAGAAGCAGTCCCTAGTGCCTCCCATCTTTTTGTAAAAGTGGCCCCTGCACCTGCCCGGCTCTCGGCTTCCTTCTGCAGCAGAACTTGGATGTTGTCTCATCTACTCTTTCCTGTCCCTCCTCCAGGCTCTCTTAACCCTCATGGCTTTTGTCTGTTTCTTTTTCCCCCCAAATATATTTTTATTGATTTCACAGAGGAAAGGAGAGGGAGAGAGAGATAGAAACGAAACCTCAATGATGAGAGGGAATCACTGATTGGCTCTCTCCTGCATGACCCACATGGTAGATCGGGCCCGAAACCCAGGCATGTGCCCTGACCGGGAATCCAGTTGCGACCGCCTGGTTCATAGGTTGATGCTCAACCACTGAGCCACGCCTACCCGGCGGGCTTTTGTCTGTTTCACTCGGAGGGAAAAGCCCTTCTAAAGACACCCAGTCCAAGACACCAAGTCTCTGTCCTCACCTCGCTGGTCTAACTGGCATTGACTAACTGGGCAGCTCTTTCTCATGAACCAGGCTTTCCTGGCTCGCTCTTTCTGCTCTTTCTCAGTTTCCCTTTGAGCATTATGTCCCCACCCTCTTAGCCCTGGAGTGCGCCAGGACCTGACCTCTTAGCCCTGAAGTGTGCCAGGACCCAGCAGTCATTATATTCTCTGCTTACGCTCCAAACGTGTCCTGGAGACCTCTTCCCGGCCCTTAGAGTCACATGCCAGCTGTGTGCTGATGGCCCCAGCCCGGCCTTTCCCATGAACACCAGACTCTTCTATCTGCTCCGATGTCAAGTCGGCACCTCCCTTTCACATGCTCAGGACAAGACTTGATCATTTGCCATCTACGGTGCCCATCTTTGGCTCTTTCCCATCTCGGCAGTGCAACTCCAGATTCACCCACTGCCGACCAGTCATCCTTGACTCCGCTTTCTCTCTCCCTCATCTATTCCGGCAGCAACTCCTGTCAGCTCTACTTTCACATTTGACCCAGAAGCCACTTGGTCTCCCAAACCCTTTTGGCTGTCACCGGCCCCACCCCATCTTTCTCCTGCAAGGCCGTTAGTGTCCTCTTTCAAGGGGGTTCCTGTAGCCTCACATTCAACACGTCACCCCACTGATCCAAGGCCCCAAGTGCACAGCCCAACTCAAGGACGACCTGTCCTGCTGGACCTGGCTCTCGCTACCTGTGGTCCTGACCTCACCTCCTGCATGTCTGCTCTGCCCAGCCACGTGGCTTAAACACGCTGAGCATCCTCCTGCCTCAGTGCTTTCCCATGCTCTCTCCCCATGTGTCCTCATAGGCCCCTCTCTCCCGCCCTCCCTCCCCATCTCAATGTCACCTCCTCCAGGAAGCTCTCCTTGACTGCCCTCCATAAACAGCACTCATCCCTTCTCTCATCTCCTTCCTCTTCTACCCCTTGGCTGTGCACTTGTTACTATCTGTGTCCCCCTAGGATACAAGGTCCCTTCTGACCCCCTTGCTCACTGCTCGTCTCCCCGGTGCCCACAGAGGGTGAAGTTTGTTGTAGGGACTCAGCACACTTTTTAGAATGAACACATTTGAACCCATGTCCTTGACTCATAAACATAGAAATCCCCTGCCCTTCTTTAATATTCATCTAAATTTCAGAAATTAAATATGACTGGAAAGAAATACAGTACTTAACATTTGAGCACGCATTTTATCATTAATAACTATCATTAAAAATGCATGCTAATTTCTAAAGATTCAAATGGGACGGAAATGCATAATAAAAGGTGAAAGACAGGCCCTTTCCCGTTCTCTCCCATCGCTCTGTCTTCCCGGCACACTTTCCACAGTGGCCCCCTCTGTGCACAGTGTGCCTGCACATTTCTCAACACGGATAATACGCGCGCACACTCATTTAAAACAAGGAGTACCTTGTTCTGTAGCAGACAGATCACCTCTCCACTTAAAAACATACCGAAGATATTTTCTATGCTGGCACTTCTCCATCTTCTGTGACGGCACCTGGGGCGTGTTTCCTGCCCCTCCCAGGGCCGAGCCCACTCCCCACCCGTGGAGATGACTTGTCACAGCCCCTCCCTGCAGGGCCCGGTTCCCGGACGTGACATTTCCTGCTTCCGAACCTTCCATTCTGGCACCTCCCGTCACTCTTCTGCCTCCCTCCCGCCTGTGGCATTACTGCCCACTTCCCGGATCCATCCGCTCACAGATCCCTCTGGGAGCAGCCGTGTCGGTCGTTTGTCGTTTTGCATTTTCCATGGTGTGGTTTCAGTGGATGCTCGATGGATGGATGGATGGATGGATGGATGGATGGATGGATGGATGGATGGATGGGTGGATGGGTGGATGGATGGATGGGTGGATGGGTGGATGGATGGCTAAGTGGCACATGAAAATCCCAGCTTCTCTTCCATTTTCCTCTAATGTCAATGGACACTAAGCGACACCTCAGAATGCTTTCTAACTCCAATTGTGCAGGTTTGCCGGTGGGGCTGTGAGTTCCTCCTTTAGTCCATCGGCGACATTGTTGGCGTTTTAAAAAACCAGTCATGGCAGGAACACTGTAACAGCAGTAACATTACATTTACCGCTCACTGGGCAGCTACTCCTGTGGACACTGTGCTTACATGCGTTATGTGCATCGTCTTCTTTACTTTTCCAACAGCGCGTGTAAATTAGATGCTGTGGTTATTTTCATTTTGTAGAACAGACTCAGAGAGGGGCAGTAACTTGCTCAGGATGCACAGCCAGCGAGTGACAGAGCCGAGACTCAAGCCAGTGCTGCCCGCCCTGGAGCCCAGCTTCCCAAGCCCAGCCTCGCCCTCCGCTGAGGGAGAACGGGTTTGGCAGGGACTCGCTCCGTCCTGTTGGGACTGCTTGTGTGTGTGCCCACCCTGTGATTAATAGATTAATATGGCAACTTCCCCCAGAGAAAAATAGCTCTTCAGCTTACACATAAAATGAGTGATGAAAAGACTCTCCAGCTCCAAAATTACTAATTCTCTCCCTCGCTGCCTCTTCCAAAAAAAAAAAAAAAAAAAAAAGAAAGAAAGAAAAAAGAAAGGAAGACACCCAAAAACCCTTGCCAGGCTTCAAAGGCTCAACCCAGCCCCCGACTCCCTGACTTCTGACGGCGATGTTTTGCTTTAGCAAAGGGAAGGTGCTCCCGGGAGGTGCACCCAGGAGAACAAGGCATCGCGGCCCGCGCGGTTTGTTATGTAAGCAGTAAACACTTTGGACAGAATCATCAACTGTTTGTCAAACTCTGGGTTCTACAAAACGGAGCATAAAAGAAAAAAAAGCAGCTATCGGCGGAGATTCTGTTTAAGTCCCGCTTGGTTAGCAGGCTTGCAATGCGCACTGTAACAAAGCTTTAATATAATTAAATTTTAAATTCCATGTAGAATCCAGTGGGTCGGCAGATGTAGCGGTATGTTAAACTTTATGTCGCTTGAAAATGGGTTTCAAGTACATCAGAGGGAGGCCATCCAGCTGTAAAATTATCAGCTTTATGATGCCGTATCGCAGCGCCGATCTCTTCCTTTTAATTAAAAAGGTACCTTAATGTTGAACTGTCCCCACTCTGCTACCTCTTCACCTCTTTCTTGAAATTTACCGACAGATGAACTAGCATGCCTGCTCCGTGAACCTGTGGGGTTGTGTGTGCAGGAAATCACTCTTCAATTAAATATTAATGTTTATGGCCCCTCTCCAGGCCAAAGGGTGGCCCCTCTCAGACCTGGCCTTGTCCAGGCCATGCCGCCTTCGGCTGCTCGGAACTCCCACCTCCTGTGGCCAGTCCCAGAAAGCGGGGGGTGATGGGAGTTTGCATGGGCGGCAGGTGGTTGCCTGCCCGGCTAAGGCATGAACAGCCTTACAAGGTATCTGCCCTGACCCGTGTGGCTCAGAGTTAGAGCATCGCCCGCACGCTGAAAGGTCGTGGGTCACTTCCCAGTCAAGGGCATGTACCTGGGTTGCAGGTTTGATCCCCGGTCCTGGTCAGGGCGTGTGCAGGAGGCAGCCAGTTGATGTGTCTCTCTCACATGCATGTTTCTCTCTCTCTCTCTATCTCCCTCCCTTTCTTCCACTCTCTCAATGGAAAAAAATACCCTTGGGTGAGGATTAACCAAAAAAAAAAAAAAAAGACTGTGTCCGCCTCAGTGTGGCACCTCAGGGTCTCTGGTAGGACCCTGTGCCCTTGTCCCCTGCAGGCTTTCTTTTTTTTTTTTTTTAATATATTTTATTGATATTTTACAGAGAGGAAAGAAGAGGGACAGAGAGCTAGAAACATCGATGAGAGAGAAACATCGATCAGCTGCCTCCTGCACACCTCCCACTGGGGATGTGCCCGCAACCAAGGTACATGCCCTTGACCAGAATCGAACCTGGGACCCCTCAGTCCACAGGCCGAGGCTCTGTCCACTGAGCCAAACCGGTTAAGGCATCCCCCTGCAGGCTTTTCTCATTGACTTCTGAGGTCTGATTTTTCCCTGGAGACATTATCCCTTTAACTGGATGTTCCAGTCTTGGTTAACATACAGACCACTGAGGGGCAGGTGGCTACTCCTCCATCGTTAACTCCTCGATTGTCCAAGACCATAAGGACAGTGGGCATCGGTGGCCGGGAACGGCCGTTGGGAGAGACCAGGACACAGAAGCGAGATGTGGAGGCCGGAGCGCGCCCGCGCCCCCCGGCCCCCCCGTCCCCCAAGCTTGGCTGAGCTAAATCACAGCGGTGAACACGGGGTTCCTTTTCAAGTGAGATCAGCCTTAGAAGGTGCCTGCGATAGAACCTGGGATACCAGGCACCAGTCAACACTGGCTGGTATGGAGACTATGAATATTTTATTGCTCTAATTATAATCGGATCCTGCAGGCTAGGAACCTGCCCGTGTGCAGGAGGAAAGGAGCCATGCCATTCCTTAGGGGCCTGGCACACCTGTTGGCATCAGTCAGGGGCGGGACCTGAGGGGTCACCTCGGTCAGTGCCCCCATGTTTCTGGAACAGGAGGGAGGGCCCTGGTGCGAAGGGACTGGCTCGCGCCCAGAGCGAGCCCTGGCGGCTGCTTCCCCTCACCCAGCTCCCTGTGCACGGGAGCTCCCAGGCTCAGCTGCTGGGGTTGGCTGTACCTGCAGCCCCCCTTACTGTGTTGGGGTGACTGCCCGGGTGTCCGCTGCCGTCTTAGGGAGGGAGTCCTGCCGCTGCCGCCCCCGCCCAGGCTGGAGGCACAATGGCTGGATGTTAGAGAACCTTCGTTGGCAGCAGCCCGTCTGCCTTCTCCCGACCCTCTGGGCACCGGGCACCGTCCACGTGTGGGGGAGGCTTGCTCTGTGGGTCCGACGTGGGGAGAGCTTGGGCGGAGGATTCTGCTTGGGCTCGGCCTGGAGTGGCCGCTCCGGGGACGCAGGAGAACCAGGTTTCTCCCCAGCCCGTTGGTGGGTCTGGGAAACAGCCCACTCCCGGTGGATCTGGGTAGATGGGGCGAGGCATCGTCCAGGCCCAAGGCAGGCAGGTTGTATTGTAGGTGCTTTGAAAGCCGGCGGGCTTCCTGGGGCCCCCTGCCGGGAGGAGGGGTGTCAGCAGCAGGGAGAGGTCAGATGCGCTCAGGATGAGAGGTGTGGGGGTGGGGTGGGGTTGGTAAGAGCCAAGCCCTTGGACTTCAGGCTGAAGGTCAGACATGGCGCCCGGGGTCAGTCCCCTTTCTAATTAGGGATTTGGTGTTTGGAGTATCAGTCGCATCCTCGGGTGTTAAGAGAGCAGAAACCTTCCTCGGGTACCTCCGGCTTCCTGGGGTGAGCGCTGTTCACCCTTAGATGTGTGAGGCCCAGTTAGGATTCCTCCCCTGACCCGCTCCTCAGCGCCCGTTAGCTGGGCGGCTTCTCTGAGCAGCGGAGCGGGGAGGCCGGCCCTGTCACCTGAACAAGTCTAGGCTGTCCTTGTCCCGCCCTGGGAATGACCTTGCTCATTGGTCCATTTCACAAATGCAGAGCCAGACGAGGGAGGTCCAGCGACAGCTCAGAGGCATGGCGGGCTGGAACCTGGGCGGGTGCTCTTTCTCCCAGAGTCGTGTCCCCTTTTGCTGCCTGACTGGGCAGGCGGGACGGGGGTGGTCATGGGAGGAAGGAGAGATCTTTGGGCAGAGAGAGAGCTTTGTCCCGGCCCTGCTCGCTGCCTCCAAAAATCCACGTTAACCTCACCTCGCTCTGGGCCACCAGCCAGTCAGGGGCTCCTCCCGGCTCGCAGGACTCAGGCCGCTGTTCATCTCGCCTTAAATACGGGTTTTAGTGAGCTGCCAGTTACTCATCTATTGTATTTATGGAAACCACTAAAGATGACAGAAAGGGTTTAATTCAACGCGAGGTTCTATCTTTGAAGAAATGTGTTTAATAGTGCGGGGAGAATCGGGCTTTTATGCAGGAGGCACAGAGCTGCTCGGTTACGTGAAGAAACAGTGGAAATGGAGGTCGGGAGGCACCAGGGAGACCACCGGCTGGGAAGGCGGACGGGAGCCCTCAGAGGCCAGGGTGTCTGGGGGCCTGGGTTGGAGGCAGGAGCTGGAGCCGATGACGGGATGAGCAATATGAACCCACGGGTTTGTGAGCTCCTGGGGCCGGGATGGCTCCAGGCACCTGGCCACGCACACAGGCAGCAGTGTAATGAGGGCTGGGGGGGGGGGTGTGAGGCCTCTGACCGAGTCTGAGGGTCAGGTGGACTTCAAGGGATGCACTGGGTTGGAGGTTTGTGTGATGAAGAGGGAAGAGCTTTGGGGAAGCGTGTCCTGGGTTCAAATCCTCCTCTGCTTAGGAGCTGTGTGACCTTGGGCCAGTTCCAGCCTGCTTGGCCTTCGGCCTCCTGGTCCGTGTAGCAGAGGTGGGACCTTCACTCGCTCTAGGAGGCTGTGCATCATTGCTTCTGTTTATTGAGTACTTACTATGTGTTTGGTGTTAGGCCAGTGCTTGAGCGGGATCATCCTCTTTAAATAACCCAGCCGGCATCTCACCCTGGAGGACACTCGGTCATGGCAGGCCCTGCTTCTCGCCCTTAGACCGGGGCAGCTGGTTCCTCCAGATGCGGCCATGGGCCTGAGATCCTGCCCGCCGCGCTGGGCAGGCCCCTCTGCCCCATCCTGCTCCCCAGCACCTGCCCGCTGGCCCGTGGTTCCCCCAGGCCTGGGATGTGGGGTGATGCTTTCACAGGGGAAATGCATGCGCAAAAGGAGTGGAGAGAGAACTTTAGGACGCCTGTCTTCCAATGAAGAAAGGCAGGAATTCTTCCGTCAGGAGCCTTGTCAAGAATACCCATTCACTGGTTTGATGAGATGGAAATCGGTGGGAAATCGGGGTATTTCGTGGTGTGTGAACCCGCAGAGCAGGGCGCCACCTCTGAGGCCTCTTTCCTGCCACACGGGAAGCCCACGGCAGCCTGAAGGCCCCACTGGGCTCAGAGCAGGGCCCCAGATGCCTCCCGCTGGGTGCAGACCTGTCCCAGGGCCCGGGGCTGGGTCCTCACTGGGACAGTTGGGGGAGGGGCAGCTTGGGTGTCAGCTGCGGGCGGGAAGGGCGTGGCACAGCGGGGTCTCTTTCTGTAGCGGGCAAGTGTAAGTGCACATGCTTCCTCTCCCAGCTTTGCTGACTTCTAACGAGGACTTGGAGGACTTCTTAGCTCCGAATCTCAGTCCTGTGTCTTTCCCTGCCTTTTAAATATAATCAAGACTTTACTTTCTTAGAACAGTTTTAGGTTCACAGCAGAAGTTGCCCCGGCAGGACACCCAGTGACCAATCACTTGGAACCTAGGGGGCCTGACCCTGAACCAGCTCCTAGGGCCGCCTGGTCAGGGAGGGAGGAGGTCGACCCCAGGCCGCTCGCCCAAGGAATTGCTCATTTCCTACCTCTCTCCTGTGCTCATATGTCGCAGGAGGGATGCGTTTCCCTCTATGGCAGTGGTTCTCAACCTGTGGGTCGCGACCCCTTTGGCGGTCGAACGACCCTTTCACAGGGGTCACCCAAGACCATCCTGCATATCAGATATTTACATTCGATTCATAACAGTAGCAACATTACAGTTATAAGGTAGCAACGAAAATAATTTTATGGTGGGGGTCACAACATGAGGAACTGTATTTAAAGGACCAGAAGGTTGAGAACCACTGCTCTATGGCCTTTTGTTGTAGAAATACAGCTTCACTCGGGTACGTGTTAGTTATTTACTGCTGTGTGGTCTTGGGTCAGTTGCTTAACCTCTCTGAGACTGGGATAGCAACACCCATCTCCCAGGGCTGTTTGGAGGATCAAATGCGTTAATGTCCATGAAGGCAGTGCCAGTGATGTAGTTACTTTGGCGTTGGGGCGGGGGTGGGGGGTGGGGGAGGGTCTGAACACTGGTGCTTAGTCTGCCGAGGGGGCAGAACCGCTGCTCTGGCCGATGCTGAGATAAAGATTCTGGGCATCGGGGGATGGGACATTGGTTTGCGCCAAAGGGCAGGACGAGAAGCCTAGGGCATGGTCCTTCCTTCGGCATGCTCCAGGGGACAGAGCTGGCCTCTGGTCGGGCATGAAGTGGGAAGTTCGTTTCTCTTCCGACGTTGCCCCTGGGGCTGGCACCGTCGGTTTCGCCCAAGCAAAGAAAGCTGCTTGCATGTTGACTCATCACAGGGTCTGCCCCGGCTGCCTCCATTGCTTACAGGGTGAGACCAGGCCACCCGTGTTGACTGTGTAACAGGGTTTGAAGTCTGTTGGGGGAGTGGCCGTGGGACGCCTGGGCCAAGAAAGAGAAAAACACTTTGGCATGAAGGCGGGTTTGGTTCGCGAAGGAGCGCGCGGTGCTCGCTGTCGAACGCTAATGAGGAACAGGGCCTCTCCCCTGGGCCGGCGCTGGTTTGCCGTCTCCATGGCTGTCCTCCGCCCTGGGGGCCCGTGGCTGCCCTCTGACCTGCTTCTGAAAGGGTGCACCCGCCTCATCAGGCATCGCTAGCCGGGGCACAGGCCTGGCCCCCCGCGCTGCGCACGGGCACCCCAAATGCTTAGCAAGCCTGTCTGGACCTTGGATGTGTGTGGGTCGCCCTGGCGACTCCCCTCGGCTCAGCCAGGTCCCCACCACCGCTGCTTGGAGCCAGGCCCCTGGCCGCTGTCGGCCTGTGTGATGTGAGCGCCCCTTCTTAGCAGAGCATCTGAGCCGCGCAAGAGAGCGCCACGGAGGCGAAGCCCATTCCTGCCGTGGGCAAGGCTTTTCTCGGGGGTCAAGGCAGACCGGGACCCCCGTGCTTTCCTGGTCGAGTCCCTCCCTCTCCCTCCTCTGGCTTTGGGGAGGGTCCGCCATAGGGAAGGTCACAGGCTGCAGGCGCAGTGCCCGGTGACCACCCGGAGCCCTGGCGGGAGCCTCCTTTCTAGAAGCTTCCTTCCCCGGGGGCTCGTGCGCACACACCCTTCCTTCCTGTTCTCACTCTCCCCAGCTCCTCTGATTGGATTCACCACAGATTAACATTTTCCATTATGCGTTATAATGTGGGGTTGTTTTTTTTTAAACCAAATCTCCCTTCACAGATTGCTGTCTTTATAATATAGGAATTATTTCTCAGTCACTTTAAATGTCCTGCTTCATTAGCTTGGTGACTGTTTGGTAATTTGCAAAGTCACTTTCACAAGTTTTAATGCTGCCCGGCCGAGACGCACAGCCGTAAACGTATTAGGACTTAATAGTGTTATGATTCTGTCTGAAGTTCCCAAATCGAGGCTCCGTAATTAGCTCTGACCCTGCGCAGAAGCCGCTGCCGACGCGGCGAGCGAAGCGCCTGCCATTTATAGACTCTTCCAGAAAGGCTGGAGCCCTTGGTCTCAGCGCCCACAAAGCCTTGCATCTCGCCAGCACCTGGGTTTCCTTTCCTCCTGATAACGGCTTATCGTGTGGCCTTCCTGGGGGTCTCCGTCCAGGCTGCTCCCTCCGGGGGAAGCAGGTACGCATACAGACAGGTGGAAGCCCCGACGTCGGGCTGCCGCTCCAGTTAGATTTTAATAAAAACCTATTTTTATTGATTTCAGAGAGGAAGGGAGAGGGAGACAGAGAGAGAGAAACATCAGTGATGAGAATTACTGATCAGCTGCCTCCTGCACACCCCTCAGTGGGGACTGAGCCGGCAACCTGGGCATGTGCCCTGACCAGGAATCGAACCTTGACCTCCTGGTTCCTAGGTCAACGCTCAACCATTGAGCCACACAGTCGGGCCCATGGGATTTTTTTTTTTAACCCTCACCTGAGGATATTTTTCTGTTGATTTTTAGAGCAAGGGAAAGACAGAGAAAAATAGCGATGTGAGAGAAATAGCGATGTGAGAGAAATACATCATTTGATTGCCTCCTGCACGCCCCAACCAGGGCCAGGACTGGGAGGAGCCTGCAACCAAGGTACATACCCTTGACTGGAATCAAACCCGAGACCTTTCGGTCTGCAGGCCAGTGCTCCGTCCACTGAGCCACACCTTGAGGGCCCAGCTGGATTTGACAGGGGATGCAGCCGCCTGGAGAATGCGCAGAGGCTTCTGGTTTTATTTGCTTTTTGTTGTTGTTTGCAGTCTCACATTTCCCCTCTTCCTGTGTCGAGGCCCCTCTAGGTCATGCAGGGAAAGGGGCTGTTGTTGAGGGCAGGGATGTCGGTCCCGCTCTGAGGTTGCAGGCCCCTCTGAACGGACGGGGCTGCAGGTCTGGCCGCCCCTGGCAGCGCAGGTCCCAGCAGCTGCTTGGCCTCCTGGGGCCTCTCAGGGGCCCTTCCAGGGGCCAAGGAGAGCCCAGGACTGGCTCCCTCTTGGGAGGCGGGTTGTGGGCGTAGAGGAGCCTCAGTGGCCTGGCCCTGCTTCCTTTGCCCCGATTGATTGGGCGTCTGTGTGAGCCGGAGGGAGGGGCTCTCCCCTCACCCTCCACAGATGGTTCAGGCCGAGGTTTCTTGACATTTTGATCAGAGCCCATTAGCCGTGCCCTGTGTCTTGCATCTTTGACTCTAAGCCAGTGGTTCTCAACCTTGGCTGCACATTAGAATCACCTGGGGATCTTTTTAAAATCCTGATTTTTGGGCCTCATATTCCGGAAATTCTGTTTCTTTGTTACTACTGTTGTGGCCCCACCCCTTTGGGGGTCGAAGGACACTTTTACAGGGGTCGCCTAAGACCATCGGAAAACACATATATAATTACATATTGTGTATAGTAGCAACATTACAGTTATGAAGTAGCAACAAAAATAATTTTATGGTTGGGGGTCACCACAACATGAGGAACTGTATTAAAGGGTCGCGGCATTAGGAAGGTTGAGAACCACTGCATTAGAAGGTGGGAGTTAAGATGTAGCCGCTAAGGAGGTGTGTGTGCCGTGGGGCCAGGAGCCACTCATCCTGGGCGCCTGCCGTGGTCCCAAGGCACAGCAGATCCCACCCGGCACCAGGTGTCCCCGTGCACGTGGAGGTGCTGGCTGGGAGACCGCCCCCACCCCCCTAGGAGCCCTGGCCGCCTCTCTGGTGGCTGTGCAGAGCTGCGGGTGGGGCTGCGGGAAGTCCTTGCAGGAGAGAGCAGGGAAAGGGGCGGGAGATGTGGGGTTCACCCCCTTGTGCAGGTCGGGGTGCCCCCTCCTAGAGTCAGAAGATGACTAGATTCAACCTGGAGAGTTACCCCCACTCAAGACTCCCCTTTGTAGGTGTTGGGGTTCTACCCCCAGGGTACCCCAGCTCCAGTCCTCACATCTCCCAGGCCCCATTTGCCCCACATGGGCCTGGGAGGGGGTGACACACATTTCCCCACATTTCTTCATCCATTCAGTCCTGCGTGTACTGGGCACCTCTCCCAGGCCCAGCTCTGAGCCAGAAAGGAGATAGAAAAATAAGTAGGAGATTGATTGGCCCTGGCTGCTGTGCTCAGTGGTCAGAGCGTCAGCCTGTGGACCAAAGGATCTCGGGTTCCATTCCCGGTCAAGGGCAGCATGTACCTCCGCTTGATCCCCGGCCCTGGCAGGGGTGAATGTGGGAGGCAACCAATCGATGTGGCTCTCTCACATCAATGTTTCTTTCTCTCCCCCCCCTTCTCCCTCCCCTACACTCTCTCTAAAAAAATAAAATTAAAATACAAAAGAGATTGTCTCTGTCCCAGGGAACTTGCCTCTCGTGGAGGAAGCAGCCCCATAAAGGACGTTGTGCTGTTGGGGGGCGGGGAGGGGACGCGGGCGGGAATTCACACGTGGGAGCTGAGGGAAAGGCGCCTGGTTGGCTGGTGAGGCTGCAGAGGCGCTCACCTTACCCGCAGGGACCACAGGCCAGAGTAAGGTGTTTCCCTGAAGCTTCGCTAAGCCCGACCGGCTCTCTCGTGCCAGGACGGCGACGACTTCAGAAGCGCAGGCGCCAAGCGTCCTTGGCCACGTCTTGGCCGATGTCTAGTCTCATGGCGGACAGTTTCCTCACCGCAGGTGCTGGGCCACGCCGCACCTTCATTGCTGGGTGGACAGCGTTGCCTTGATGCCCCGCCGTCCCGTTACTCGTGCGGGGGTGGGAGCCTTTTCTCCGCCAAGGGCCACGGGGCGCTTATCACAGCATGGGAGGGCCACACAGAGTTACCAGCTTAAAGCTCAGCCTGGCCCGCCGGGCGTGGCGCAGTGGTTGAGTGTCGGCCTAGAAACCAGGAGGTCACGGTTTAATTCCTGGTCAGGGCACATGCCTTGGTTGTGGGCTTGATCCCCAGTAGGGGGCGTGTAGGAGGCAGCCAATCAATGATTCTCTCTCATCACTGATGTTTCTCTCTCTCTCTCCCTCTCCCTTCCTCTCTGAAATCAATAAAATATGTATTTTTTAAAATATGAGCCTGCTCTATTTGGTCAGACGTTTAATGAACTCACCCCTATTACCTTAGCAGGGCCATCCCACACGATTCCGTGGACCTCAGAGGCCCACGGGCCAGGCGTCCCCCACCCCTGCTGTACGAGAAGCCACCACCACCCACACGCTTCTCCTGCCATCACCATGGCTTTGGGCCAGCAGCACTGTCAGGGGGAGGCTTTGAAAGCCCACCCCCTTGCCCCTGAGAAAATCATGCGCCAGAAAGAATTCACGTGCAGAAACAAATACTTGATAAAAATTCTCGCAATGAGGGATAAAACTTGGAGTAATTTGGGCAGAGGAGAGCCCTTTCTTGTTCGGTGAGAGGGAAGAATATTCTCAAATAGCCACAGCTCAGGGCAACGAAAGGAAAGCCGCAGTGAGATACAGCGCGCGCCCTAATGCACTTAAAGGGGAAGGGGACCGCAGACACCAATGCTGGCAAGTGTGTGGACGAGCAGGAAGTGCCTGGCGTTATCGAGCGACGGACACTAGTGTGGCCACTTGGGGAAAATATCAGGAGGGCTCTTATTAACAAAACTAAAGCTGCATCTACGTGTGACTCAGCAGTTCCTCTCTTGAATGTCTACCCAGAGAAAGGAAGATATACAGGGGGGCGGGAGGGAGCAGGCTCACAGTTGTTTGTGTGGGAAATGACTTTCATGGGTCACATGGGTCCCGCACCTGGACAGATGTTTGAGCCGCACAGATAGGGCCGTTCACGAAAAGTCACTTTCAATGCATTGGAGATTGTGCGCTTCCTTTACTCTAAATTCTACCTAAAACCTGGAAACACAGCTTGAACTCAAGTTCACGGTCTGCTTCAGAAGTAGTAATGGCTGCCATTTTCCTCAAAATGCATCGGAAAATGAAAAGGATTGATGTCTGCGTAGAAGGATGGACAGTTAGAAGACCCAGCAAATACAGCAAAATGTTAGTTATAGGACGAGGCATTGGGAACAAGGGTTTTCTCTGTAAAACTTTGTCAGCTTTTCTCTATGTTTGATAGTTTTCACAATAAAATGACACAGGGAGCCCTGGCCGGGTGCTCAGTGGTTAGAGCATCGGCCTGTGGACCAAGGGTCTCAGATTTTATTCCTGTCAAGGGCACATACCTTAGGTGCAGGTGCCTCAGCCACAACCCAGGACGGGTGCAGGAGTCAGTCAACCGAGGTGTCTCTCTCACATTGATGTGTGTGTTTTTTTCTCTCTCTCTCCCCCGCCCCCCTCCCTTCCTTCCACTCTCTCTAAAAATCAATGGAAAAAAATATCCTCGGGTAAGGATTGAAAAAACAAAACAAAATGTTGGAGGGAAACTCAGCAATGTCTCTTACGGGTTCACACCTATCTGGGAAACTAGGTCTTAGAAATTAGGGGAATGACAAACCCAAAGATCAGGGTTACGTTTCTGGGCGAGGTCTTTGGTGGGGCCCCGAGAAATGCCCCAGTGGCTTTGTGTGCAATTTTCCGGTCTCTAAGTTGGGGTTGGGGTGCGGTGTGTTAATGGGGAGGCCACAGAGACAGGGCCCTTGGGGCACCGCAGGCTGCATCCAGGGCCCCCTGAGGACAGGTGGGCGACGCTGGCGTGGTGTCCTCCCTGTGGACTGTGATTGCGGTTTTGGAGGGAGCACTCCTGCTCTGTCTCCATTGCTAACCCAGGACTTCACGCCTAGGGGGCCTCCATGCTGCCTGTTGAATGAGTGGGAGTTTGGTTGATGGGGTCGCAGGGCGAGTGCAGCCATGAGCTGAGGGTCCCGGGAGAAGGGAACCTGAAATCACAGGCGCCCCGCTTCCTCCGGAGTCCCTCCTCCCCCCGACCCCAGTGGAGAAGGCCAGTCTGCCTGCATTTTGTCGCAGCGGTTTTGGCAGTTAACAAGGCAGAAGATACTGACTTCGCGCTCCGAGGGTCCCCCGGGCCCCCGCTGGCCCCATTACTGGCTTTGGAAGTCAAGGCAGACAGATTGGATTGGGTTGTCGAAGGGGTTTTCCAGTTTGTGGTGGGAATTGAGTTGAATTGATGATCATTTTTGCCAGGGCTCCTTTGCCAAGTATTTATTTAATCTGAGGATTCGAGAGGAGTGCTGGGGCTTGATGGGCAGGCGGCCGGCTGCCAGCAGGGCCTGTGTTTGCGCTGGCATCGCTCTGCCTGGCGCGTTATTAATCCAAAGTGTGGAGCCGGCATCACGCGGCAGCCAGTCCCGGGACCTTGCCCAGGCCTGGCCCTGTCCCACCGGGGGCGAGTGGGGCTCGAAGACAGACCACGGGAAGAGCTGAGTTCACGTACCTTCAGGCTCAGGGGGGCAGGGAACTGAAGTGCCTTGTTTTTGCAGGGCCTCAGCTGGTCGGTGTATGTCACCTTTCTAAGGATGAATGCACCATGTGGAGGGCACCAGCTCATGGTGTGAGAGTCTGAGGGCAGCAGGCCCAGCCATGCCTGCGGCTGTGTGGGATGCCAGGAGAAATGGGGCCGACGGGGATTCTGCCTCCTGTCGGATCTCTGGTGGGAGCACATCTGTATCGGGGCACCTGCCTTAACACAGTGGTCCCTTGGTCCCTTTCTGGAACTGGCACTTTTTGTTATGAAAAGGTATTTGGAAAAGCGGCTTAGACGCCATATAATTGAAAGTGTTGGAAGTGACGATAATAAAGTTGACACCACTGGCTGAAAAGAACCTATATTTTAAAACAGAAAGCTCAGTCAGAGCGGTCACAGCACTTACCGTTGGCTAAGATCACCAAGTCACCCCGCGATGGACAGCAACCGTGAAGATTATCAGCTGGTGGTGGGAGAGCTTTACTTAAAGTGCGCGCTTAACTGCTGCAGAATCTATTCTGCGGATAAGTGCGGAGGACATGTGACTAAACCTGTTTGCATCCCACACAGCTTTATCCAGTCTTACCCTTCGCCCAGCTCACCGGCTCTTTCTGAAACTAAAACCACCACGTGCACGTCTTGATCCGATTCCCTCTCTCCTGCCCCAGGGCGGTGTTGCTCATCCTCACGCGTAGCTTTCATTCCAGGGTGTTTTACGTGTGTATGCACGTATGCGGCCATTGGCGATACACGGCGCTGTTTTGCAAAGTTTCAAACTTTAGGGAAACGAGACCCTCCAGTGTCCTCTCGCAGGGCCGTTAGGAAGTTTTCTCCTTGCTGATGCGCACACACAGGGCTGGAGTTCACGCACTTTAACTGCTGTGTGGAATGTCATCGCACTGACGTGTCAGCGCTGGTGTTTCTGTCTGGGGTGTGTGTGTGCGTGTCTGTGCGTGTGCGTGTGTGTGTGTGTGTGTGTGTGCGTGTGGAGATACTCCCGTGTTCCTAAAAGTGGAGCTGCCTGGCTGCCTGGCGGTAGGGTGCACGCAGCTGCAGCTTCAGCAGCGTCAGGTTTCTCTCCAGACCCTGTGTGATTCATGCTCCGGCGACCAGTGTGGGAGAGCCCGCATCTCTTCGCAGTCCCTCTAGACTTGGAAGTTGCTGCCGACCTAACACTGTGACTGTCTCGTCAGGGCCAACTGTCCGTTTCCCTTGCTGCCAGTGAGGGGCCTCTTCACAGACATTGTTGGCCATCTCGGCTTCTTCTGTGAACTGCTCCTTCATTTCTTGGTTGTCTATTGTTTGTCTTTCAGTTATTATTGATTAGTAGAATTGCTTTGTATCTTCTAGATACTGACCTTGAGCTACACATATTACAAATGTCTCCATTTTGAGGCTTAAAAAAGTTTTCTTCATGTTGTCTTTTGATGGGTAGGAATTCTTAATTCCAATGTAGTTTAACTGTATGAATTTTATTTTTTATTATTTTAATGGTTAGTGCTATTTGTTCTTGTTTAATAAATCTTTTTTCTGTCCCACACCGCAAATGCTGTCTTCTAAAAGAGTCATGGTTTTACTTTCACATTTAAGTTTTAATCCATCCGGAATTCATTTTGTGTAGGGAAATTCTTTTTTTTTTTTCATGTGGAAAACCAATTGTCGCCATACCACTTATCTAATGTCCATCTTTCTCAGATCTGCATATGTTACGTTTCCGTGTCTGACTTCTGTCTTATGTTACGTGGTCATATGTGGGTGGGTCTGCTTTGAGGCTCCGTATTCCATCCCTGTGGTCAGTCTGTCAGTTCCTGCCCAGGACTCATTGCCTTAATTGCTAGAGTTTGCTGTGGCTTTGACCTGTCTTGCTAAGAGGTAGGTCAATTCTCCCAACATCTTATGTTGGTTGCGTTCCTCAGATGCGTCTTGACTTTTCTTGGCCTTTGCTGTTTTAGAAACATCCTGGGAGATAATCTCATCAAGATCAGCACATTTCTGTGGAGATTTTGATTGGAATCCCATGGATTCTGTTTATCAGTTTGGTGAGAATTGGCTTTTTCATGATACTGAGTCTTCTACCTTTGAACACAGTATACTTCTCCACATATTTGGGCCTTCCTTAATGTATTTTCATAAAATTTTATACTTTATGAATCAACTTATTCTTAGAAACTTCATATTTTTAACAGCAATGGTATCTTTTACATTATATTTTCTTCTTGTTGCTGTTGCATAAAAACGTATTTTATTTTTGTATGTTGATCTTATATTCAGCCACTTTGGTAAAATCTTTTACTAATTTAATACTTATCTGTAGATTCTTTTGGATTCAATGTAGATAATTACAGGTGGATATTGAGGATGTCATTCCTTATTTTCCAAAACATAGCTTTTCTTTCTTGTTCCTACCTTCCTGGGGGGATTGGGACATCTAGAACAATGTTGGGGAGATGTGAGAATAGCAGGTACTCCTGTTTCATGTCTGGTATTAAAGGAGAGTCTTCTAATATTTCATGGTTAGCAGTGATGTTTGCTGGAGTTGTCTGTTATTGGTATAATACAAACTCTTAAAAAACATTCAAGAAAGTTTTCTTCTATTTCTAGTTTTCTAAGAGTTTTGGTCACAAATGGATGTTGAATATTATTGAATGCTTTTAATGTAGCTATTAAGAATGATCACATACATTTTTCCTATAATCTGCCCATGTGGTGAATTGTATTTATTTATTTTATAACTAGAGGCCCGATGTACGAAATTCGCGCAAGGGGCTTGGCCCTCGCAGCCCTGGCTTCAGGAAGGTTGTCCGGACGGTCGTTCTGCTGTTTGGTCTAATTAGCATATTAGCTCTTTATTATATAGGATGTTAAGCCAAGTCTGTAATCCTAGAATAACCCAACTGGGTCGTGATGTGTCACCATTTTTCACACATTGCTGGTTGGTTTCTCAACTGTGTTTAGGGTCTGCATCTGGGCTCATGAGCGATGTTGACGTCTGCCTCTCTTTTCTTCTGATGTTCCCATCAGGCTTGGTGTGAAACTGTTAGTTTGAGCCGATGGAGTAATTTGTGTGAGATTGGAATTATTTGTTGCCTGAATATTTAACAGAACTATTTAAACGGTACAACCATCTGGGCCTGGTACTTTTAGCTGCTGCTTTTGTTTGTGTGTGTGTGTTTACAAGAATATGCAGGTCTATATCTTCCTGAGGCAGTTTTAATAACTTTTTTCTTGGAATTTGTCCGCTTCATTTAAGTTTCCAATTTATTGTCATACAGCTTCTTTGGTTATGCTCTTTTCACTCCCTATATCATTCCCTTTTATCATCAGAATTTTGTGACTGTATTGTTCTTTTCAAAGAACCAACTTTTGGCTCTGTTGTTCATATCCATTTCACATTTGTTTTCTACTTCATTGATTTTTTCTTTTATATTTATTTCCTACCTACTACATGCTCTGAGTTTATTCTACTTTCCCTTTTCTGATGTATTAAGTTGGAAACTTGGCTCATTAATTTTAAACTTCTCACTTTTATATATGAGCATTTAAATTTATCCATTCCTTTCTATATATGTTTTAACTGTATCCCACACATCTTCATGTGTAGTATCTTGTTTCTCACTCAGTTCTAAATATTTTATAATTTCCATTACAGTTCATTTTTCTTGTTTAAAACGAAGATCTTAATTTCCAAACATAAAGGGATTTTTCTAGAATCTTCTTGCTACTGACTTGTACTTTAATTTTTGATGTCTAGTTTAATTCATTGTCATTCGAACATGGACTCCATGATGCGAGTCCTTTTGAATTTTTGAGACCCAGTACTGTTCCCGTGACTGTGGACTGTGGACGGTGCGTTCTCCACCTGGTGGGGGCCGTGTTCTAACTGTCCCTTGGGTCAGGCTTGCTCATGGCGTCATTCACACTTTATTTATCCTCACTGACGCGAGTGTTTATTTGATCTGCAAATCGGAGAAAGCTGTGCTGCAAACCCTCCCATTCGCCGTGGCAGGTCTGTCAGGCTCCCGAGTCTTTCTGTCAGCGCCTTCCTTTATCGACCACTTTGCTTCTTGATGAATTTGTCTTCAGCCCGTTCTCCAGGAACCGGAGGAAAACACAACTCATTCCTTGTTCATTTGTCCAGTGGCCAGTCCTCGGGAGGTCGGCACCACATCTGTCAGTCCAGCAGCGGTGAGCTGTGACCAGTGTGTGCGGTCATGTTAACGTGGGAACGGGGCCACAGCCCAACGCAGCTCGGGATGCTCCCTCACTCAGCGCCCTCCCCTCCATCCGTCCCCCCAGAGGCCTCAGCACCCTGTCCCCCCAGAGGCCTCAGCGCCCTCCCCTCCCCTCCCCACTGTCCCCCAGAGGCCTCAGCGCTCACCCCTCCACCCTATTCACCGGGGAACCTTGATCTTCCGAGCTCTGTGCAGCCCCTGCCGCTGGTTGCGGTGGCTGGTCTCACTGCTGTGTCCGCCGTCACCGCGGGGAGCACAGGGCAGTGGAGTCGGTGGTCAGAGAGTATTGTTGGGCTGAGACTGTCTGCCCTCAGGGACCTCCTCCCTATGAGTTATTTTCCCCAAATCAAATCCATCCCTAAGAGTTTTCTGTTTACTGAGGTGGAATTCACCAGACATAAAACAAGCCATTTTAAAGTATATAATCAAGTGACATTTCGTGCAGCCACAGTGTTAGCAGCCACCTCCATCTAGTCCCAAATCATCCCCCCACTCCAGGGAAAACTCGAGCCTCTTCTGCAGCAGCTCTCTGTCTCCCCGCCCCCACCCCCCGCTGGGCCCTGAGGACACTCCTCTGCTTCTGTCTGTGTGGGTGGCCAGGGGGACATTTCGTGCGGGGGGGGGGGGGGGGGGCGGGGATGGTGCCGTGTGGGACTTGGGTCTGGCTTCTCTTCCTGGGCCTGGTGTTTTCAGGTCATCGTGTGGTAGCTTGAGCGCGCTCCTGCCTTTTCATGGCCCAGTGGTGTTCCGCGGTGGGACAGACCACCGCCTGTCCCTCTTCCACGACAGACATGGGGTTGTTTTCCACCCGTTTTTCCTCTCCTGTCACTGTGCCCCTCACTCAGCATTTGTTTTCTGCTGTCACAGGGGAGGCAGGTTGAAGCTGATGGAAGTGGACATCTCCTCCCGCTGCTGCTACGTCCAGGGGAGCTTCCGGGAGGGGAGGGGAGGTCACCAGCAGCACGAGGGACCGGTGGCTGGAGGAAGGTCTCAGCAAAGAGGCGAGGGCAGTGAGGAGTTAATAAACCACGAGAGCCTGAATGTCTGGTGCCTGGAGAGGGGCCCAGCCTCGGGACCCCTGGTGGGGGGGTTCCAGCCTCGGGACCCCTGGTGGGGGGGTTCCAGCCTCGGGACCCCTGGTGGGGGTGTTCCAGCCCCGGGACCCCTGGTGGGGGTGTTCCAGCCCCGGGACCTCTTGCTGATCTTTAAACCGTCTCAGGAGGCTGCTGCATCTCCGCCAGCCCCCCTCATCCTCACCAGGCCTCCGGAGGAGGCGGGAGGGCGTGGTACGGGAATGACTTTGGATTCTGGGACCCCTGCGCAGTGGGTGTGAGGGACGGTGACAGCACACAGCTGCTCGCACTGAGGGTCCTGCAGACGCGCCTGCCGTCCCCTGGCTGGGAGCAGCCGATGTGCAATGATCTGCACCAGCAGTTTTAGACTCTGCGGCTGAAATTAGATTCCCGCGGGGGCTGGGGAGCACGGAGGCCCTGTCCGTCCATCCTGCGCCCGATCGCCGGTTGCTGGACGTTGTCCCCTGCCGTCCCCTCCGCCCCTGCGGTCCTCAGGCTGCAGAACCAGCGTGCCCCTGCTCCCTGTGCTCTCGAGGGTCGGCGTGTCTGCACTCGAATCAGTTTCACCACTTCCCAGGCCTGGGACCCGGGCACCGTGGCCCAGACTGGGGGCAGCAGGGGCAGCATCACGCAGTTCCTGGGGAAGCACCGCTGGAGGGGCTCAGCTCATGTTGGGTCTCTTCTCTCTCTCTCTCTCTCTCTCTCTCTCTCTCTCTAAATATATATATATATATGTATGTACATATATGTGTGTGTGTGTGTGTGTGTGTGTGTATATATATGCATATATATATATATATATATATATATATATATATATATATATTTAATTTATTTCAGAGAGGAAGGGAGAGGGAGAGAGAGAAACATCAATGATGAGAGAGAATCGATTGGCTGCCTCCTGCACGCCCACACCGGAAATTGAGCCTGCAACCCAGGTATGTGCCCTGACCTGGGTCATAGGTCAACGCTCAACCACTGAGCTACGCTGGCTGGGCTGCTGGGTCCCTTCTTAGATCTTTGTGCCAGTGCAGGGAAACAGAATAATTTTTATAAAACTTATTTGTCTCTAGACGTTGTGTGACCCTTTGCTGGGGGGGAGGGTGTAGGGAGGAAGATGACAGGAGACTGTCCTTCCCACAGACGCCTCCGGATCCCAGCGGGACCGGGTAGCACCCACTAGGAGCCAGTGGAACCCATGGGCACCCAGCCTCCATTGTGGGTCACCTTGGCCCCTGAGATTCCTCACCCGCACCCTCTGAGGTGTCTTTGGGAACCCCACCTGCCCCCTTGGTCCCTTTCCCTGTTGTCCTGACCGTCAAACTCTCTGGTCAGTTGGTCTGGGAGCCACTCGGTCCCCCCTCCCACCCCCCGCTCCCTTCCCGGGGGAGGAATAGCCCAGCGCCCACGGGAGGAAGGCGCTCTAGGCCCCGTCCCCACGGGCGGCTCTGTCAGCCTGAAACGCTGGCATTATTCTTCTGAGAACTGATTAGATTAGAAACTTGGTAAAAACAGCCCCAGCTGCAACCGCTATGCAGTCAATATCAACAGGGAAAATTTATGCGGCAGAAATAGAAAGAAGCCGGTGCATCCGTCAGCGTGAGGAAGTGTTCGCCAGGAAGGTTTGTTCTCCGAGTAAACAGCCACAATGGAATTGTAATCAAATTTCTTAATTATTTTCATAAATCTTGGCTACATAAAAACACACAGGCCCTTTTTCAAAAAGGCCGTGTTTACAAGGGCCCTGAGCAGGGAAGAGGTAACCCAGGCAGCCCTGTATGACTGGAAGGTTCCAGAAGGGAGAAGCCGGGGTTGGGAGCCCAGACCTGGAGCCCAAGGGGCATGTGCTGCCCACCGGAGCCTGCCAGCGACTCCTGACCAGAGGCTCGGTGACCACTGTGAGGGGCACCAGCCTGGACCCAGGTGATGACAGCAGCTGCTGGGAAGAGCAGGACGTGGCTCGCGTTTCTGCGAGGCTCGCGGCGCCCCGCGCACGGGCCAGTGTGGAGCCAGGAGGGCAGAGGTGCCCGTGCTTCTCCCCCAGCGGCTGTGGTCTCGGGGGTGGTTTCTCCTGCTGGGGGAGGGGCCCGCAGGACATGGAGCCACACAAAGACGGACCCACAGGTGTGAGGGGCATCGCCCACAGGCCTCTGCTGCCAGGCTCCAGCATTCAGTTTGCCTTCCCCAGGGTTAGCCTGTGGTTTATTATTATTATTAATATTATTATATTTTGATTTGCTTAAGAGAGAAAGGGAGAGGGCGAGAGACTCATTGATCAGCTGCCTCCTGCACGTCCCCTACTGGGGATTGAGCCCACAAGCTGGGCCTGTGCCCTTACTGGAAATTGAACCGTGACCTCCTGGCTTATAGGTCAATGCTCAACCACTGAGCCCTGTCAGCTGGGCTAGAGTGTGAGTTTTTTAAAGAAATAATTTAGGAAATTAGAAATTTAGAAAAATGTGTGTGTGTGTGTGTGTAAGAGAGACAGACACTGGCCTGGTGACCACGCACAAGCCTCGCTGTGGCACCTCCCAGCGGTCCCTGGGGATGATGCTGGTGGCGGTTTTGATGCCATGGAATGTGTGATGGGGACGTTAGGTGCATGTGGCTGGAACGAAGGGGAACGTTTTCAGTGAGGGGATCGCCGTCCCTCCGTCTTCTCCTGCCCCTGCTTAGCTCCTCAGGGAGGCGGGCAGCGTTTCTTGCTTGAACAGTGGGCCGCATATGCGGTGCAAACCCAGGTCTCTTCGCACTCTCCTCTGTTCAGCACACAGGCGCCGCACCAGACGGTCTGTGTGGTGTGGAGCCATCATCGGAATGAAAATGCGGAACCCCAGCCTTTCCCAAGTGTGTTATCCTCCACGAGGCTGAGCCGGAGCACCAGGCGGCGGCTGGGGGACCTACCCGCATGGGTGCCCACATTTGGTCTGGCCGTGAGGGGTGCCCTGGAGGCTGCCCTGCTCTTCTCTCAGGGCCCACGATGCTGGGGCCGAGCCCTGCTGCCCGCCCAGGGGACCCCACCTGGAGGGCACCCCTTCCCGGCTGCAGTTGCTCTTTATCCCCAGCACAGACCTGTGAGGGGGGGTCCCTGTCTGCTCCAGTTCAGGGCTGAAGCCCCTCAGCTGGGATCCAGCTCTGGGCTGAGTGTGCCTCTGTGTGTGTGTGTGTGTGTGTGTGTATGTGTGCACGCGCGCATGTGTGTCTGTACATCTGTGTGGGTGCGCATGCGCGTGTCAGTGTCTCTCTGCATGTGTATGTCTGTGCATCCCTGTGTGTCTGTGTGTGTGTGTGTCTGCATGTCTGTATATGTGTCAGTGAGTGCATCTGTGTGTGTGGTTGCACATGCGTGTGTACACGTGCCTCAGAATCCCCCTCCTTTGCCCACATCTTCCCTCAGTGGCCCCTGCTGCTCCTTGGTCCTTGGTGTCCCCTCCTTTCTGGGTTCTAAGTGGCCTTTGCCTGCACGTAGTGACATCTGCCTCCCTGAGTTGTACTCATCTCGGTACTTTGGGGGTCGTCACGTGGTAGGTGCTTAATAAATGGATGCGGCACCGTGTCGGGGATAGGCCCGTTTTACAAGTGGAAACTGAGGCTGGCCGAGGTGAAGTCAGCTTCTCAAGCTCACGCTGCTGCGTGAGAGGCTGGGCCTAGACCTGCATTCCTCGATCAGAGATGTCCTTGACACGATCTGTGGCTTTTAGCAGGGTCTGAGGGGCCCTGAGCTCCATGCAACACCCAAGTGCTACTGGTGTTGCACCGAGCAAGGTAGGGGTCGAGGGGACCCTGGACCCACCCCCGTGTCACCCAGGGAGCTCCTGTCTGTCTGGGGGAGGTTGCATCTGCAAAAGCCACTCCCCTGTAAACAAATGCGCAAGCCCTGCAGTGTGGCCTGCAGCCTCCTCCTGCCGCGGGGGTGGGGTATCCTGGAGTCGGTGGCATGCCGCCCGTGCCAGCCCGGTCCTGGCCAGGTGTCACCCATCTTCTGGGCAGTAGCCAGTGCAGGGAAGGCAGGGGCCCCCGAGTCTCCGCCCATCTGCAGGTCCTGCACTGACAGGCCCTCCCGAACACCACGTGGTTTCAGAAAATGGGGGTCAGGGGAAGCTCTCTCCGACTGGAAATGATGGTTTCACACTTTATTTTCGTTGTTACAGAGCTCGTGTTAGTTCTCTGCTCTCACCCTTATTGCATTAATGGTCTGTGGGCAAAGCCTGGGATGGCCCAGGAAGAGCACCTGGGGGTGCACTTGGCCTGAGGGGACCTCGACACTCCCTCCGGGCCGTGGCTCCTGCCAGCTGCTGGGGCACATACTCTCCGGTGCCGGTTCTGACCCAGATCCCTCCTCTCTGGACACAGGGTGGGGGGGCGCAGCTCGACTCCGATGAAATGTATGGAGCCTTTGGAAATGGCACACGGCTGCCTGTGTAAGATGAGACTTTGCAGCAGGACTCTGAGAGTCGGATGCCCTTGGCCCTGCGGTGGGGTGCCTGCCGGCCAGGGGTGGGTGTGGAGGCAGAGCCGAGGGGAGAAGATCCCAGACACAGGGCATTTGGAGCTCTGTGGGAACTGAGGACGCATGCTCCTGGGGCCACCCGGGGCCACCCGGGGCCACCCAGAGGGGCCTGCTCACTCCTGCCACCTGCGTGGAGCTGCCGGGAGCCGGTCCATGCTTGCTGTTTCAAGGGACCTGGCATATATGGCATACTGTTCTTAATATGTTTGCTCACCTTCTTGGCACTATGTGTTTTAACCAAGGTCACCTCTCTGAGAAAGGTTTTTTCCCCAGGTAGGGATTTTCCCCTGAAGTTAGGGAGGGAATAAAACCTCTTAACTGCCCTAACTGGTTTGGCTCAGTGGATAGAGCATCGGCCTGCGGACTGAAGGGTCCCAGGTTTGATTCCAGTCAAGGTCATGTACCTTGGTTGCAGGCACATCCCCAGTAGGAGGTGTGCAAGAGGCAGCTGATTGATGTTTCTAACTCTCTATCCCTTCTCCCTTCCTCTCTGTAAAAAAATCAATAAAATATATATAAAAAAAATTAAAAAACAAAACAAAACGAAACAAAAACCTCTTAACTGAGTGCCAGGCAGGTAATTAATCACTTTAACTACGAACAATCATGCTTAAGCTACATAATCTTTACTCCCTGGAATGGAGATAAGAAACGCCCTAACCTTTGGAATAGAGATTGATAGGATTGAATCAACTGGTATAAATACAGATGTAACAAGACAGAACTTAGAAGACAGAACCTACACAGAACCTAGAGACAGAAGAGCTTCGCTGGAGAGAACATGGCAAAAGATCCTGGACTGAACTTGACTACAGAAATTGGCAAGAGAACCTGACTAGAACCTGGCGACTGAACCTGGCTGGAGAACCTGGACACAGAACCTGGCTGGAGATCCTAACCAGAACTTCGCCGGAGATCCAGACCAGAACTTGGCTGGAGATCCTGGCTAGAGATCCTGGCTAGGCTGCTGATCAACTGAATGCTGTCTCTGTGTCATTCCTTCTTCGCTGACTCCGTCCACACCTTTGGGGACCCCTGGACCTGCTGGGGTTGAACCCCAGCATGGAGCCTGGGAGAGGGACCTCTTCCGAGGGAGCAGAGCTCTCCTGTTCTGGAAGCACCCAGGTGGCTTCCAGAGATGGGGTGTTGTTCTAGGGCCCCTCAGATTCCCGGCACAGGCGCAGAGGCTGTCCTGGGCCTCGGGGCTGGGCGCACAGGCTGCAGTGCAGGGGCCTCTGAGAGCAGCCCCCTGGGCACCGGCGCTGGCTGCTCTGACGGGATCACCGCCTGCACTTTTCCTCATCGGCCCGGGTCAGGGATGGGGACAAACAAGTCCCCGGCTGACTGCCCAGGACCCCCTGTCTGGTGTCTGCTCTGGGGCATGGGGAGTAGTTGGGATTTCTAGACCAGATCTTGGCCTGTCATATTCAGTGGAGAAGTCTTTGGAAGGCTGGGTGGACTGGGGCAGGGCAGGGCAGGGCAGGGCAGCGATGGCGTGGGAACTGTAGCGGGGCCAGGCCACGCGAGTCTCCCAAACTCAGCTTCCTCGCCTTGAGCGTGGAGGTTATGAACATACCATCTAAAGTTAACCATGGGAAGACAATGGACACAATCAGGGAAATAAAAAATTGTGTTTTGGTTTTTTTAAAACAATCAATAAAATTGATATACCTCTAGCTAGGCTAAGAAAAAAGGAAAGAAGACACAAATAACTAACATCACAAAAGGAAGAGGGAGCCTGCTGGCATAGCTCAGTGCTTGAGCATCAGTCTATGACCCAGGAGGTCACGGTTCGATTCCCAGTCAGGGCACATGCCTGGGTTTTGGGCTTAGTCCCTAGTAGGAGACATGCAGGAGGCAGCCGATCGATGTTTCTCTCTCATCATTGATGTTTCTACCTCTCTCTCCCTCTCCCTTCCTCTCTGAAATCAATAAAAATATATTTTAAAAAAAGAAGAAGAAGAAAGAAAGGCCACCTCTACTGAGTTCGTGGACATTCAGAGCATAATGAAGGACTATTATGAACAATTCTGTGACCAAACATTTGAGAACCTAGATGAAATGGACCCATTCTTTGAAAGACTCGAGCTGCTGAAACTCACACAGGAAGAAATAGGTGCTCTGAATAGACCTATAGATATGGAGGAAATTGAATAAAAAATTAATAACCTCCAAAAACAGAAAAGCAGACCCAGATTGGTTCAGTAGTGAATTCTACCAAACATTTAAGTAAGAAATGATAGCAATTCCCTGCAGTTTCTGTGAAAATACACAGAGAGAGTATTCCTAACTCATTCCATAAAAATACTCACCTCACAGGGTTGATGCGGGATTGAGCCATGTGTCAAACATCTAGCATGACCTGGATGGCTTTATTTTTTAAACCAGTTTCAAATGTACAGAAAAGTTGTGAAGATCATACAGGGTCCGCATATACCCGCCTCTGTTTCTCCTGTTAGCATCTTACTAGAACGGCGCACTTGTTACAACTGATGAACTCACACTGATGCGCGATCACTAACTAAAGTCCCTCCTTTATTTGGATTTCCTTAGTAAAAACTAGAACAATGCTGTTTTCTGTTCCAAGATTCCACCCCAGACATCTCATAACCTTCCGTGGTGTGTCCCCTCAGGTCCTTCTCATCTGTGGCAGTTTCTGATTTCCCTTAGTTTTGACCTTGACAGTTTCGAGGAATCCTGTTCAGATATTTTGCTGAATGTCCCTCAGTTGGGATCCGTCTGATGTTTTTCTCATGGTCAGACTGGGCTCATGGGTTTGGGGAGGAAGTCCACAGGGCACAGTGCCCTCCTCATCCCATCCTATCAAGGCTGCCTGCTGTTACCATGACTTACCTCTGCTGCCATTGACCTTGGCCACCTGGTCAGGTGGTGTGTGCCAGGTGTCTCCAGTGTGAAGTTCCTCTTCATCACCCCACCCGCTCCCACACCTCCTCTTGGAAGGAAGCCGCCACTCAGGTCCTGATTCCTGTGTTCGGAGGACTGTGGGCCCACCCCCTCAGGCCAGAGCATCTGCATAAATTGTTTGGGATTCTTTGCACGGGAGATGGTCTCCTCTCTCCTGCGTATTTGTTTAGTCATTGATCTGTATCGACATGGACTCATGCTTTGGACATTTAGCATGCAAAGCTATCCGTCGTCTCCTGTCCCCACATTCACATATCTATGTCACTGTGGATTTTTTTAGACTTCCTTATTTTCTAGCAGGTTCTAGCTTCTCTTGTGGACTTCCTGCACCAGCCCTAGAGTCAGTCATCTCTCCATGGAACCCTGATTCCTTCTATTGGGAGGGTTTTAGGAATCCAGACCTGGAGCACTGAGTCACCTGGAATTACCACCACAGCCCCTCTCGGGTGCACAGGGGTACCTGGTCCAGGGGCTCCCTCTCCGTTCGAGCCTTTCCATAAAGGAAGCTTCTGCTGATGAGTGATAGCCACCCCCGATCTCAGGGGCTTCACGTAAGAATACATTGTTTGCTCTTTGGTCCAGAGGCTCACGGCATCTTTCTTAAAGGGCCAGATAGAGAAACTGTTGGCTCTGTGGGCCATAAATCCTCTGCCCCAGAGTGTGAAAGCAGCCATGGACAGTAGGCATTGAGTGGGCGTGGCCGTGGACCAATAAAATGTTATTTACAAAAGCAGGTGGTACGCCCACTTTGGCCTGTGGGCCGTGGTGTCCAGACACGGTCCTGGTCCAGTGCAGTTGTTGGGGCCGGGGAGGGTCCCTCAACACAGTCATGCAGGGGCCTAGGCACCTTCTCTACCTTATGGTGCCAGGATATTCAAGGCTGGACTCTACCTCCCTGCAGAAGGACAAATGAAGGTGGACCGTTGCATGGGAGAAATTGTTACGGACCAGGCCTGGAAGAGGCATGCATCATTTATGCCACATTCCATTGGCCACAAGTCAGTCACATGACCCCAGAGGACAAAGGGCTGGGAGATACAGTTTTGTGGTGTGCCCAGAAGAGGAGGAGAGAAGCACATTGCTGAGCACCTGACAGGGAGCACCTGGACAGACCAGCCTATAGTTTGCCTCCACCCAGGCACTAAGGCCCTCCCACACATGAAGCTCCTCCCCTGCATAGAGGCCCCTCCCCCATTACAAAGCCCTTCTCACACACAGAGGCCCCTCCCATACACCTACCATGCACCCAGACCCCTCCCACACAGAGGCCCCACCCATGCTGAGGCCCCACTATGACTGAGGCCCCTCCCACAGGGAAGCTCCTGGCTCACACTGAGGCCCCACCCATGCTGAGGCCCCTCTCTTGCTGAGGCCCCTCCCATGCACCCAGGCCCCTCCCACACAGAGGCCCCACCCATGCTGAGGCCCCACTATGACTGAGGCCCCTCCCACAGGGAAGCTCCTGGCTCACACTGAGGCCCCACCCATGCTGAGGCCCCTCTCTTGCTGAGGCCCCTCCCATGCACCCAGGCCCCTCCCACACAGAGGCCCCACCCATGCTGAGGCCCCACTATGACTGAGGCCCCTCCCACAGGGAAGCTCCTGGCTCACACTGAGGCCCCACCCATGCTGAGGCCCCTCTCTTGCTGAGGCCCCTCCCATGCACCAAGGCCCCTCCCACACACGGGTTCCTCCCATACATTGACAGGCCTCTTTTCTACAAAGTCAGGTCTGAGGAAAAGGCTTGAACACTTGAAAAGAACAAGAATTTCCCAATCACTGTTGCTTCTCTGTGCTCGGCTGTAGAGCAGGCGCCTTGTGGATTGGTAGGCGAGATCCCCCTCTCCACCCTGCCCCAGGCCAACCTGCATCTCTGCTGATGTTTTCAAAAAGGCACTTTTAAAAGGCTTGTGAACATTTATCGGGTTGGTGTCTCTGCCGGATTTAGATTTCTAGTGACTATTAATTGCCTACCAATGAAGAGGTCAGCATTTGTAGTAAGGTTGGCAAATTCTACGTGGCATTTTTGACTGCACGGAAGGGGTGAACTAAGCCACACCCGTCCCCAGCCTGCTGCTTAACCTCAGGTTCACTTGAGGCCGCCAGGTACCTGCTACTCAGGGAAATCTAGCTGCCCTTCTGGATTCACATCCTGGCTTGACTCTTAGCCAAGGGCTGCCGGCTTTGGTTCCAAAGTGCTCTTGGTGCCCAAAAGGGGTGCCTCTCTGCTTGCCACTTCTCCATGGGAGCTGGCTCCCTGGGTGGGCGGGGGGGGTACTGTAAAGGGGCAGAGGGCAGGGCGGTGCGGCCGGGGCTCCCTGCAGCTCTTCTGGAGCAGTGGGGTGAAGCCCTCCTCCATCTCCCCAGGGGACGCTGGCCACAATCCAGCTGAACGGGACATGGTGTCATGTCAAGAATTCATAACTTCGGCTTTTGCTTGGTTTGTATTGTGATCTGTTAAAACCGCGATTGGACTAGGAGCAGCCATTCTCCGCCGCGGTAGGTTGCTGTGCTGGGCTATGGGAGTGCTCTCCAGGATGCTGGCTGAGTGGTCAGGTGGGCCTAGCTCAGGAATCATGAGTTCTTTCTAGAACAATTGGCACCCTAAGGGAGGAGGGTCTGTTCTGGGTTGTGGGGTGTCCATGACCAAAGCAAGGCATCTCTGTGTCCCCCGTGGCCACTGCTCTCAGAACCCGGATGGGTAAATGACGGTGTGGATCGTGCCTTCCCACAGCAGCTGCCCAATGATGCATTCCGGAAAGCGGGTTCACAACAATTCACAATAATTGCACAAAAGTTTAAGTAGCTTTGCATTAAACAACACAGGAACCACCTTTATAAAGCAGAAACTACAAACTAGGAGATTAGATAGAGACACACTGATAACGGGAGAGTTTAACCTACCACATTCAGCAAAGGACGGATTGAGTGGGCAAAAATGTACATAATCAGGCGCGATATATGTATAAATTTATACCCAATAATATAAAATATACCTTCTTTTCAAGTACCCCTGGAACATTTACAAAAATTTGTTATATATTAGGTCACAAAAAAGTCTAGTAAGTTCTATAAAGTAGAAATATTACAAACAATACCCTGACCACAATGCCCTTAACTGGACATTTGTTAACAAAAGCAAAGAGGAAATTTAATCTGGAAATTTAGAAAAACTCTCTATTAGACAACACTTAGATGAAAGGGGTGAAATTAACAAATTAAAAATAAGTAATGATAATTAAAACACTACCTATCAGAATTTATGGAAAACCAAGTAGTGATAGGAAAATTCACATCCCTAAACACTTTTATCAATAAAAACCCAAAAAATGAAAATAAATGAACTAAATTTTTAGCTCAAAAAGCTAGGAAAAGAACCACAAAGTAAACTGAAAGAAAGCACAAGAAAACAATAATAGGATAAAGCAGAAAATAATAGGGTAGAGAATAAAGGAATAATAGAGCTAATTAATCACTCGAATTTTTGATTTTTAAAAACATTAACAAAATGGACAAAACACCTTCTAACAATAAAAATGTATAAAAGGCACAAATATATAAAATAAATGGCAAGGGGGACATAACCATTGAAATAGAAGAGATTGAATAAGTCAGACTATTTTCCAGACCTCTATAAAAATAAATATGAAAACCAGGATAAAATACAGTTCCAAAATTGGCTCCATGTGATTTAGGAAGCTTAAAGAAACCAGTTTCCACAAAAGATGTAGAGAAAAATTATTAAAGAGCTAAGCCACAAAACAGCACTGGGATTAGATGGTTTCATGGGGCAGTTCTACCAAGCTTTTAGCGAACTGCTCGTCTCCACTCTTTATGAGTTGCTCAGAGTATTGGAAATAAAGAAGCACATTCGAATTCTTTTTTGAAAGCAGGTATAATATGCATACCTGAATCTGAGAAAGCAAGTAGAAAATTAAATTACAGAACAATATCACTTCTAAATATTGAAGCAAAAGTACTAAACAGATTATTTGTAAACCAAATTTAACACAACATTAAGAAGTCAATGCACTATGACCAAATGATATTTTTCCAGGAATGCAAGGTTGGTTCAACAAGAGGCAATGTATTGATGTAATAGGATACTTGAGGAAAAAAAAATCATGTGGTTATCTCCATAGATGCTGAAAAGCCTTTTATAGCATTTGACACCCATGCTGGATATATCCGTCAAGAAAATAGGAATGGAGGGAAAAGATAAAATAACATGATAAAATATTTTATGTGCCTGAATCCTATGGTCAGCATCATATTTGATGGGAAAGCACTAGAGGCATTTTCACAAAGATCAGGACCAAGGCAAAGGTGCCCATTGTCTCCACTATGATCCCGTAATTGTCCTGGAGGCATTAGCAGTTAGGTCACAGAAATCAGTTAGAGGCATGAGTACTAGAAAAGGAGATTCAAAACTATCTCAGTCTGTAGATGTGAGAATATATTGGGGGAAACCTAGAGGTCAGTGTTAAGAGTAAATCAAATAGTAAAAGAAATCATGGCGGCAGGAGGACAGAACAATTAGCACACAGAATCAATAGCTTTCTTGTATGTTAGTAAGACCGGTTAGAGGATACAGTAGCAGCAAAGAAAATACTTCGGCATAAACTTAGCAAGAAACAGGCAGAGCCTAAATGAGGAAAACTTCGAATCACTTCTGAAGACATAGAAGTAGTCTCGAGCAAATACAGTGACATCCCTTGGTCTTGGATGGGATGGCTTAAGATCACACAAAAAAAGCCAGTTTTTTCCTCTCATTTAATTATTGACTTTAACGCAATCCCAGTGAAAATACCCATAAGCTTTTTTATGGAGCCAGACAATTGATGCTTCATTCATATATAAAAGCAAACTTGTAATAACCATGAAAACCCTGAAAAATAAAAGCTACTAGGGGGACTAGCTCTCCCAGACATTAAAATGAACTGTAAAGCCACTATAATGAAAGCAGGGAGCATGGGTGCAGGCATAGACAACGTAGTGGAATGGAACCCAGCGTCCAGGCACAGACCTGATTCCATATGGGAAATCAGAATGTAATAAAGGTGGCATCTCACACCACGGGAGCAGAGATTAACTTTCCATTCGTTGTGCTGGGATAACTGCGTGGCCCTCTGGAAAAGATTTAATTCGATGTATATCTTACATTACATGCAACAATAAACTCCAATGGCTCTGAGAGCTAAATATTTAAAACAATGAAATTAGTAAGTTACTCTAGGAAAACACGAGTGAATTTTCCTGTAGCATGGGTATAGCGAAAGGTTTTCTAACTATGATTCAAAATCCTGATGTAGTAAAAGGTTGACAAATTTCAGTTCATAATACACTTTCGCCAGGGCAAAACAGACAAGCAAATGACTCCCAAACCCCGCCACGGGCACAGTCACAGTGCACATGTCCAAGCAGAGAAAACATTTGCAGCACACAGCAGCTCTAAAGGGTGAATATCCTTAATATAGAAAGAACAGTTAAAATTGGGGGGAAGGGGAACCCGGTAAAAAAATGGGCAGAAAACATAAAAAGATAATTTGCATAAAAGATGAAATGGCCTTTAAACATATAAAAACATGTTCAGCGTCACTCATAACTAGAGAAATGCAAATTGAAATGACTGGGATACCATTTCCACCTTCCGATTGGCAAGCATTAAAAAGACCGGCAGCGCCTCTGCTGGCCAGGTTGAGAGGAACCCAGTGCTCGCTCACTGCTGGTGGGACCGCAAATGGGGACAGCCCTTGGGAAGGGAAAGTTGGCGTCATTTGTCACGACCACTTGTGCGTTCACATTTGGACCCAAAAATCCCAATTCTAACAGCTAATCCTGAAGACGTACTTAAAAAGCTTGGAAGAACTCATGGACAAGGTTATTCATTCCAGAATTATTTACAATTGCAATATATTGGAAGCAACCTAATGTCCAAACATGGTGGAGTGGTTGACTATCCATGGTATAGCCAACGATGGAGTACTATGCAGCCATGAAAAAGACAGAGAACGTTGGCTAGGAACTGACATGGGGTGACTTCTAGGATATGCTGGGGAGTCACAAAGCAGAGTGCGGAAGGATAGCTTTGTGAGGGGAGGGAGGAGGGATTGAATGAAGAACATGAGGGTTCTTTTGTAGAGTGCTCTGAAATTGGATGGTGGTAATAGTTGCATACTATATACTTTTATTAAAATTTATCAGACTGTATTTTTATGATTTTTATGATATAAAATATTACCTAAACAAAGCTGCAAAAACAAAAGAAATATTTAGTGTGCTACTGAAGGTAAAATAGAAATATACACATACCTGTGTATTTTAGCAAAAACGGAAATATAGGATATTTCCTATATTTCCTAGGAAGGGTAAACTAGAATCTAAGGAGACTGCTTACCTATGGGGGTGGTCGGGACCAGAGTTGTGAGGATGAAGGAAGGTGATGGGACAAAAGGGACGAGTGAAATTTCTCTGAGGTGCCTTTTTGTGTATGTCTGACATTTATAATCATGCCAATGTTTCACAACTCAAAATAAAAAAGAAAGAAAGAAAAAGAAAAAAGAAAGCATCAAGGGCGAGAGGCAAAACCCGGGGAAGAATAAAAGTGGCGCCGCAGTGGGTCCCGCTGTGTTCTGAATGGACAGCAAACCCCACCGAGGGAGGACAGCTCCCCACGTGACCTTTGGGCTCAGTATTGTGACCACACCCCCGAAGCTAATTACAAAGAACAGCTGTCAGTAAATACATTGCTGCTCTGGTTGTCGGCTTGTTTCTCAAAGCCATGTGGATCCGTGGTTCTGGAGTTGCTTTATGTATATTCAAGGTTGAGGAGATAGGGAAACGTATTGTGAGGAATGGGAGCTGGTTTTCTCCAAATCTGGGAAGGAAGTTGCCCGTGGAGGAAGGAGGAGGCTGGAATTAGACTGTGGTTCTGGATGGGAATTTAGGGTGTCATTATGAGCACACACACCCAGACCTAGAAATATGCGTGTGTATTGGGGTAACTTGTTAGCTGAGAGAGCCTAATAGCAGTGGCACCTCAGGAGGCAGTTTGGACCAGAACCTAAGGAGGTGCTCAAGGGGCCATGGGGACATGGTCAACGACCCCCGAGCCAGGCCCCAAGGTCAGATCTGGGGTCTCCGAGCATCAAATTAGCATAAGCAATAAGTGGAGAGAAAGGTAAGTGTTTCCTTCTAGCAGATGGCCCATGGAGAAAGAATTTATAAAGTCCCAGCCTGTCTCCCACAATTTCTTACTCACTTCAGAGGGGAAATTGCAATTGTGCAGGGGAGGAACGTGGCAGACCCTACCCCGATCGAGTGACCGACCTTAATGTCCCTAATAACGGGACGGCAGCCTTCCCGCCTCCAGACACGATGATGCTCTGAGGACACGCATCATTCCTGTGGTCTTCCTGCCAAAAACGCAGCGCCGGGATTTCATTGTGAGGAAATGGCAGGCAGACCAAACGGAGGGCCTTCTGCGACAGAACTGGCCTGCGCTCGACGGGAAATGTCAAGGTCATGAGAGAAAAACCCAAGGCTCTGGTCGCGATGACAGAGACTACGCGATGTGAGAAGGAGATGTCGGCGATGCTGGGTTGGATCCTGGACCAGACACGGTTTTGTGCTTTTCTCCGGAGGACATTCTAGGACAACGGGTCTAATTTCAGCGTCTGGAGAGGAGATACTAGTTTTATGTCAGTGTCAATGCTCAGATTCTTAGGAAATAAAAAATAAAGCATTTAGCGGTAGAGGGCATTGGGACTTCATCTTCCTCTCACACAGTTCAAAAATAGTGTGTGCGTGTGTGTATGTGCATGTGTGTATGTGTGTATGTGCGTGTGTGTGTGTGTGGCAGAGAGCGAGCAAGCAAATGAGTTCTGTGTTAACATTTGGTGAATGTGGGTGAAGCATATACAAGAATGTACTGTTTTTGCAAAGTCTGCAGGTCTTAAAGTGTCTCAAGATAAACATCTGTCAACAGGCCTTAGTGACATGCCCCGCAGTCCTGTGGAGGATTAAGTGAGATAACACCCGTGCGTGTGCAGTGCCGGGTCTCCGGGTCCCCTGCACAGACTTCGCCAGGGACTGTGAGCCCTTCCTGTCTGCACAGCGATGCTGCCCTGAGGCCCCCTGGACATGTTTTGTTGTTGGAGATGAAGGATGGAGCCTCGTATCTGGCTCCGCGCTGAGCCCCACCTGCTCTGTGACTGCAAGTGGGCAGTCGATCTCTCTGATAGAAGCTCATTAGAATGAGGTCCTGGCATTGATCATTTCATATATTCACTCATCAAACACTGCTTATGGTGCTGAGGGAGCAGGCACTGCTCCTTGCTTTCGCCAGCCCCTGAGGGACTGAACACTGCATCTAAGGGCAAGACTGTGCAAGCGATGCAGTGCAGAGCGACAGCCTGTCCGCTTCCTGGTGGGTGTGACTCAGGGCTCTCCCTAACGGTGTAAGTCAGGGGCCTCCCTTGTGGGTTTGATTCAGGGGTCTCCTGAGGGTGTAAGTCAGGGGTCTCCCTGGTGGGCGTGACTCAGGGGACCCCCTGAGGGTGTAAGTCAGGGGTCTCCCTGGGGAGTTAGTGGAGCGCGTCTGGGAGGAGAGATGGGGGTGCTCCCTGTTGGAGAGGAACACAGGGTGGCGGTGAACCTCTGCCTGTGACAGTTGGGGAGAATGTCTGGGGCTCAGGGCAGGGGAGCGCTCGGGGCATTTGTGCTGAGATTGGAAGTGACCTGAGTGTGCAGGTGAGGAATGTGGGCTCCTGTGGGCTCCCAGGTCCAGGGTCCCCGACGAGTCCAGCCTCCGTGGCAAAGCGTAGGAATCCGGGGCAGCGTGGCATCAGAAAGCTGTGCCCACAGGGTTGCCAACTTCTCTTTCTTGGGAAGGACAATCTGTTACGTCCAAGCTCATTTTTTTTTAACATTAAAAAAACCCCTTTGTTTGTGAATAATACTGAAAGCAGATGGCAATGTTTTAAAACGTCCTTACTTAGCAAAATAAAAGTTGTCAATCCAGGGTTTGTCTCTCCATCACGTTTTTAAAAATAGGATCATAAAACAGGCCCCGGGGAGCACAGGCATCCCCCCTCTCCAGCTTAAAGGTGCCCTTATCCTGTCACTAGAAACCTGCCGACCACCCAGGAGATTGGGGAGACCTGACAGCAGCATGTGTCACCTGCCCTCTGGGTTCCGGAAAAGCCAGCCTTGTCCCCGCTGTCACTGTCACTGGCATCGGTGACGTCTTACCTGCTCCTCCCCTGCCCACCCGCCGGCTGCCCCTGCAGGCAGCCCAGGCCCTGGTCCTGCATGTCCCTCCAGCACGTGGCCCTTGGTGAGTTCTCCGCCAAGTTCTCTGCTGAGTGCTCTGGGCTGCGGCTTTGACATGCTGTTTGGATGCAGGGACGTTGGACAGAGCCTAAAACCGATTGTGACATCTTTTTAAAAATTGTGGCCGAAACTGGTTTGGCTCAGTGGATAGAGCGTCGGCCTGTGGACTGAAAGGTCCCGGGTTCGGTTTGGGTCAAGGGCATGTACCTGGGTTGTGGGCACATCCCCAGTAGGAGATGTGCAGGAGGCAGCTGATGGATGTTTCTCTCTCATCGATGTTTCCAACTCTCTATCTCTCTCCCTTCCTCTCTGTAAAAAATCAATAAAATATATTTTAAAAAAATTGTGATAAAACATATACACAAGTCCTAGCTGGTTTGGCTCAGTGGTTGAGCATCGACCTACGAACCAGGAGATCATGGTTTGATTCCTGGTCAGGGCACATGTCTGGGTTGTGGGCTCAATCCCCAGTGCGGGGCGTGCAGGAGGCAGCCGGTCCATGATTCTCTCTGCATCTCTCTTCTTCTCTGAAATCAATAAAAATATATTTTTTAAAAATACACACAACATTTGCTTTTTTAACCACTTTCAGGTTGTGCTCCAACGGCATAAAGTGCGTTCACGTGGCTGCACAACCATCACCACCATCATCTCCAGAACTTTCTTATCTTCCCCAAATGACCTCTGTCATCATTAAACCCTAATGGGCCATTGCTCCTGCCCCAGCCCTAAGTGGGATCATACAGCATTTCTCCTTTCGTGTCGGACTTATTTCACTTCAAAGCTCATCCATTTGTTGGCGTGTCGGAGTGTCCTTCTTTTTTAAGGCTGATTAACAGCCCGTTAGCTGTAAATACCACGTTTTGTTTATCTGCTCACCTGTCTGTGGATGCCTGTTGTCCCTCCCTCCTGGTGACCGTGAATGAAGCTGCTGTGAACAGAGGCGCACACAAGTTGCTAGGGCGCCGCCCTCAGTTCTTTGGCGTGTATGTACCCAGAAGTGGAACGCCCGGGTCACATGGAAGTTTCACATTTGATTCTCGGAGGACCCGCCACAGCTGTTTCCTCAGCGGCTGCATGAGGTTGGCGACTGCGGTTATTCCTGAGACAGAGAATGAGGTTAGTCGGGGAAGGAAATGTTAGTTTTTACTTGTTATGTTCCAATCACTTGAGGGTTTTTTGTTTGTTTCTTGAAAGAACGTATTACTTTTGTAATTTAAAATACAAAAAGGGAAAAACCCAAATTCAGTAAACCCCATGTGCGGTCACGAGCACAGACCTCACTCGTGTACCTGTCACCTCTGTGTTAGGTCCATGTGTGGCCGTTACCGTCACTCTGATGCTCACTGCCACCCGGCTCCCTGCTGGGCTCGTCAGACGCGCGCACTCTCTCGCCCGGCCCTCCGCGCAGAGAGGGGCTCCGTGTTTGCACAATAAGCTCAGAGGTGACGTCCCTCCCCGAGCCCCTCGGCAGTGAGTGGCGCATATTGAGTTCTTCAATGACAAGACCACTTTCTTCTAGACGGGGGCGCAGGCGCCTCTTTAAAATATGCCTTTAACTTCTGATTTGCCTTTTAAAGTAATGTGATACTGCGGCCGCGTTTGCGAGATTCCAGGACCATCCGGGCCTTTCCTCTGTTTCTTTTGCTTTGGTTTGTCCTCGTTTGAACACAGCTCCGTTGAGGAGACCCTCGGTCGCGGGAGGGGTGCAGGGACTTGTCAGCAGGCTCATCGGACATGAAAGGGGCTGTGTTTCCACTTTACATAGGAAGAGTGACGAGGCGGGGCCCCTCGCGGCTTCCTTCCGAGCCGTGGCTGTGATGGAGACTGGACGGATTGTTTTAAAGTTGCCATTGACGCCTCTAATTCTAGATGGAACCTCTTATTAATATACCAGAGGCCCAGCGTGCGAAATCGCGCAAGACCCCGAGTCCCGCCGCTGCTGTGGGACCCATCAATGCACCTCCCAGTGACCGGTCGTTTGGTCGTTCCAACATTCTGGCGTTACAGCCACTGGCTTTTTATAATATAGATTGTCCAATAGCCTCGGGGTGGGCACGGCACTGTGACACAGTACCGTGTGCCTTGAGGTGCCCCTTTCGTCATGTGCAGGGGTTCTTGGGGGTGCCGTGCCTTCTGCACCTAACCGAGCAGCTTCCACAGCAAAGACTGCCAAGTGCCTCATTTTGTTAAACTCTTAAAACTGTTAAATTAATAAAATCAGCTCCACAGAACCTGATTAGCTCGAAATTGCTTTAAATTTGGTCATTAAGTTTCAGGGAACATGCAATTTTCTTCACATCTGGTGCAGCTGCGGGCGTGAGGGGTGAGGACGGGGTGGCAGTGACAAATGTGAGGAGGCGAGGGAGCGCTCTGTCACTGCCGGTTTCTGCCCCTCTGGCTTCCGCCCCCAGGAGCCGGTGTCCCGGCGAGACCCTAGGCCCTGCGTGTTTCCGCAAGACTGTCCTCTTCCCAGGCGGCAGGACTCTGCAGACCAGCTGGCACCCAGGAGCCCGCCCTGTCACCCTGGGCCCTGGGCGCACGTTCCTCCTCCTCTGGGCCTCGACACCCCCATCTGTGAAATGGGCTGTGGCTCAGGCTGGGGGAGAGCGCCACCTTCTGTTGGGGACGGTTGGAGGCAGCGCTGGCTAAGCCCATCCACATGCATTGGCTGCCTGTCTGCCTTGCTGCTGGCTCAGGCTCTTCGCTCCTCTGGTCGGGTCGCAGGGTGGGACCTGTAAGACCCTGACAGGGAAGTGGGACTCCATCTGCACGTTTCTGCTCTGGAGGCTGAGGCGTGACCCTCACTCTGTGCTGTGGGGGCACCTGACCCGGCCTGGGGGCTCCGCATGTGGCCTTCTGCTGGGACAGCACCACTTTCCTCACCGAGGCTGGTGCACCTCCAGGGCCTTCTCGGGGTGGGAAGGGGCGGGAGCCGGCAAGCCCGGCCGTGGAAATGCGGTCACTGGAAGGAGCGCCTGGGATCTCGTGTGGGAATTCCTGAGTTAGAGCTAGAACCCGGCCTGAGGCAACTCAGTGGACCATGTGTGCTTGCGCCCTCGCTCACCACGGAGGGCAGTGCCAATGGTGGGGAAGGCCGGGCCTGGGTGCTGCTCCCTCCAAGGCCTGGTGCCGGGGCTACTGGGATTATGGCCTCCAGACAATGCTTCAGGTGGGGCGCAGGACTCCCATCCTGCTGAGGAGGCCAGGCGTCGGGGTCATGTGACTCGCTGACAGCCGCATGGTGGGTGAGTCGGTGGCAGGTTAGGATCTGCCCCCGGAGGTGGATGGTGAACGGGGACTCCCCAGAGGAGCGGGAGCTGAGAACGTGCGGGTGTCTCTGTGAGTGGACGTTGGCCTGAGGTCCCACACGCTGGTCTCGGGGCTCCCTGCGAGTCCCACTCAGGGCCGCATCATCAGTGCACCCTCAGGTCCAGCCGCACTCGGGGGGAGGGGGCTCCATCCCAGGCCACAGCCCCCGCAGGCGCCAGAGCTCCTCTGCTGGTCCTTTAAAACCAGCCGCTCTCCCGAGAGTGTCATTTTTCAAGTGACACGCCTCCCAGGAGAGCCGGCTCCTTCTGGAGTTGATGGCGCTTAAGTGGCGACTGCCGCCCATTGCATCTGCTTCTCAGGCTGTTGGCGCTGCTGAGAACTGCAGCTCCGGCCCAGGAACTCCAGCTGCTGGAGCTTCAGCTGCCGGGGCCGGGAGGGTTTAGTGGCAGGGACATGGGGGCGGGCTGCAGGCACAGAATTGCACCTGAGGGAGAGTGGGGGGCAGAAGCCGGGCGTGCAGAGCTCCAGCAGGGCTCCCTGAACTTGACGGCTGGCCGAGTGTGGCAGAGCCCCAGGTCCCCCCTAGGCCGTGGGGAAGAAGGGGCTGCAAGCGCTGTCCCGGGTGCTCCCTCGGGTTCCCAGGAGACTGCAGAAGAGGCTCATGCCCTGAAGTTGTCACCAGCGGTCAGACCGCCCGCGGCGTCCACCGTCACTGATGCTGACACGCGGGGCCCTCAGATATGGCCACAGAGCCAGCGGGACCTGTATTTTACAGGCTGCCCTGCCCTCGGCGCCATCGCTCGTCGCTGCGTGGATGGGCACACCTGAAGGGGAGGCGTGGGGACACGTACACATGCCTGTGTGTGGCCTACATGGAAAGTACACACTTTAAGCCCAGAATTAGACCCAATCATGTGACGGATTTGTAGCTCCTGAAATGTGGTCTTTAGAAGCTCGACATGGAAACAATTAAAAGCACTTTTACTGAATTCCTTCCCTCTGCAGCCCCCTCCTGTCCTCAGTCTCTGGTCAAAATACAAAAGTTGGTTTGGTAAAACAGCCCTGTCTTCCAGAATCGAGGCAAAGTTTCTAGGTGGATGGCTCTTAGAGCGCCCTGGCTGTCGGTGCGGCTGTGTGGACAGGTACTGAAGATAATAAAGTGCGTGCAAATACTCACCTGGGGCATTGGTGTTTCACGGTGCTGTTCGCGAGGTCGTGGAAGAAGGCCCTGTCGCCCCTCGGAATGACATGGTCCCTGTCCCTCCGCCCCAGCCCGTTGTGGCCTGGGCACGACATCTGAACTTAAAGACGGTTCCTACAAAATCGCCTGCACGCCTGTCGCCGGGGCGTGCGTCCCATCCTGCTGTGGCGCCCGGTGCTGCGGCTTCCTCCGAAAACAGCTGTTTGCGGGGACCTGCAGGGGGAGGGCAGGGAGAGGCTCGCTGCGCTTCGCGGGCCTGGTGCCCCCGGGGGACTGAGGTCCGCGAGGTCCCCTGTCCGCCCGCTCCCGGAGCCGCTGCGGAGCTCCGTGCTGTGGAAGACCCGGCTCTTCTCTTCTCCCGAGAGCCTCGGGATTCTGTGGCTTTATTTTCCGCTTCGCCTCTAAGGCTTCCTTCCTCCGCCTCCTCCGTCAGCGTGAAGCGCTGTCTTCCTGGTCCTGGTAGTTACCTAGATGACAGCCATGTGTTTTTAAGATTGATTCCTCAGGAGAGTGCATTAGGCATCGCAGCCTAGAAGCGCCAAACTGCCAGGCTTTCCAGGGGAGGAAGATGCTGGTTGGCCAGGCAGGGTGTCCCTGGTTTTATGTTGACAACAAACAAAGTAACAAACAACAAAACCCCAGAAATGGCTGAGGGTCCCTGGCTGGCACTCAGAGAGAAGGCAGGGTGGTTTGATGGCCATTCGGAGTGAGTGGTGTGTGTGGTATGTGTGGTGTGAGTGGTGTGTGTGGAGTGAGTGGTGTGTGTGGTGTGAGTGGTGTGTGTGGTGTGTGTGGTGTGTGTATTTGATTGTCTTCTCGCATAGGTGGTGGCCTCCCCTCCTTGGGGCCTTCGATGTTTGGAGGGAGCCTGTCACGGTGAAACGTGAGTGGCCATGATGTGTCATTTGAGGAGGCGGTCGCCAACCGGTGGTCCGCGGACCCCTGGTGGTCTGTGAGGTCTGAAAGGTTGGCGACCGCGGGTTTAAGGCACACGGTTGAAGAGGCCCAGGGTCGCTCCCCACGCCTGTTACTTTGCGTGGTGATTGTGGGAGCCCAGGTAGAGACAAGCTTCCATCCGTGGGGTTCCCTGAGTGAGGGCGGGGTACAGCCCAGCCCCCACCGCTGAGCTGATGGGCTTGTGTGTGAGCAGGAAGCAAGCCTTGGCTGTGACTGCGGAGAGCCTGGCCCACCCTGCCCGACGCGGCCGTGAAGGCAGCAGTGCTGGTGGGTGCTCCTGGGCCAGGAGGGTCCCACACTCACATGTTCTGTCGCTGTTCCCACGGGGAAGCTGGCTGCCCACATGCTAACACAGCCAGTCCTGACCACAGCCGAGGCAAGGGCAGTCTGATTAAGTGTGTGTGTGTGTGTGTGTGTGCATGAGTGTCCTGTGTATGTCTGTGTGTAGTGTGTGTGTGTGGTGTATGCCTGTGTATGTGATGTGTGCATCTGCATGCACGTGTATGCATGCATGTAATGTGTATGCATGGAAGAGTGCCACGCGTATATCGGTGCATGTGCACGATGTGTGGCATGTGTGCAATGCATGAGTGCCACATGTGAGTGTACTGTTTGCATGCTTGTGGCATGTGAGCATCCATGTGATGTGTGTGGCATATGTTTGTGTGGTGTGTATAGTGTGTGTGTGGTGTGTGTGTGTGCATGTGTGTGTGTAAAGAAAACAGAGGTTCTTTGGAGACCAGGCGGCCTGCTGCACAGAGCTCCCTGCCTGTGCCGGGTCCTGGGGTCCCTGCGGCGGGCAGGGCTGGTGGCCTGAGCATTGCACCGGAAGTCGCTCTGACCGGGCTCCGTGCACCAGCAGACTTCAGAGTGATTTATATGAAAACAGTTTAGAGCATTTACTGGCTGTAAGAACTAATTTCCAATAAATCAGACAGGATTCCCTGGGGAACTGGAAATAAATGAGGGCAGAAGAAATTGCTAAGGGTTGTTGAGCAATCAAGAGATGGGTTCTAGATATCTTAAAATGATATTTAAATGGACAAAGTTGATTTAACTGTCTTTCCTCATGTCCAGGAGTAAGATTTAAGTCCACAGCCTGTCATTACAACCAGGAATTTTTCACCAGGAGACTTTCGGCATTTCAGACACATCCCACTGAATGGCAATGCTAATATTCCAGTCCCAGCCCTAAATTACAATGAAAAGGCATTAATTGCTTGGTTCCCTGCAAAGTCCATAAAAAAAGTGTTTCCAGAAAAAGTCCAAATTCAGTACATGAGGCAGAACTTTCATTATCTAATGTTAGTCATTTTTTCTAATTAAAAAATGTAAATGAATATATATTTTATTACCCCGAGTCCACAAGCACCCATTACACGGGCACTGGAAGCCTGGCGCTGTGCCCGAGCTGGGGAAGGCGGGCACGTGGAATGGCATGTGGTTCTTGACCTCCAGAGCGTGACTTTCCGGGGAAGAGGAGGCTGTGGAACCGCCAAGAACGACGCCGCCAAAACAGGGCAGGAGGGCGGCGGCTGGTGGAAGCTGAGTAGCTTCCGGGGGAGGGGAGGGGAGGCGTGGGGTCCGGAGCACCAGCTGGCGTGGGTTAGGGTTAGGGTTAGGGTTCGTGGCTGGGCAAGGAGAGGGGGGAGCCAAGTGGCCGGGACTGGATGCGGGAAGGGATTTTTGGAATTCCCAAAGCGAGAGAGAGGCTCTCCCAGCGGGCATTCATCACCTGCGGGCATTACTCACGGCCAAGGTCGAGCATCATTTCCTGGTCTTTGTGGTACCTCGATGGTGGGCTGCTCTTGGAAGAGGCGAGGACGATGGAGAAAGAGATGGGGGGCGGAGAAGGAGGGGGGACAGAAGGGGGGCAGAGAAGGAGGGGGGGCAGAAAAGAGGGGACAGAGGGGGAGAGGGGGGACAGAAGGGGGGCGGAGAAGGAGGGGGGGCAGAGAAGGGGGGACAGAGGGGGAGAGGGGGGACAGAAGGGGGGCGGAGAAGGAGGGGGGACAGAAGGGGGCACAGAGAAGGAGAGGGGGACAGAAGGGGGGCGGAGAAGGAGGGGGAACAGAAGGGGGCACAGAGAAGGAGAGGGGGACAGAAGGGGGCACAGAGAAGGAGAGGGGGACAGAAGGGGGGTGGAGAAGGAGGGGGGACAGAAGGGGGGCGGAGAAGGAGGGGGGACAGAAGGGGGGTGGAGAAGGAGGGGGGACAGAAGGGGGGCGGAGAAGGAGGGGGGACAGAAGGGGGCACAGAGAAGGAGAGGGGGACAGAAGGGGGGTGGAGAAGGAGGGGGGACAGAAGGGGGGCGGAGAAGGAGGGGGACAGAAGGGGGGTGGAGAAGGAGGGGGGACAGAAGGGGGGCGGAGAAGGAGGGGGGACAGAAGGGGGCACAGAGAAGGAGAGGGGACAGAAGGGGGGTGGAGAAGGAGGGGGGACAGAAGGGGGGCGGAGAAGGAGGGGGGACAGAAGGGGGCACAGAGAAGGAGAGGGGGACAGAAGGGGGGTGGAGAAGGAGGGGGGACAGAAGGGGGGCGGAGAAGGAGGGGGGACAGAAGGGGGCACAGAGAAGGAGAGGGGGACAGAAGGGGGGTGGAGAAGGAGGGGGGACAGAAGGGGGGTGGAGAAGGAGGGGGGACAGAAGGGGGCACAGAGAAGGAGAGAGGGACAGATGGGGGGCGGAGAAGGAGGGGGGACAGAAGGGGGGCGGAGAAGGAGGGGGTACAGAAGGGGGTGGAGAAGGAGGGGGGACAGAAGGGGGGGCGGAGAAGGAGAGGGGACAGAAGGGGAGACGGAGAAGGAGAGAGGGACAGATGGGGGGCGGAGAAGGAGGGGGGACAGAAGGGGGGCGGAGAAGGAGGGGGTACAGAAGGGGGGTGGAGAAGGAGGGGGGACAGAAGGGGGGTGGAGAAGGAGGGGGGACAGAAGGGGGCGGAGAAGGAGGTGGGACAGAAGGGGGGCGGAGAAGGAGGGGGTACAGAAGGGGGGTGGAGAAGGAGGGGGGGACAGAAGGGGGGGCGGAGAAGGAGAGGGGACAGAAGGGGAGACGGAGAAGGAGAGAGGGACAGATGGGGGGCGGAGAAGGAGGGGGGACAGAAGGGGGGCGGAGAAGGAGGGGGTACAGAAGGGGGGTGGAGAAGGAGGGGGGACAGAAGGGGGGTGGAGAAGGAGGGGGGACAGAAGGGGGCGGAGAAGGAGGGTGGACAGAAGGGGCGGAGAAGGAGGGGGGACAGAAGGGGGGTGGAGAAGGAGAGGGGGACAGAAGGGGGGTGGAGAAGGAGGGGGGACAGAAGGGGGCGGAGAAGGAGGGGGGACAGAAGGGGGCGGAGAAGGAATGGGGGACAGAAGGGGGGTGGAGAAGGAGGGGGGACAGAAAAGGGGGCGGAGAAGGAGGTGGGACAGAAGGGGGCGGAGAAGGAGGGGGGACAGAAGGGGGGGACGGAGAAGGAGAGGGGGACTGAAGGGGGGTGGAGAAGGAGGGGGGGACAGAAGGGGGCGGAGAAGGAGGGGGACAGAATGGGGGGCGGAGAAGGAGAGGGGACAGAAGGGGGGGAAGGAGAGGAGAGAGGGACAGAAGGGGGGCGGAGAAGGAGGGGGACAGAAGGGGGGCGGAGAAGGAGGGGGTATAGAAGGGGGGTGGAGAAGGAGGGGGGACAGAAGGAGGGGACGGAGAACGGAGAGGGGGACTGAAGGGGGGGTGGAGAAGGAGGGGGACAGAAGGGGGCGGAGAGAAGGAGGGGGGACAGAAGGGGGCGGAGAAGGAGTGGGGACAGAAGGGGGGGAAGGAGAAGGAGAGAGGGACAGAAGGGGGGCGGAGAAGGAGGGGGACCAGAAGGGGGGTGGAGAAGGAGGGGGTATAGAAGGGGGGTGGAGAAGGAGGGGGACAGAAGGAGGGGACGGAGAAGGAGAGGGGGACTGAAGGGGGGTGGAGAAGGAGGGGGGACAGAAGGGGGGCGGAGAAGGAGGGGGGACAGAAGGGGGCGGAGAAGGAGTGGGGACAGAAGGGGGGAAGGAGAAGGAGGGCGGGGGGGACAGAAGGGGGGGTGGAGAAGGAGGGGGACAGAAGGGGGCGGAGAAGGAGGTCGGGACCGAAGGGGGGCGGAGAACGGAGGGGGACAGAAGGGCGGGACGGAGAAGGAGAGGGGGACTGAAGGGGGGTGGAGAAGGAGGGGGGACAGAAGGGGGCCGGAGAAGGGGGGGGACAGAAGGGGGCGGAGAAGGAGTGGGGACAGAAGGGGGGGAAGGAGAAGGAGAGAGGGACAGAAGGGGGGCGGAGAAGGAGGGGGACAGAAGGGGGGCGGAGAGAAGGAGGGGGTATAGAAGGGGGGTGGAGAAGGAGGGGGGACAGAAGGAGGACGGAGAAGGAGAGGGGACTGAAGGGGGGGTGGAGAAGGAGGGGGGACAGAAGGGGGGCGGAGAAGGAGGGTGGACAGAAGGGGACACAGAGAAGGAGAGGGGGACAGAAGGGGGGTGGAGAAGGAGGGGGGACAGAAGGGGGCGGAGAAGGAGGGGGGACAGAAGGGGGCACAGAGAAGGAGAGGGGGACAGAAGGGGGGTGGAGAAGGAGGGGGGGACAGAAGGGGGTGGAGAAGGAGGGGGGACAGAAGGGGGGGCGGAGAAGGAGAGGGGACAGAAGGGCGGCGGAGAAGGAGGGGGTACAGAAGGGGGGTGGAGAAGGAGGGGGGACAGAAGGGGGTGGAGAAAGAGGGGGTACAGAAGGGGGGGGAGAAGGAGGGGGGACAGAAGGGGGGGCGGAGAAGGAGAGGGGACAGAAGGGGAGACGGAGAAGGAGAGAGGGACAGAAGGGGGGCGGAGAAGGAGGGGGGACAGAAGGGGGGCGGAGAAGGAGGGGGGGACAGAAGGGGGGCGGAGAAGGAGGGGGGACAGAAGGTGGGGCGGAGAAGGAGAGGGGACAGAAGGGGGGGACAGAGAAGGAGAGAGGGACAGAAGGGGGGCGGAGAAGGAGGGGGGACAGTAGGGGGGCGGAGAAGGAGGGGGGACAGAGGGGGGGGACGGAGAAGGAGAGGGGGGCTGAAGGGGGGACGGAGAAGGAGGGGGGACAGAAGGGGGGTGGAGAAGGAGAGGGGGACAGAATGGGGGCGGAGAAGGAGAGGGGGACAGAAGGGGGGCTGAGAAGAAGGGGGTACAGAAGGGGGGTGGAGAAGGAGGGGGGACAGAAGGGGGGCGGAGAAGGAGGGGGGATAGAAGGGGGCACAGAGAAGGAGAGGGGGACAGAAGGGGGGCGGAGAAGGAGGGGGGACAGAAGGGGGGCAGAGAAGGAGGGGGGATAGAAGGGGGCACAGAGAAGGAGAGGGGGACAGAAGGGGGGTGGAGAAGGAGGCGGGACAGAAGGGGGCGGAGAAGGAGGGGGGACAGAAGGGGGCGGAGAAGGAGGGGGGACAGAAGGGGGGTGGAGAAGGAGGGGGGACAGAAGGGGGCGGAGAAGGAGGGGGGACAGAAGGGGGCGGAGAAGGAGGGGGGACAGAAGGGGGCGGAGAAGGAGGGGGGACAGAAGGGGGGCGGAGAAGGAGGTGGGACTGAAGGGGGGCGGAGAAGGAGGGGGGGACAGAAGGGGGGTGGAGAAGGAGGGGGGACAGAAGGGGGCGGAGAAGGAGGGGGGACAGAAGGGGGGTGGAGAAGGAGGGGGGACAGAAGGGGGCGGAGAAGGAGGGGGGACAGAAGGGGGGTGGAGAAGGAGGGGGGACAGAAGGGGGCGGAGAAGGAGGGGGGACAGAAGGGGGGTGGAGAAGGAGGGGGGGACAGAAGGGGGCGGAGAAGGAGGGGGGACAGAAGGGGGGTGGAGAAGGAGGGGGGACAGAAGGGGGCGGAGAAGGAGGGGGGACAGAAGGGGGGCGGAGAAGGAGGGGGGGACAGAAGGGGGGTGGAGAAGGAGGGGGGACAGAAGGGGGCGGAGAAGGAGGGGGGACAGAAGGGGGCGGAGAAGGAGGGGGGACAGAAGGGGGGTGGAGAAGGAGGGGGGACAGAAGGGGGCGGAGAAGGAGGGGGACAGAAGGGGGGCGGAGAAGGAGGGGGGGACAGAAGGGGGGTGGAGAAGGAGGGGGGACAGAAGGGGGCGGAGAAGGAGGGGGGACAGAAGGGGGCGGAGAAGGAGGGGGGACAGAAGGGGGGTGGAGAAGGAGAGGGGACAGAAGGGGGGGAAGGAGAAGGAGAGAGGGACAGAAGGGGGGCGGAGAAGGAGGGGGGACAGAAGGGGGGCGGAGAAGGAGGGGGTACAGAAGGGGGGTGGAGAAGGAGGGGGGACAGAAGGGGGTGACGGAGAAGGAGAGGGGGACTGAAGGGGGGCGGAGAAGGAGGGGGGACAGAAGGGGGCGGAGATGGAGGGGGGACAGAAGGGGACACAGAGAAGGAGAGGGGGACAGAACGGGGGTGGAGAAGGAGGGGGGACAGAAGGGGGCGGAGAAGGATGGGGGACAGAAGGGGGCACAGAGAAGGAGAGGGGGACAGAAGGGGGGTGGAGAAGGAGGGGGGACAGAAGGGGGGTGGAGAAGGAGGGGGGACAGAAGGGGGGTGGAGAAGGAGGGGGGACAGAAGGGGGGCGGAGAAGGAGAGGGGACAGAAGGGGGGGACGGAGAAGGAGAGAGGGACAGAAGGGGGGCGGAGAAGGAGGGGGTACAGAAGGGGGGTGGAGAAAGAGGGGGGACAGAAGGGGGGCGGAGAAGGAGGGGGTACAGAAGGGGGGTGGAGAAGGAGGGGGGGCAGAAGGGGGGCGGAGAAGGAGGGGGGATAGAAGGGGGCACAGAGAAGGAGAGGGGGACAGAAGGGGGGCGGAGAAGGAGGGGGGACAGAAGGGGGGCAGAGAAGGAGGGGGGATAGAAGGGGGCACAGAGAAGGAGAGGGGGACAGAAGGGGGGTGGAGAAGGAGGCGGGACAGAAGGGGGCGGAGAAGGAGGGGGGACAGAAGGGGGCGGAGAAGGAGGGGGGACAGAAGGGGGGTGGAGAAGGAGGGGGGGCAGAAGGGGGCGGAGAAGGAGGGGGGACAGAAGGGGGCGGAGAAGGAGGGGGGACAGAAGGGGGCGGAGAAGGAGGGGGGACAGAAGGGGGCGGAGAAGGAGGGGGGACAGAAGGGGGGCGGAGAAGGAGGGGGGACAGAAGGGGGCGGAGAAGGAGGGGGGACAGAAGGGGGCGGAGAAGGAGGGGGGACAGAAGGGGGGTGGAGAAGGAGGGGGGACAGAAGGGGGCGGAGAAGGAGGGGGGACAGAAGGGGGGTGGAGAAGGAGGGGGGACAGAAGGGGGCGGAGAAGGAGGGGGGACAGAAGGGGGGCGGAGAAGGAGGGGGGGGACAGAAGGGGGGTGGAGAAGGAGGGGGGACAGAAGGGGGCGGAGAAGGAGGGGGGACAGAAGGGGGGTGGAGAAGGAGGGGGGACAGAAGGGGGCGGAGAAGGAGGGGGGACAGAAGGGGGGCGGAGAAGGAGGGGGGGACAGAAGGGGGGTGGAGAAGGAGGGGGGACAGAAGGGGGCGGAGAAGGAGGGGGGACAGAAGGGGGCGGAGAAGGAGGGGGGACAGAAGGGGGGTGGAGAAGGAGAGGGGACAGAAGGGGGGGAAGGAGAAGGAGAGAGGGACAGAAGGGGGGCGGAGAAGGAGGGGGGACAGAAGGGGGGCGGAGAAGGAGGGGGTACAGAAGGGGGGTGGAGAAGGAGGGGGGACGGGGTGACGGAGAAGGAGAGGGGGACTGAAGGGGGGCGGAGAAGGAGGGGGGACAGAAGGGGGCGGAGATGGAGGGGTGACAGAAGGGGACACAGAGAAGGAGAGGGGGACAGAACGGGGGTGGAGAAGGAGGGGGGACAGAAGGGGGCGGAGAAGGATGGGGGACAGAAGGGGGCACAGAGAAGGAGAGGGGGACAGAAGGGGGGTGGAGAAGGAGGGGGGACAGAAGGGGGGTGGAGAAGGAGGGGGGACAGAAGGGGGGTGGAGAAGGAGGGGGGACAGAAGGGGGGCGGAGAAGGAGAGGGGACAGAAGGGGGGGACGGAGAAGGAGAGAGGGACAGAAGGGGGGCGGAGAAGGAGGGGGTACAGAAGGGGGGCGGAGAAAGAGGGGGGACAGAAGGGGGGGGTACAGAAGGGGGGTGGAGAAGGAGGGGGGACAGAAGGGGGGGCGGAGAAGGAGAGGGGACAGAAGGGGAGACGGAGAAGGAGAGAGGGACAGAAGGGGGGCGGAGAAGGAGGGGGGACAGAAGGGGGGCGGAGAAGGAGGGGGGACAGAAGGGGGGCGGAGAAGGAGGGGGGACAGAAGGTGGGGCGGAGAAGGAGAGGGGACAGAAGGGGGGACGGAGAAGGAGAGAGGGACAGAAGGGGGGCGGAGAAGGAGGGGGGACAGTAGGGGGGCGGAGAAGGAGGGGGGACAGAGGGGGGGGACGGAGAAGGAGAGGGGGACTGAAGGGGGGACGGAGAAGGAGGGGGGACAGAAGGGGGGTGGAGAAGGAGAGGGGGACAGAATGGGGGCGGAGAAGGAGAGGGGGACAGAATGGGGGCGGAGAAGGAGAGGGGGACAGAAGGGGGGCGGATAGAAGGGGGGGGACAAAAGGGGGGGACGGAGAAAGAAAGGGAGCAGAGGGATGGCAGGGCCTGAGGGCGCCGTTGTGACCTCCCTGAACCTGCGCAGCCAGTGGATGTCCCTGCCTCGCTTCTGGAAGTGGAGACTTCAGCGGTGGGACATCTTGTCCTGGTCACTCACTCAGGGGCTGCGCCCTTCTCAGGAGACTGAACTCCTTTCAAAAAGACCCGCAGGCCAGGGCCTCTCCTCACGGTGTGTTCCAGGATATGGGGTGCCCCTGCCCCCCAAGTCTAACGTCTGTACCCCCCACCATGGCGCGAAGGTTGGCATTGTTCCTGCATGGGCCTCCCCATGGCCCCCGCTCAGCACTCAGCGGCTAGACTCTCAGGGGCTGACCCTGCATCTGGGCCCTGAGAGGAGCACCTCCCACAGTCGGCACCCAGGCACCACTTCCCCCATCCTTGCCCTGACTCTCAAGGGAAGCAGCACGGCCAGACGTAAGGGAGGCGCCCGTTGCAAAGTGAGGCACGGACCCAGCATTGCCCCAGTGTCCCCTTGGATGGTGGTGGCTGTGGGCATTCAAGAGCCTTCAGGACCTGTCACTCCAAGTCATTGCTGGGCTCTGAGGCATCCAGTCCCCTTCCCCACCCCCCACCCCCCCACCCCACCCCACCCCACCCCCGAGCAAGATCACAGCCTGTGGGACCCCAGCATCTCGGTGTCAGACTCACTCACCACCACCCCCATCCTCTGAGGCAGGAGGCGGCCTCCCTTCCTGTGGCCACAGCTAGAGCCGCTGTCCCCCTTAACCACAGTTCCCGCCCTGGTCTCTGCCTGGCCAGCAGTAGGTGTCCTCCCATCCCTGCTGAAGGGTGGGCCTTCCTGTGCTCAGCAAGCAGGCAGTGGAGCCTGGCCCCAGCCCTGCCAGGGACTTGGGTTCCCGCCAGCGCCCCCTCCTGCCTGGAGGGGCCTGTTCCGCCTGAAGGGGGAGCTACCTCGTGGCCATTGCAGGCCCAGAGGACAGCTGGGACTCAGGCCGAGGCCACTTCTGTGGCTCACAGCCTGAGTGGGGTGATGGTGTTAGCGCCGCTTTACGGAGAACCCTGTGCTGGCTCCATCTCGCTGGGAATGCCCACTCCCCAACCTGGTCACCCCTCTCCAGGCTCCTCCTGAGGCGGGGGTACCCCAGTCTCTGCGGCCCAGACACCCCAGTTCCCGTGCAGAGCCTTCCCCTCCCTGTCCTTTACAAGAGCATCTGCGCCTCTGGGGAGGACGGCTTCCTTCCCACTCAGGGAGCCGCGTGTGTGAGGCTCTCTCCCCGGCCCTTCCCCAGGGAGCCCGTCCCCTGTGAGCAGGAGAATTTCTCATCCTTCTCATCGCTGGGAGGCAGGGCCGAGGGCGGGAGGGAGCGGCTGCGTTGTCCAGGAAGGAGGGTAGTGGTCGGCAGGGGAAGGAAGTGTGCATAAAGGAAGGGGGTGCTTTTTAAATAAACATGATGATTCCTCAGTATTGGAGGTAAACAAAACTATGAGTAATGGGCGGCATGGCCCCTGCGTGAGCCTGAGAACTGAAGCAGAGCCGTGTGCTTGCCTGCCCACCCCCCACCCCCCAGCCGAACACCGGGAGGCACCTGCTCTCTGCACAGGCCGCGTGCTTTAAACTGTGAGTAACTCCCTGCCAATCTTTTTAAACTTCACATGTAAATCATTCATGTGCTGCAGACACTTCCTTAATTAAACTTTTTCTTTCAAAATGTTAAAAAGCAGCAAAAGTAGTGCAAATACCACTTGTATATCATTCACAGATCCCACAGTTGTTAACATTTTACTGTATATGCTTAATCATTCTCTCTCTGTACATACACACACAGTATATACACACATACACACATTACATACAAACACAGTATACACACAGTACATACAGTACATACAAATACAGTATACACACACATACACAGTATAGTCACAAATAGTATATACAAACAGTATATATACACACATAGTATATACACACACACTCACAGTATATACAAACACAGTATGTACACACATACACACAGTATATACACACACAGTATATACATCCACACATACACGCACAGTATATACACACACAGTATATACACACATATACACACAGTATATATACACATAGTATACACACAGCACATACAAACAGTATATACACACACAGTACATACAAACACAGTATACACACAGTACATACAAACAGTATATACACACACATACACACAGTATACACACACATACAGACAGTACATACAAATACAGTATACACACACATACACACAGTATACACACACATACAGACAGTACATACAAATACAGTATACACACACATACACACAGTATAGTCCCAAATAGTATATACAAACAGTATGTATACACACACAGTATATACACACACACACATTCACAGTATATACACACATATACTCACAGTATATACAAACACAGTATATACACACACATACTCATAGTATATACAAACACAGTATATACATGCATACATACACACACAATACGTAGACACACAGTATACACACATATACACACAGTATATATACACACAGTATATACAAACACAGTACGTACATGCACACATACATGCACAGTATGTACACACAGTATATATACACAGTATACACACACATATACACACAATAGTCACAAACAGAATATACAAATAGTATATATACACACACAGTATATACACACATATACTCACAGTATATACAAACACAGTATATGTACACATATACACACAGTATATACAAACACAGTATACACACATATATACAGTATATACAAACAGTATACACAAACATACACACAGTATATTCAAACACAGTACACACACATATACACACAGTATACACACAAATGCATGCACAGTATGTACACACAGTATGTACACACAGTATATACACACATATACACACAGTATATACATAGCATATAAACACATAGACATGCATAGTATATATAAAGACAGCATAAACACACATATACACAGTATATATGCACACAGTATACACTCATATACACACACACACAGTATGTACACACATGCATGTATACACACACAGCATATACATAGTATACACACAGTATATACACATCCTATATTATAAAAGGCTAATATACAAATCGACTGAACTGCAGAACCACTGGTCACTATAATGTGCACTGACCACCAGGGGGCAGACGCTCAGCACAGGAGGAGCGAGGCTCAGCCAGAAGCTGGGCTCACAGCAGGTGAGCGTAGCAGCGGTGGCGGGAGCCTCTCCTACCTCCATGGCAGTGCTAAGGATGTCCAACTGCCAGCTTAGGCCCACAGGGAATGGGCCTAAGCCGTCAGTTGGACATCACCCAAGAGCTCCCAGACTGCAAGAGGGCGCAGGCCAGGCTGAGGGACCCCCCCAAGTGTATGAATTTCATGCACCGGGCATCTAGTAGTATATAAACACTATATACACACAATATATATACACACACAGTATACACACAGTATATATACACAGTATATACACATATGGTTTATACACAGTATATACACACATATACATACATACATACATATACACAGTATATACAAACATGCAAACATATACACACAGTATATACAAATAGAATAGATATACACAGATATACACAGTATATATACAAACTATATACATAGTATATACAGTATTTATACACACACACACACACAACATTCTACATATGTAACATTTTAATTTTCTTCTGAAACATTTGAGATAACTGTCAACAGGAAGCTCCTTTACTTCAAACTACTTCAGAGTATGACTTTCAGATGCTGAGCCAACCTTGAATTCCTGGTATAAATTTCACTTGGTAATGGTGTGTACTTCTTTTTACATGTTTCTGGATTCAGTTTGACAGTGTTTTGTTGAGGATTTTTGCATGTATAAGTCATAAGAGGTATTGGTGTAATTTTCTTGTGATGTGTTTGGTTTGGCATTGGGGTAAAATTGGTTTCATAAAATGAGTTGGGAAGTGTTTGCTCCTTTTATAATTTTTGGAAGAGTTTTCGAAGACTTGTAAAGGATTAATTACTCTTTAGAGTTTTGGTAGAATTCATAGGTGAAGCCATCTGGGCCTGAGAATTTCTTTGGGTTAATTTTTTATTAGTAACTCAGTCTCTTCACTTGTTATAGGTATATAGAGATTGTCTAGTTCTTTTAAAAAACATATTTTTATTGATTTTAGAGAGGAAGGGAGAGGGAGAGAGAGCCAGAAACATCAATGATGAGAGAGAATCATGGATCGGCTGCCTCCTGCACGCCCCACACTGGGGATCAAGCCTGCAACCTGGGCATGTGCTCTGATGGGGAATCGAACCCTGACCTCCTGGTTTATAGGTCAGTGCTCAATCACTGAGCCATGCCATCCAGGCATATTTTTTCTTGAGTCAGTTTTAGTAGTTCTTTCTAGAAATTTAGTAGTTTCATCTAAGTTGTCTAATTTGCTGGTTTACAATTGCTCATAGTATTCCTTTATAATCCTTTTCATTCCTCTAATGTCATAGAGTTCCCTCTTTCATTTATGACTCCAGGAATTTGAATCTTCTCTCCTTTTCCTTGGTCAGTGTAGCTAAAGATTTGTCAATTTTGTTGACCTTTTCAAAGAACCAGCTTTTTGTTTCATTGATTTTCTTCGTTTTTCTGTTCTCTCATTCATTAATTTCTACTGCAGTGTTATTTCCTTCCTTCTCCTTCCTTCAGGGTTTCTTTGTTCTTCTGCTTCTAGTTTTAAGGTGGAAGATTAGGTTATTGATTATAGATTTTTTTCTTTTATATCTTTCCCTCTACATATTTTCCACTAAATACTGCTTTTGTGGTTTCCAATAAGTTTTGTACCTCGTGTTTTCCTTTTCATTCATTTCAATATATTTTCTGACTTCCCATTAGTTATTTAGGCATATCTCATTTAAGTTACACATATTTGTAAGTTTTTATTAGCTACTCACGAAGGTTTATTTTTCCATATAAATTCTAGTATCAATTTGTCTAGCTCCATAAAATTGCATTAACCTTTTTTTTGCTTTTGATTTCTTTTTTTAAAAAATGTTTAAAAACTTAAAAAAATATATTTTTATTGATTTCAGAGAGGAAGGGAGAGAAAGGAAGAGATAGAAACATCAATGATGAGAGAGAATCATTAATCGGCTGCCTCCTGCATGTTCCACATTGGGGATCGAGCCTGCAACCCAGGCATATGCCCTGACCAGGAATCAAACCGTGACCTCCTGGTTCATAGGTCAACTTTCAACCCCTGAGCCATGCTGGCCGGGCTGCTTTTAATTTCTAATTTCATTTCATGTGGTTGGAGAACATACTTTGTGTTATTTCTAACCGTTTACATTTACTGAGGCTTGTTTTATGGCGCAGCATATGGTCTGTCCTAGAGCATGCTCCATGTGGCCTTGAGAAGAACGCATATTCTGCTGCTGTTGGGTGAAGTGTTTGTTCTAAGGATGTCTGTTTCGGTTAGTTGGTTTATAGTTAGTCAGGTCTCCCGTTTTCTTGTTGATATTCTATCTAGTTGTTTTATCCTTTTTTGAAGGTAGGATTTTGAAGACTCCAAGTACTTTGTAGAATTATCTATTTCTACTTTCTTTTCTGTCAGTTTTTTTCATGCATTTTGGTGCTCTGTTATTAGGAGCATGTGTGTGTTTATAATCGTTATATTTCCCGATGCACTGACTCTTTTATCCTTATCTTTGGGAACGTTCTTTGTTTAAAGCCTGTCTTGTCTGATGTTGGGAAAGCCACTCAAGCTTTCTGTTGGTTGCTGTTTGTAGGATGTATTTTGTCCATCCTTTTATTTTCAACCTATTTGTATCTTTGACTCTAAAGTGTGTTTCATTTGTGAAATGTTTTTCTTTTATGTAGTCGTATTTATCACTCTTCTTTTCACTGCATCTTTATTTTGGAGTCACAGTAATAAAACCTCCCCCTCCCCTCAGGTTGTAAAGGAATTCATCCACATTTTCTTCTAGTACATCTATGGTTTCATTTTCTACATTTGTGTCTTTGATCCATTTGGAACTTCTTCTGGTGTCTGGCATGAAGTATGGATATTATTTTATCTTTTTTCCAAATTGTTAACCCGTTGTCCCAGCAACATTTATTAGAAAGCCCCTGTTTTCCTCAGTGATTTGAGAGGCCACCTTTATCATATACAAAATTTCCACATTAGCTGCACCTACTTCCTCTTCTACTCCACTTCTCTATCTATCCCTAACCATGCCATACTGTTTTTAAAAAATCTTTATTGTTGAAAGTATTACGATGTCCCCATTTCCCCCCCATTCCTCCATCTACCCAGTTCCTGCCTCACCACTGTTTTAATTATGGAGGCTTTGTAGTATTTCTTTTTATTTTTTAAAACTTTTAATTATTGGATTGGGATGATACTGGTTAATAAAAGTATGTCGTTTTCAAGTATATAGTTCTATGATGCATCATCTGTATATTGCATTGTGTGTTTACCACCCACAGTCAATCTCCCGTCATCATATATTTGACCCCCTTCAGCCTTTACTACCTCCGCCCCCTTCTCCCTGGTAACCTCCACACTGTGTTCTGTGTCTATGAGTTTTTGCTTGTTTGTTCATTTGCTACTTTCAGTCTTATACCCCACATGGGAGGGAAATCGTATGGTGACTTTCCCACCTGACTTACCTCGCGTGGCCTGATGTTCTCCAGGTCCAGCCAGGTGGTCGGAGCTTTTCTTTCTCAATATTTTCCCAGCTCTTTGTTGAAGGTTTATTTTTTTCTACATAAATTCTGGTGCCCATTCATCTAGCTCCATAAAATTGCTTTGAACTTACAAATTAGCTTATGATGTTGAATTGTCCATCCAAGAACAACTTCTGTCTTCTCATTTACTCAGGAATATTCGTGTGTTCTGTGTTAGTTTAGAAAAGTTTCCTTATGATGGTTTTATACATCGATTGCTGAGTTTGTTGCTACAGACTTTCTCGTTTGTTGCTGTTGCAAATGGTATTTTCTCTCTGGTATTGATGTCTAATTGTCAATTTTACATTCTGCTCCTTTCCTGATTCCTTTTTCTGGTTTGGGTTATAAATATGTGTTTTTTCTAGCAGATGTTCATAGGATTCATCCGTGGGCTACCTCTAGCTCTAGTTTATTTATCGTCACTGTTATTGCTGTTCCGTTGTGTGACTATCCCACAGTGTGTATCTGTTGGTATGTGGATGGACATTTAGATGCTTTCTGTTGGTCGAAATCTCTACGTAGCTTCCCAGAGTATTTTAGGTGTGACTCCCTGTGCTTTATGGCTTTGCCAGCAAGAACCGGTCCGTCCTTCCCACGGGACACAGACCCTCTGGGTCGCACACTCCGTGCCACGACCCCCCAGGGCCCTCCCCCCTCTCGGAAACGCTTGGCTGCACAGGAATCGAGCTCCCGGCCTCTCACTGCTGCCGGGGAGGGAAAGGAGCTTCTACAAAACCTGAATCTACCCTCTGCCGCGAGGAGCGCTCAGCCTCGGGCCAGGGCTCCTAGTGGAATTTTTTGCTGAGTTATTTACGGTTGTAACGGTTACATAACTATCAACAATGAGCATTTACCGAGGAACAACTTGTACCTGGCGCCTTCCTAGACTCTGTGCAGGGTGAGCGACGAATCAGACCCAGTTCCCACCTCAAAGGGCTTATAACCCAGTGAACAGCATGAGCGAGGCCGTGAGGACGCCGAGGGCCGGGCGGTCCCGCAGACAGGAGGGCTCACCTGAAACGAATGTGAAGAGAGAGGATGTCTCTTCCTTCGCGGGCGGTGACAAACCCAGGAGGAAACGCTGTCCTGGGACTTTTCCTTCTGTTCACACAGGCCAACGCCTCCCCAGTATGAACTGTCTCCTCTGTCTTCCCAGCCTGCACACCACTGGCACCTCGCCTTTCACTCGGGGCTCAGCTCTGTCTCCAGTGGGTGCGCCTGGGAGCAGCCTCAGTCCCGAGGGGTGGATCTCAGCATCCTGGGTCCTGAGCCCGTGGCTGGTCCCGCGGGAGGGCCAGGCTCCTAGATTAGTCACATGTCCCATCTGCCATGTCCTCGGAACCTCCTGCTCCACTTGTTTCCCAGGACCGTGCCCGGCGCCGCGGCTGTTTCATGGGGTCATTTCTGCTGAGTTCCCGGTGCCTCCAGGACGGGCCTGGCCACCGTGACCCCGCCTGCCTCCCTGAGTGCAGCCCTCTTTCCTCCCTCCTGGCACCTGGGCCCTGCTGTCCCAACCCCTCCCCCCACCTGGGCTTCTCAGGGCTTCCTCCCTCCTGGCACCTGGGCCCTGCTGTCCCAACCCCTCCCCCCACCCGGGCTTCTCAGGGCCCAGAGCCCACCCCCACCCCCCAGGTGCTTCCTCAGTGTGCAGTTTCCTCCTCTTGCCCCAGCCCAAGCTGGCGTCTGACAAGGCCTCTTCACCCCCTCACAGAGGGTGACATGTCCCTTCCCAGATGGAAGCCGAGGTCTCCATCGCTTGGGTCTCCAGTGGCCAACAGCCCGCTGTACAGGCAGGTGGGTGGCGCTGAGGGCGTGACCTGTTTATGCCAGTGGTTCTCGGGGTGTGGGGGGTGCGAGCTGGCTGTGCGGACCTCTGGGCTGTACCCCCCTCCTCACTAGGTCCACCTCCTGGCCTGCCAGCCAACTGGCGTGTCTTTCCTTTGTTTACCTGCTCGTTCGTTCATGTGTCAGACACGGATCGTGGGCTTCCCTGAGCCCAGTGCACATGCCTCCCTCCCTTCGCCGCCCAGAGCACCGGGGAGTCTGAGCGTCTCTGAGCTTGTGGAGGTGTTGCCACCACTTCTCCTGGTGTCGGCCCTGCGCTGGGGGATGGGGAGGTGCCCTCCCCCTGGTGTCGGCCCTGCGCTGGGGGATGGGGAGGTGCCCTGCCCCTGGTGTCGGCCCTGTGCTGGGGGGTGGGGAGGTGCCCTCCCCCTGGTGTAGGCCCTGTGCTGGGGGGTGGGGAGGTGCCCTCTCCCTCGTGTCGGCCCTGTGCTAGATGATGGGGTGGCTGCCCGGGACAGGCTCTTGGCTCTTGAAAACCTCGTGGTTCTGCTGAGGGTGCAGATCAAGCCAGTCCACGTGGAACACGAGATAACACGGGCCTCCATGTGTTTGCTGTCCCGGTTTGGGTGAGAAAGGCTTGAATGGCGCCGTGTTCCCGAGGGTTGGAGAGGTTTAGAGTTGCTTCCTGACACTTGAGCGGAGGCCTGAAGGGCGGTGGACATTAGAGAGTCTGGGGGTTGGCATCGTATTGGGGGCGGTCACTTGCCTGCGTGTGCCCAGGGGGGCACGTGGCCTCCAGAGACCTGGAGAGACCGGGTGAGGTCACCGCGGCCGGGCTCCATCCGGAGGCGCCGGGCGCTCAGCGGAGGGAGTGTGCCGGGTGTTTCATATCCTGGGAGCCTCCCAGCGACTAGGTTAGCACTCGGGGCCCTTGTAGAAGAAGCCGTGTCTGGACGGGCCGCTGCTGGGCAGAACTGGCTGGCTGGGGCCGTGCGTGGCCCTCTGCCCCGGGTAGGCCGTGGAGGAAGCACTGCGAGACCTGGTGTGGCCGCAACTCAGACATGGCCCCGACCCTGCGCCAGGCCTCCCGCCCCTCCCGTGGGCTGTGAGCCCGTTCCGTTCTGTGGTGGGACTGGAGGGCAGTCACCCTTGTCCTTCATAACCGCTTCCTCTCCTTGAGGAGCAGAGGCCCAGTCGGGGCTGCTGAGGGGGGTGGGGGGGAAGGTTTCCGCCTGCCGCTGCTGTGAGGGGGACCTCCACGCCAGTTCCGGCTCCTTGATGGGATTAGGCACTGTGTTAATTGCTGCTCAGAAAAACTGCCAAGTTTGTTGTTTTAGATGTTGGCGTATAAAATATTGCAGATGTCATCCTAAATGCAAATCGTGTCTGGCCGGCGAGATCGCTGTTGATCCGTGAGCACGCTGGGGCTGGTTTGTATCCCAGGCGGGAGGAGGGAGAGGAGCCTTGCCCTTGGGTGGTAATTGCAACTTTGATGGTGATTCCAGACCTGCGGGGGGGAGGGGGGGGAGGGGAGGGCTGGGCAGTGGGTGTCAGGCCTGTTCCCTGGCGCTGTCTCTCTCTGAGAGAGCTCGGGGCACTGTCAGCAACATGTGGTTGGACTTGGCTGGAGTAACGCAGGAAACAACCCGCTCCCCCCCCCCCCCCCCCCCCCCCGCCCCAGAGCTTGCCCAGGGGCTCTGTGGGCGCCCGGGCTGGTTAGCTTCTGGTCGCCGCCTGTAATGCTGCATCTCTACAGTGAGTGTCCAATGGCCCCAGTGACTCTCAGGCCTTAGGGGCTTCTGAGTCTGTGGCCTCTTGCCATTTAGGACCAGGAGAGACTGGTCAGAATTAAAGAATACCCTACAGTTTATTTATTTTTATTTTTTAATTTGTTGTTAATCTTCACCCAAGGATATTTTTCCATTGATTTTTGGAGAGAGTGGAAAGGACTGGGAGAAACAGAGAGACACATCGATTGGTTGCCTCTGGCAGGTGCCCCTATCAGGGCTGGGGATCGAACCTGCAACCCAGGTACATGCCCATGGCCAGAATCGAACCCAGGACCCTTTAATCCACTGGCTGACGCCCTATCCACTGAGCCAAACCAGCTAGAGCAGAATACCCTACAGTGTGTAGCATTTTTATTTCATATCTTAAAAACTTTGAATTTTGAAATAATTTTAAAATGTCAGAGAATCTGTAGGAACAGGACAAGGAAATCCCCTCTCCTCTTCACCCGGATTCCCCAGTTGTTCACGTTTTATCCTCTTTGCTTTGCCATTCTCTGTGTGTGCATTTTTCTGAACCATTTGCAAGTGAGTTTCAGACATGATGCCCTAATGTCTATTCCTGAAAACTGGGACACTCCCTTGCATAACTTAGTACAATGATAAAAACCAGGAAAAAATCATTGATGCATATTATCATCCAGTCTACAGGTTTATTCCTGTAGCCAGTTATGTCCCAATAATTTCTTTAAAGCAAAATGTAATTATCACCACCACCACCACCGCCACCACCATCATCATCATCATCATCATCATCACCTGGACTAAGACCCAATCTAAAGCTCCCACGCTACATGTACTTCCCATTGTACTTGTCTCTTCCATCCCATCAACGAGGTGCAGTTCCCTCACCTTCCCTGGTCTTCTGTGCTTTGAAGAACACGGGCCAGTATTTTGCAGGCTGCCCTTTACGTTGGTGTGTCTGGTTCCCTCATGACTAGATTCAGGATGTGCAGTTGTGGCGGCAACGCCACAGAAGGCACACCGGGCCCCTCCCAGGCATCGGCATGAAGGATGCGTGGAACCAGCTGTCCCGTGGCTGGAGTGGCGAACTCTGATCACCGGTCAGGACGGAGTCTGCTGGGCTGCCCCGATGCCAACTCATTCCTTTCCCTTGTAATTAATTAGCATTTTGTGAGGAGACGTTTAGGTTTGTGGAAGTACTTGTTTCATTCAACGTGCTTTAGCATCCAATGATAATTCTCGTCTGAATCAATTATTACTGTAATGTTTGCCAGATGGTGTTTCTTTATAAGTTTATCTATTGTTTAGTACCATCTACTCAGTGTTTTTGAAGAGCTTTTGCTTTCTTACATTTTTAATTTACTCATTTATTTATTGATACCCAAATGGGCCCGTATGTTCCGATTTCAGTCAGTGGGTTACATGGTCTAAGTTACATTCAGTGGGTGGCATACTTGCCCACTGGTGTATAAACTAGTTATTTTGATGGAGAAGTTGTCACTGATTTAGCTGGCAGGAACCCTCTCAGTCTAATGGCTGGGTCCTTTTGCGAACCCCCTACAATATTTTTCACAGCATTTTATTATGAAAAGTTTCTGAGATACAGAAACTTAACAGATTTTTTCCCGCAGTGAACACCCATATACCGACGGCCTGGATCCTTAGTTACCATTTGCCACACTTGCTTTATTGCACATCTGCCCTCCGGCCATCCGGCAAGCCCTCTTAATTTTGAATTGCTTTTCAAAGGAGATATTGGGACACTCCATCTGTAATCACCTCGGCAGACAGGGTATCGTCCGGAGTCCAGGGCTTGTCTATAGTTCCTTTATTAGGTGAAATGTACGTACAGTGCGGTGTGCGGATATCAAGCGCGCATTTGACGAGGGCTGACAGTGCGCTCAGCTGTGTGAGCTCGGACCCCCATGGAGATGTGGAGCACAGCCTTCCCCCCACAGTTCCTTCATGTCCCTTCCAGTCGGTCCTGACGTCTCCCTCAGCGCAAGCACTGTTCTGGTTTTGTTCCCCCCACAGCTTAGTGGGCCTGTTCTGGAACGTCCCAGACAAGGAGCATTGGTCTGTGTTCCTCTATGTACAGCTGGTGTCATCAGAGGGTCTGAGGCTCACCCACGCTGGTGATCATATCAGTCCTATCCGACCCTCATCATATACAACCTACACATTGTATACAGTTTCCTATGGACCCTCATCATATACAACCTACACATTGTATACAGTTTCCTATGGACCATCATCATATACAATCTACGCATTGTATACAGTTTCCTATGGACCCTCATCATATATAACCTACACATTGTATACAGTTTCCTATGGACCCTCATCATATACAACCTACACATTGTATACAGTTTCCTATGGACCATCATCACATACAACCTACACATTGTATACAGCTTCCTATGCAACCATCGTTGAGCTTATTCTGTTTTTTTTTCTTTCTTTTGTTGTCTACCATTTTGTAGTTGTGTATTTTTGCTTTGACAAAACATATAATATCTATACATTGTTCTACTCTTATTTCACACTTAATTTAGAGCCATCATTTAACTACATTAACTGCTTCCCCTAAGTCCATTTGCCAGAGTCCTCTCCTGGTGGGGAGAAGTTCATTCCCCGGGAGAGTCTGTAAGAAGGGCTCATGGCCCCTTAGTCCCTCAAGCCTTACAGCTTAAAGCTCCTTCGTTGTAGCGTTGATTGTGAAGATCTGCTTTGCTGGATGCAAATGCTTTGAGCCCCACCTTCTTTCTCTGAGTTTCACGAAATCGGCTCCGTCCCTGCCCGGCTCTGTCGGCTGCTTGGCGAAGTCTAATGACAGTCTAAGTCTCTTGCCCTTGGGAGGGATTTGATCTTTCTGTCTGCAGACTGTGAGGCTGTTTTCTCAAATGTTTCTGAGGTGTTTAATTCCATTTGCCGTGTTACGTTTCAGTTTTCCTCCCGCCGAATGGGTGTATTTTTGGAGTGGTTTTCATCAGCCGAAGTATTTGGAGTCTCATGTTTGTTTTCCTCTCTTGGTGGCCTTTCGGCAGATGGAGCCGCTGACGACCCTGCATTTCGCAGGCCAGCTGGCTGGAGTGGTTTCTGTGATTTTTAGCTCAAGAGCTCCCTCTGCTGTCAGTGTAGCACAGTGCAGCTTCTCTAATGGCTGGCTTCTGTGGCAGGGGTGCCGGGGACGCATGTGTCCTTGGATTTACTTTATTATTGTTTCGCGGGCTCTTGAATGTCCACCTCTTCCTTTCTCTCATTCACTGCACGCTTTCTGGGCAACGGCCCCCCTCCCGTCTCCCCTCCCCTCCCGTCTCCCCCACGCTGCCTGCGGAGCCAGGCCCCCCTTGAAAGCCCTTGCCTCCAGGGTACGTTCTGGTCCCTCTGCTTCCTTCACTGTTATTTTACTTTTTACTCAGGGTGCGCTTTCTCTTCCTTCTGGCGATTTTAGTTCCCTCCTAAGTCCTCTTCACGCGGCGCTGGGACCCTTCCCACCCTCCTCGCTCTTTGCAAAGGTTTGGGGTGAGAACTCAAGAAAGAGCTTCACTGGAAATGGTGTTTATTTTTCTGCTCCCAGGTAATGTTCTGTTTATGGTGTGCTTGCTCCTAGCCGTGCTGAGTGGTGGGCTGCGTGTGGTTTTACCGGTTCTTCCCTCTGACCTGTGACGGGGGACACGGTTACCGTGGCCGTCGTCGCCGTGGGTCCTGGGAGGACGCCGAGTGGCGTTTTAAGAGTTGGTGCAGTTACACCGATTTCGAGTCTGAGAGTAAACGCACTTTCATATTCACGTACACGCGTGCGCCTTGAGGCTTGGAAAGGTATGTTCTCTTAGGAAAGTGGCGCATCTCCCCGGGAGCGAATTCACACCCTTCAGCTGCTGAGCCAGCCCTTCTCCCGGGCCCTGGCAGTGAATACTGGGGAGGGGGTGCTTCTGCACTTAGGGGGTGGACTCGCCTGGACTTCCACTGCTGGGGGGCACACGGAGCGGGGCTTGCCCCTCCGGCCACAGGCGAGTGTGGTCGGTCCATGATGTGCACACACGTGGGTCTCAGGGGCCGGGGCCCTGAGGCCCACATGGCACCAGACCAGGGGTGGGCAAACTTTTTGACTCGAGGGCCACAATGGGTTCATAAACTGGACCGGAGGGCGGAACAAAAGCATGGATGGAGTGTTTGTGTGAACTAATAGAAATTCAAAGTAAACATCATTACATAAAAGGGTACGGTCTTTTTTTTTTTTTTTTTTAGTTTTATTCATTTCAAACGGGCCGGATCCGGCCCGCGGGCCGTAGTTTGCCCACGGCTGCACCAGACTAATGAATGTACAGTTCCCTCCGAATCGCTTACATGGGACGGTCGAGGCAGCTGGAGGCTGGACGAGCCGCCGCGGGGGAGGGGAGAGACTGCGATGGCGGACACTGCGGGCCATTCTCGCAGAGCCTTATTTAAAAAAACCTCCCGCGAGAACTGCCATTCATGGCATTGGCTTGCTGTTCATTCATTCACTCACTCACACATTCAGTGACTGTTGCCCCAAACTGCTGGCCCAGGGATCAAAGCGCGGCCCGGGGCTGGGCCTTCAGGCTCCGGAGCGCCGTTCCCCGGCTGCTGGAGATTCTCAGTGTGTGTTCGCCTTTGAAGGAGGAAGTCCGTCCAGAACCAACCCGTTCAGTGTTGTTAAACTGAAAACTGTGCAGATGTCTTTGCCTGTGGACTCTCCTCCTCCGGACACTGTGGCGGGCAGAGCTGGGTGTGTGCAGCGGGGCCGCCCCGGGCCCAGTGGAGAGCGTGAGCTGGGATCGAGGCAGGTCTGTGCTTGGTCCCAGCCCCGCTGCTCGTAGCTAAGGGACCCGGGCCACACGCCGCGCTAGGCTTTGGCCTTCTCGTGTCACGGTAACGATTCCCGTGCTCGTGGGAGGGGGATCAGGTAAAGAACTGGCAGTTTCACCCCGTGGTCAGGAAGGGTGGTGATCGCTTTGCGCCAGGTGGTAGTCCCTGCCTCCCCTCAAAGCATGCGTACACGCATGTGCACTGCACACACGTAGGTGCACACATGCACACAGCACGGGCTCTCCGTCTCCCGGCCCGGAGGCGGCAGTGACCTGCCTTCCAGCCGTGGTCAGAACTGCCGGGGCCCAGGTGGGGGTGGGGCGCCGACTCGTGGCTGGTTATCGAGCTGCTGTGCCGCCGCCAGACACGCTGCCCGGGTTCCTGTCATGGCAGCTAGATCTGGGAAATGGACCAAGCGTGGCTTCCAGCTGCATGAACACTTCAGGGCCATCAGCGAGCAGAGGATGCTCTGGGGAATCCCTTGCCCGTGATGTCAGACAGGCAGGGGGCCTGGGGAGGCTCTCCTCCTCTGTCCTCATCCGGGTGACAGAGCATCGCCTGGCAGTTCCTGGGGTGCCTCTGGGTGTGAGGGCCTGCACTCGGGTCTTTGGGGGCTTGGGGGGGAGCAGAGATCTGATTCGCATGGACTCTCTGCACTCCGCTCTCGTCCTTGCCCTCCCTTCCTCTTGTCCTTCCTGCTGCCTGGCTCAGGCACCTGCAGAATGTGTTAGGAGTCACACTGTCCCCGGGCCCACTCCTCCCCCATGAAGCAGTGTCTGTGCCTGGGCCAGGAGCTTGTGTTTTGTGGGCTAGAAGGTCGGGCATCCTGGGTCTCCCTGGAGAGCCCGCCCCTTGCTCTTTGCCCCGAGGGCTGTGCCCTCTGCAGAGAGTCCTTACAGATACCTCTTCCTTCAGGCACCGTCCCCTGCTGGGCCAGG